>NC_081353.1:21812234-21823721 GCF_029784015.1 Lycium ferocissimum | reverse complement strand
GAATTTTGTATTAAACTTACGAATAAAACTTGAAAGTAACGAATGTATTTATGCGGAAAATCTTCAAAAGTAATTACTACAAGTCTAAAACTCCAGATGTCTGAAAAATAAAACCTAAATAGGTATTTATACAAGTTAAACTCGGAATAATCAATCCCAGTCCTGTTCCAGCTCGGCTTGCACTTTGACGGGTCGTCGTTGTGCTTCGACGGTCGTCGACATGTCGACGTGCATGACGACGATCTGATGACAACTTTTCAATTCGCAGGACTTCCATCGTCGAGGCACTTCGACGGACCGTCGATCATGTCGACGGTGCAAGTCGACGGTCTGATGACTTTTTCACTCTGCAGGAAGTTGATCGACGAGGCAACTCGACGGACCGTCGAGCATGTTGACGGTCCGTCCTTAATGCATATCAGTACAGATCACTTGATCTCCTTATTTTTCGCTTGCCGAGCATTTTTTACTTTGAAATACCTGCACAATACACAAAACACATCAAACTAACACAAACTTACTTGAAAATAAGTAAAACTTAGAGTAAAAAAGCATTAGATGTCCCATAATTTCATGGCACATCATGCACTCAGTGTGGTAAGTTGTATACCGGACAATGCCGATTAGGTATGGATGCTTGTTATGCCTGCAGTTAGCTAGGCCATATGGTGCGTGATTGTCCATTGAGAGGTGGTAGAGGTATGGTTCAGTCCACGGGATCAGCAGCTAGTTTTTGATCATCGGTACACCTTTTGGGGCAGAGTTCACAGACACTAGCAGGCCGTGGTAGAGGCAGAGAGGGAGCATTCAGTTTGAGCGGTCCTCAGAACCGCATCTATGCACTAGCTGGGTGACAGGATCTCGAGTCTTCACCTGATGTAGATACAAGTATATTATCAATATCTTCTCATGATGTGTATGCATTTATTGATCCAGGTTCTACATTGTCATATGTTACTCCTTATACTGTCGGTCGGTTCGAGGTGAAACATGAGTCAATTAAACCTTTCAAAGCATCTACACCCGTTGGTGACCCAGTGATAGCTAGACGGGTATATAGAAATTGTGTGGTTGTGGTTTGTAATTATCATACCGTGGCTGATTTGCTTGAGCTAAATATGGTAGACTTTAATGTTATTATGGGTATGGATTGGTTGGCTTCCTGTTATGCCAACGTTGATTGTCGAATGAAAATGGTTTGCTTCCAATTTCTGGGTAAACCAGTTCTAGAGTGGAAGGGTAATACAGCGTCTCTGAGAGGTAGGTTTATTTCCTATCTCAAGGCAAGGAAAGTCATTGCTAAAGGTTGTATTTATCATTTAGCCCGGGTTCAGGATACAGAAGCAAAGTCGCCAAGTCTTCAACCTATCGATAGTTAATGAATTTCTGGATGTATTCAAGGATGAGCTTCCGTGCCTTCCGCCAGAACGGGAGATTGATTTTGCCATTGATGTGTTACCGGATACCAAGCCAATATCCATTCCTCCTTATAGAATGGCACCTGCTGAATTGAGGGAGTTGAAGGAGCAACTGAAGGATTTGCTTGAGAAAGGCTTTATTAGGCCTAGTTCGTCGTCGTGGGGAGCACCTGTGTTGTTTGTAAGAAAGAAAAATAGTTTGTTACCGACGTGTATCGATTACAGGCAACTGAACAAGGTGACAATAAAGAATAAGTATCCACTTCTAATAATTGATGATTTATTTGATCAGTTACAGGGTGCCAAATAGTTCTAAAAGATAGACTTATGATCTGGGTATCACCAGGTGAGAGACAGAGAGAAAGACATTCCGAAGACGGCCTTCAGAACTAGATATGGTCATTTCGAGTTTCGGGCAATGTCGTTTGGGTTGACTAATGCACCGGCAATATTCATGGACTTAATGAACAATGTATTCAGGCCTTTCCTAGATTCTTTCGTGATTGTGTTTATCGATGATGTTTTGGTATACTCACGATCAAAGGCAGAGCAAGCAGACCATTTACGTCTTTGTCCTAAGAATTCTTCAAGCTCAGAAGTTATATGCAAAGTTCTCAAAATGTAAGTTCTAGTTGAATTCTGTGACATTTCTGGGGCAGATTATTTCAGCTGATGGTATTCAGGTGGATAACCAGAAGATTGAAGCTGTGAAGACTTGGCCGAGACCTACAACATCTATTAAAGTTCGTAGTTTTCTGGGTTTGGCAGGTTATTATAGAAGATTTGTAGAAGGGTTTTCTTTTATTTTGCATGTCACGACCCTAATTACCGATCGTGCGGGCACCTACCTTATTATCACTAGTAGGAGAACCCTTACCCGTTAACCCATTAATCATTAGCTAATTTCAACTTCTTTAAATCAATTATTAACAGTCAATAGATAAGTGAATGAATGAATAAATAAAACAAGTCATAATTAATAGATAATATAAGTGTGGAAGTCTAACTATTATACTCCCAAAATCTGAAAGTCATCGTACAAGGACTCCAACTAACAATGTTTAAAGATTGAAGTATATCTCAAATATAATAACAAATAATGTCTGGAATAAAAATAGAAAAATAATGTATGGAATAAAAATAGACATCTGCAAAGAGAGATCTTCAGGTGGCATGGCATGGATAGAAGCTCACCCTCGGATCTGATCAAGCAAACTAGCTTCAAGCTAGAGATATAGTTTGGATGAAATCTCGGAACACAATCGCACTCAAAAAAGGTGCAAAGAAGGTAGTATCAGTACAAACACTATGTACCGGTAAGCATCATAGGCCGACAAAGATTAATTCACGCATTTAAGTATAAAATCAACAAGATAAATAGATATGCACTTAACACTCAAATCCAAGTCACAGAATATCCCATAACGAAGTCACAACCTAAGATGAAGCTTCCAAATCACAAGTCTGTCAAGTTTCAATAATCTCACCTGATAATCACTTGTCCAAGTTCCTTTCCTAGGTAGAGTCACTAATCCACAATTTAACTCAGTCAATGGTCATAATTATATCACAATAGGCATTCAACATCCATACCAAAATCAGAAACAAACGAGCATATAATAATGCAGAATAAAATGTAATGATGTGCAATGCAAAATATGATGATGTGCAATGCAATGCAATGCCATGCACTGGCCAATCCCTCGAACTATACACATATGCTAACTGATGTCATCGCGCAGTAGTCATGACCTGCAGGGGACCCATGATGTCCATGTATCACTCATTCCCGACTCACTCCTCAGACTCGAGCATGAACCTCTACTCCGAAAAGAACCTCAAACGCGGGCCATATCAATATAACTCTCATTTTCGGAACGAACCTCGGACCACGAGCCATAATCTAGGTTACATATGTGCCTTTCCATATATCTGTATGTAACGGTATTTCCTGTCCTCTTATTATCCATGCTCAAATCATCTAGTACCATGTATCAACTAGTATCACAAGCTCAACAAGAAGATTATATTCACTTCTTCACTAATTTCACATCACAATGTATGTCTCAGCGTATTCCAGTTCATTAGTATGTATGGACAATGAACAATTAGCAATATTAATGTCAAACACAAGGCATCATGCCACAAGTCTTCCGAACCATTTCCATCATGTATAAGTGTATGAATGCATAAACGAGTGTAAACATGGTAAATTAATGCAAACCAATAAAGCAACAGTGAAGGTACAAGTCACAAAGCCACAATTTAGATCAAGACTTAGATCAACTCAACCATGAAATGAATCATACAACCCGTCTCAACCAACATAAGAGTCTATGTCTCTCTTTACTTCAACATATAGCAAGTCCCTTACAACTAAGTCTTGTATCACCAAGATGGCCCATTTTTCTGTATATTATCATCAACAGTAAATCATACATCAAGTGTTCATCTACGTACTATCATAAATATATAAATCACAATTCGGGCCTAAACTCAGTATCCTTCCTTTCTCCGATGGTATGTGTCACAATAAGAGAGAATTGAGTATAACACGACAGTTTAGGTAATAAGTCTAATCACAATAACAGGCCAACGAGCCACCATCAACAACAATCAACCTAATAGAAATCCATCCCGAATCGCCACAGTATGAATACAACTACACCTCATATTTCAGTACATAAAGTAATGGCGACGAGCCCACAAAATCAGAAGTCATACCAACCTAGCTAATATCGAGCCAAAACATCATGTTCAAAGACCTAATCATGCTTTCTCCCTTCAATTATACACAATACATACGTTTCGCTAATCAAAGTCTAACTAAAGTAAGCCGTAACCTACCTGGAATGCCGAGCAACAGTCTCGAATCGCCAAAACTGAGCCTTTTCTTCCTCTTTGGAGAACCTCAAAATGATTAACGTCTATCAAATATGAATTCTATGTCAGAATACGAATCTAAGGATACCCATATTGCCATAGTTTTACCCAAAACCCAAAAATAGAACCAAAATAGCCAAACCCGAGCCACAAGGGCAAAACTATAATTTTTATTAAAAATTCAGATACAATATAGTCAAAATAGTACTCTACGAGTCTAAACAAGTCCAACAATACCCATATTGCTATACTTTTAGAAAAGTGCCCAAAATACCCCTACAATGTGAATCCGGGTTCATGAGGGTAAAACGAAAAATTTAGTGCACAATTATGTTGCCCATCATCTAGTTAACCTTCAATCTTAATTTCATAGAATTCTATTCATCACAAGATATTCAAATTCACCTTTTCTATTTTTAGCCCTAGGGTTCTTAACACATTAGTTCTTCACAATTAGTGTGTAGGATAACTATGAGATGATGATAATCGACAAATAAATAATGAATACTAGGTTAGAATCTTACCCCAAAGTACTTGTGAATGATTTCCCATTGCTCTCTCCCCAATCCTTCAACTATTGAAGGTTTCATCAATTCTTGGGTACTAATCTTTCACCCATCATTTATGGAGCTTAAGTTTGTCATGGGATTTGAAGAGGGAATGATAATGAATCACATAAGGGCTTGCACTTACCTTCAAGGAGGAACTTCACCCTAGCGCTAGGAAAATAGCATCTCACATTCTAAGGAAGTGTTTTGGGTTTATGATGGGAAAGACCTGAAAAAAGACATTAAAAACGAGTTTCTGCCCAGTGCACCCGCTGTAACGGGTGCCCCATTCGCTATAACGGGTGCATAACTTTCTGATTTGTTCAAAACTTCGTTTTAGCACCCGAAACCTCCCGAACACAAACCATATATGCGTTTTGTTTGTAAACCACGTTACAGACGCACCCACAATCTCGAAATTCCCAAAAGAGATCATTTTAACCCGGTGTTGACCAAGTCAACCCCAACACTATGAAACTAAGCCTTCACTCGAGACTTAGAACATCCCTAAACGCCTTGGGACCCGAACTAATGGCTTTACTAAGTCATAGGTCGTATTAACGGGACTCGGGGAAAGGGTCAACATGACTAAATCAGCCAAAACACTGTAACGACTAAACAGGTCGTTACATCAGATACCAATTTACCCATCGTTCGTCCTCGAACGAAAAAAAAAGGAGTAGGATGGTTGACAATAACCCAAGGACATGCATTATAGCCACACGGAAGCCTTCACGACACCAAGTGCGCCCTAACCACTATCCGTTCATCTTATCAGTCAAAGCTTCTTATAGCTTAGCTAAAAGATCCGATTTTCATATTTCTGTACTCGAACCTACCACATGAATTGCTACATCACATATGCGTCATCTAATATATCAAAGTCTGATCATACTAATCCCAATTTATACTTCTAACGATTACAACTTCTCTAGACCCTTATGATCACCAATGGAAACAACAAATCTTTCTTAGATAAGTAAACTAAGATTTCATATCTTGACACGCTTTGTTTAATACTACTATGTCAACCTTTTACCTATCAACCATTCAAGCTAAGTAACAGTTTATCCCGGACTTACCCGAACCTCTCTGTTTCTATCACTTACTTAATACTACAAAAGCACCACGTGAAACCCAACAGCCTTATCTACTCTACCAACTTATTTACCCTTTTTCCTCGAGACTACTTTATTAGGACACACTTCCTAACATCTCGTCCTATCGAAACTATTTAACATCCCTATATTTCTCACATTATGACAAATTCACTATTTATCAAGAAGTCACAACAGTATACCAACTCTTAGATAAATCCCAACTACCATCAATTTATTAATTATTCCTCATATTTATCTCAACAAACCAGGACTCAGACACCTGCTTCACTAAGTTCATGCTTAACCCTTTTCTGACTTAGACAACTAATTTAACTAAGATCACCACTACTTTAATACGACGGAATTTAACTCAGAGATCCCGAAATTAAGCCTTACCTTAGTAAGATGTCGTATAACTCGGGAACACCAACCAACAAACATATTCAAGCTCAATAACCACATAGGTAATTATAAAAATGTAGTACAATAAATAATATGATTTCTCACCAGCTGTAAGTAACACAATAACAACTAGAGTCTTCGTTCCTGTTATCCAACCAACGTCCCCTATAGCCTCTGACATACTAGAACTTACCAATTCATACATAACCCTCGAGTTGATTTCACATTGTACAATCTCAACGTAACTCTCAAATTATAAGCTCTTGTTTAGAACGATCCCCTTTTTTATCCTTAATCTTAGTCTAGATTAGAGATTCAAGCTTATGGTTTACTACTTCATGAAATCCCATCTTACTATAGGCAATACTCACAAATTAAACTAACATTTAAAGCTTATTATTCAATCCTCAATGCTAAGGTAGAAACTTATCTTCTCCAACTAGTTCCCATGCATTTGCACCATTAATTCAAGCCTAAGATGATAGATAATCATAAGATAAGGAAAGGGAACTCACCCCCAGAAGAAACAAATTCAAGTTAAAAACACGGCTTACTGTTTCCGTCGATCGCTACAGCGGTCGTTACGCCGCTGCGGCGGTCTCGCTATAGCGGCCAACTACCCGCTATAGCGGACCAGTGAGAAACTGACCACCGCCATGGTGGGCCATGTTCTGCTATAGCGACATCGCCATAGCGGTACATTTCGCAAAAGAATAAGACAAGGAAGTGCAGATACCAATTAGAATCGTCTAGATACTAATTGGAATCGTCTAGATACCAATTTGAATGAAGCAGCACGAAAGAATGAAAGAAGTGGAAGTTTCCTAAATGTCCCATAGCCTCTCGCAGATAAGTATAGAGCTCTTCGTACCGATCCACAAGACTCTACTAGACACGTCCTTGTACAACGAGATTCACGAACCTAGGCTCTGATACCAACTGTCACGACCCTAATTACCGATCATGCGGGCACCTACCTTATTATCACTAGTAGGCGAACCCTTACCCGTTAACCCATTAATCATTAGCCAATTTCAACTTCTTTAAATCATTTATTAACAGTCAATAGATAAGTGAGAGAATGAATAAATAAAACAAGTCATAATTAATAGATAATATAAGTGCGGAAGTCTAACTATCACACCCCCAAAATCTGAAAGTCATCATACAAGGACTCTAACTAACAATGTCTAAAAATTGAAGTATATCTCAAATATAATAACAAATAATGTCTGGAAAAAAATAGATATCTGGAAAAAGAGATTTTCAGGTGGCATGGCATGAATAGAAGCTCACCCTCGGATCTAATCGAGCAAACTAGATTTAAGCTAGAGATATGGTCTAGATAAAATCTCTGGAACACAATCTGCACTCAAAAAGGGTGCAGCAAGGTAGTATCAGCACAAACACTATGTATCGCTAAGCATCATAGGCCGACTAAGATTAGTTCACTCATATAAGTATAAAATCAACAAGATAAACAGATAGGCACTTAACACTCAAATCCAAATTATAGAATATCCCATAACAGAGTCACAGCCTAAGATAAAGCTTCCAAATCACAAGTCTGTCAAGTTTCAATAATCTCACCTGATAATCACTTGTCCAAATTCCTTCCCTAAGTAGAGTCACTAATCCACAATTTAACTCAGTCAATGGTCATAATTATATCACAATAGGCATTCAATGTCCATACCAAAATCAGAAACAAACAAGACTATAATAATGCAAAATAAAATGTAATGATGTGCAATGCAATGCAATGCCATGCACTGGCCAATCCCTCGAACTCTACACACATGATAACTGATGTCATTGCTCAGTAGTCATGACCTGCAGAGGACCCATGGTGTCTATGTATCACTCGTTCTGGACTCACTCCTCGGACCCGAGCATGAACCTCCGCTCCGGAAAGAACTCCAGATGCTGGCCATATCATTGTAACTCTCATTTTTGGAACGAACCTCGGACCACGAGCCATAATCTAGGTCACATATGTGCCTTTCCATATATCTATACATAACGGTATTTCCTGCCCTCTTATTGTCCATGCTCAAATCATCAAGTACCATATATCAACTAGTATCACAAGTTTAACAAGAAGATTATATTAACTTCTTCACTAACTTCACATCACAATGTATGTCTTAGCGTATTCCAGTTCATTAGTATGTATGGACTATGAACAATTAGCAATATCAATGTTAAACACAAGGCATCATGCCACAAGTCTTCCAAACCATTTCCATCATGTATGAGCGTATGAATGCATAAATGAGAGTAAACATGGTAAATTAATGCAAACCAATAAAGCAATAGTGAAGGTACAAGTCACAAAGCCACAATTTAGATCAAGACTTAGATCAATACAACCATGAAATAACTCATACAACCCGTCTCAACCAACATAAGAGTCTATGTCGCTCTTTACTTCCACATATAGCAAGTTCGCCTCACCACTAAGTCTTGTATCACCAAGATGCCCCATTTTTCTATATATTATCATCAACAATAGATCATACATCAAGTGTTCATCTACGTAGTATCATAAATATATAAATCACAATTCGGGCCTAAACTCAGTATCCTTTCTTTCTCTGATGGTATGTGTCAAAATAATAGAGAATTGAGGACAACACGACAATTTAGGTAATAATTCTAATCACAATAACAGGCCAACGAGCCACCATCAACAACAATCAACGTAATAGAAATCCATCCCGAATCGCCACAGTATGAATATAACTATACCTCATATTTCAGTACATAAAGTAATAGCGACGAGCCCACAAAATCAGAAGTCATACCAACCTAGCTAATATCCAACCAAAACACCATGTTCGAAGACCTAATCATACTTTCTCCCTTCAATTCTATGCAACACATACGTTTCGCTAATCAAAGTCTAACTAAAGTAAGCCGTAACCTACTTGGAATGCCGACCAACAGTCTCGAATTGCAAAACCTTAGCCTTTCCTTCCTCTTTGGAGAACCTCAAAACAATTAACGTCTATCAAATATGAATTCTATGTCAGAATATGAATCTAAGGATACCCATATTGCCATAGTTTTATCCAAAACCCAAAAAAGACCCAAAATAGCCAAACCCGAGCCACAAGAGCAAAATTATAATTTTATTAAAAATTCAGATACAATATATTCAAAATAGTACTCTACGATTCTAAACGAGTCCAACGATACCCATATTGCTATACTTTTAGAAAAATGCCCAAAATACCCCTGCAATGTGAATCTGGGTTCATGAGAGTAAAACGGAACATTTAGTGCACAATTATGTTACCCATCATCTAGTTAACCTTCAATCTTAATTTCATGGAATTCTATTCATCACAAGATATTCAAATTCACCTTTTCTGTTTTTAGCCTTAAAGTTCTTAACACATGAGTTCTTCACAATTAGTGTGTAGGATGACTATGAGATGATGATAATTGACAAATAAATAATGAATACTAGGTCAGAATCTTACCCCAAAGTATTTGTGAATGATTTCCCATTGCTCTCTCCCCAATCCTTCAACTATTGAAGGTTTCATCAATTCTTGGGTACTAATCTTTCACCCATCATTTATGGAGCTTAAGCTTGTCATGGGATTTGAAGAGGGAATGATAATGAATCACATAAGGGTTTGCACTTAACTTCAAGGAGAAACTTCACCCTAGCCCTAGGAAAATAGCCTCTCACATTCTAAGGAAGTGTTTTGGGTTTATGATGGAAAAGACCTAAAAAAAAGACATTAAAAATGAGTTTCTGCCCAGTGCACTCGCTGCCCCTTTGTTATAGCGGGTGCACCCTTCGCTGTAGTGGGTGCCCAATGTCACGACCCAACCCCGTAGGCCATGACTAGTGTCCGAATTGGACACTCATACGCACCTGACACTCAGAATTAACATACAAAACTCGCATAAATGTAAATAATCACATATAGTCTCAGATTAACGCATAATAGTCAACATATGGCATAAAAGCCGGTGAGGCTACCATAATGTACAGAGTCTCGAAATATACATAAAGGCAAGCCGACTAGGCTGCCGCGGCGGTTGGACCGCCCAAAACATATATCACACACATACATAACTGTACAAACACAACCATAACCCACATACGTGTCTACGGACCTACTTAAACGGAGTAACGAGAATCATATGACGGGACGGGGGCCCGTTTACCCCCGAATGAATATATACATATGCAACGAGAAAAGTATATATACCAAGATATGGGCTCGGATGAAGGAGCACTCCCGTAAAGAGAATAGGTGTCCTAGGTGGGTGGATCACAAGGAGCGTCGTACTGCGGGCGTGAAACGCGGCCCGAAGAAAGGGGGTCGATGCGGAATATGTACTGAGTATGCAAACCAAGAAATACGGTAACAGAATCATAATCAAAATAGAAGATGCAGAAAATAAGTGCAATATGCAGAATATCAAATATTTAGTTTGAAAACATAAATCATGCATAGGCTCTTAGAACGATGATAAGCCGCTCCGTCGATGGCGCCATACCACATCATACTCCGAAGATTTCATATCTCCGAAACCCGACATAACATATCACATCATAACGCCGTACACCCGCGCGCCAAATATACACGGTACCGGCCGAGAGGGACACGGCGTGCGGACACATCATACTCCGAATATATCAAAGCGCGCACGAACATAACCGGCCCGGGATCCGGCGAAGGAAATACCAACCATATGCACGAGCAGAGTCGTGAGTAACAATATGCATAAAATCATAGTCATAACTCATTAAGTAAATAAGAAATCCATGCTCGGGGGTTAAGGTGAAAGTCATACTAAGTCTTTCCCGAAGGCCATTAAGAACGGGACATAGAAAAGTCGCGGGGCCACGGACGGGTGTCAACCCCCATCCGAGCCCGCTTATGGAAGTTAAGGGATGTTACGCCTTATGGAATCCCACGAAAGTTTCGGGGCGATCCGAGCTTGTCTACGAAAGTTACGAGCGTTCGTATTTTTGGAATCTTTTAAGAGCAAAATACTTTACATTGCTTTTAAAATTCAACCATATGAAAACATAAGTACCTTAACTTGACCATATTAAGAGGGTAAGTCTATGGAAGCAAATAAAAGTCATATGCAAGCTCGGATCGT
>NC_081353.1:21743317-21812134 GCF_029784015.1 Lycium ferocissimum | reverse complement strand
TTGCTTGATATTCTTCTGTTGTAACTAAGGAGTGAAAGTTCAGCAAATTATAGACAGTAGTTCAATAACATGCGCCCCTCCCCCTCCAACACCCCCTGGGGCATTTATGCCTGCGAGGTTTCCCTTTTGATGAAAATATGTATACTATTGCAAAAACACTGAAAGATCCTTTGTGGAAAAAAAGATGACCTACAGAAGTCGAGGATATTATTGTATAACCGGGACATGACCTTTCCGATTTGTTATTATTATTTTTTTGGTATTTCTACTATATTAGAAGCACAGGTTGAAGCAGGATCGTCGTCATTCCAAAGGCATTTTGGTCATTTCACGCGTGCCTTTCAATCTGACATCTGAGCCGCCACGTAATAATTCATATTCTCGACCCTTCTTCCTGGCAAGGCCAAGGTAGTCTGCTAAAGTAGTTTTTACACATTCTCTCTCTTCATTGTTTCCAATACCCAATTGACCATCTTCTCTAGAGCCCCTAAACAATAAACACATGCATGTATACAATAAACATAGTGATTGCTTTGATAAATTGAAGGGGCTAAAAAAAAAGTTTGAATAGCGTACCAAGGCGGTTCTGGAAGCCATGCTCTCGCTTTTATCGTATTTTTCACGTTGCTAAGTAAGGAATACTTGGAGCTTTCACTTTTTATTACAAATTGGTGGAAATACGATTTCAAGAATCACATTAGAGTCAATTCCCATTTTGATATGGTGCTTTTTCGGGTGTTTTTAGCTTTTTATGTCATAATTTACAAAGTATTGTTTTAGTTCGTCCCCCCCCCCCCCCCCCCTTCTTACATTCCTGTGTTTAGCTGTTTCTGGTTCTAATATTGATGGGTCGTTACTTTAATTTACTTATAGTTTCATGTGTTTAGTTTTTCTTTCAACCCCTCCATAATTCCTAATTCCAGGAGAAGTAAAAATTAATTTTATTTTCCATTTAATTTGATATTCGAGGAATCGATTACTCTTGCTTATGGCATCCGCAAAGACGGGTGAAGAAATACTCATCTACGTTGATGCTTTAATTTTGGGCAAGGTAACAATTGTTGATTCTTCTAAAGCATTCTTATTCTCATTTTTTTTCGTAAATCTTTGTTATTTTAGTTTCCTTGGTTTTGAAGTGGTACTTAGTTCATAGTTGTAGGTTGTCCGACTGTATTGGTAACTGCATCACTTGGCTCGGAAGTGCTTGGTGACTGCATCACTTGCTTTTATTGAATTTTTTGATATGGTTATCCGCAAGGGCTAATATTGAGATGTAGTTTGGAATCAACTTTGTCCTCTTAAATTTTACCGCATTTATGTAGTTAATGGATATGTGAAAAGGCCTATAAGTATGTTAATGCCGCCAAAATGGAGGTATGAGATGCATTTTACTTTGAATTATGTGAAGATAATATAGTAAGAAGGGAATAGATAGAAGTGGTGAATACACAACTTAATATTAGTAGTAACCAATTTAGGCCCATGTGTGTTCTTTTTACCGCCAACTCTAACCCTTTTCTTTCCTCTGCTGAATTATTGGTCATGTTAGGCAACACCTCTCGTTTACTAAGAAGAAGAAAATTGAGTAGCCGAGAGACTGAGCCTATTTTTTGGCCGAAAAGTATCTCCTATCGAAGTATTTTTATTAGAAAGTACATTGGAGAGAGTAAAGTTAGTGTTTGCCATAAATTCTATGAAAAATGCTTCATTTTAGAAAGTTGAAAATATTTTCATATGAATAAAAAAGAAACGCAGAAAATCAAGTTGATTAACAAGTACAATTAGTGGATTACAACACATAGACAGGACCAGAAAAACTATTGTGATATCGTCCACGTTTAAGTTCTTGATATAACTGTTTGTAATCTCCATTTTGTAATGACACAAACTTCATTACATAGCTCCATCTATTTCTCCGAAACATAACAATTCCTTACTCTAATTTTACAGTTAAAATGTAACTAAAACTATAGAATTTGGACATCTATAAATTAAAGACATCCTTCTCACAACTAGATAACACAAAAGCATCCACAATGTAGTCACTAAAGAGTCTTGTTTATGGAGAGATTATTCTCTCCATAGTTTTTAATGCTTTCTTTTAAATTAGGTTTTTTAATATGTAGGTCACTTGACCACAATGTTGTTTGATTTATCGTCGTTCAAGGTTTTCAAATTATTAGCTTCCGCATGACGCCTTCATTATTTTAATCCTAACAAGTAGTATCAAAGCCAATGGTACAACAAGGTTGAAAACAGGTTTAAGTCAGATTCATATCAAGATGCGGCCAATTTGACGATAATGAAGATTTTTGTCCAAAAAACAAAAAGATATCTGGAGTACTACACGTGGAGAAATTTTCAATTATATTTTCAACAATCCTACTGCAGTGTATTTTTTAAAACAAAAACAATTTTTAACTCATGCTTACTTTAACGCATGAGCTCCGATTTTCAATTATATTTTCAACAATCCTTCTTTTGGGGTGGTCTTTAAATTTTGCCCCTCATATTGTGGTCTTTAAATTATGCCCCTTTTAAATTGCAACTTTGAGCTTTCGTAATCAAAATGAGGTTTCGATTTTAAATTAAAAAAAAAAAAATCGCAAGACAAGGTTTGGGTCGCGTGTATGCGGGACCGGCATACTTTTGTTAAGGAATTACACATTTATACGGACCCCGATACTCATTTACTTGGCATAACGCATGAGATAACTTTGATAATTCCTTCACAAAGATTTTTTAATGGGCAAACTTTTTATGCATGCTTACTTTTAATGTATGAGCTCAAATTTTCAACCATACTTAATGGGCAAACTTTTATGCTCCGGTACAAACTTTAATGAATTATCGCTTGGACCCGACATACTTATGCCAAGTCCATATAAGTATGCCGGTCCGGCATAACTTTTAATTCCTTCACAAGTGTATGCCGTATAGCGAAATTTAAACTTGCCAATTTTTTTTTGAAAATTTTGACTCGCGCGTGGGTTCGAACTTGGAACCTATGGGTTTTAGCCGAAGGGCAAATTTAAAGATTTCAAATATGCAAAATCACTTGCCCCTTAAATTTTCAACCCTTGCTTACTTTAAACGCTTGGGCCAATTTCAACCCATGTTAACTTTTAACGCATGGGCTCCACTTTCAACATGTGCTCACTTTTAATGCACAAGGCTCAAATTTTTAACCCATATCTATTTTTAACCATAGCAAGCAGCAGTAATGAAGATTATGTGAAGAAGACGGATCAATTTTTGTCAAGAAAATCCAGGCCAAAAGGGGAGATTTGTTAGGGTTTTGCCCTGATTTTCTTACCATATTTCAGTTTTGTGTTTTTCATGAAGGAAAGTCAGAGTATTACAATAATTGCTTTTACTTTTCCTGAAAAGAAAATATAATTCTCTTCCATATTTGGCCATTCCTTATCTTAGGGGAAAAACTTTGGACATCTATAAATTAAAGACATCCTTCTCACAACTAGATAACACAGAAAAGCATCCACAATGTAGTCATTAAAAGAGTTTCGTTTAAGGGGAGATTTATTCTCTCATAGTTTTAATGTTTTCTTTTTTATATGAGTTTTTTCAATACGTAGGTCACTTGACCAAATCATATTATAATATTATGTCTTTTAGTATATTTTCTTTGTCATCCAATTTATCGTCGCTCAAAGTTTGCAATTGTTAGCTTCCGCATTATGCTCTGTTATTTCGATCCCAACAAGGTGTTGTTAAACCATGGAAGTAACATTTTTCTGCTGAATGCCTCTCAAATTGAGAGTCTTGCCATTAAATAGAAAGGATACAGATTTACATCCCTAAAGATCAGATATTCTATCCCTAAAGATCACCCATTCTATCCCTAAAGATCAGCTACTCTATCCCTCCAAATATGCTATTCTTAGTTGTTCTATTATCAGTATTTATTCTCAGTGATTACTACATCAAAAATCTCTATAATTACAACACTATATAGTTAAATAAATATATACAATTATTCTATATTAATTCATGAATTGTGAGTTGTCCATCATGCTAACAACCCCTCCCCCTCTAAATTGATTGTTGGTGTATCAAGAAGCATCAATTTGCCTACTTGAAACCGATGACGTTGTGCCATGGATTTTGTAAACGTATCAGCTACTTGAAGATCACTAGACACGTGTGTAAGAGTAATGACTCCTTTATCTACAGCTTCTCGTATATAATGACAGTCTACTTTGATGTGTTTGGTCCTCTCATGATAAACC
This sequence comes from Lycium ferocissimum, assembly GCF_029784015.1. Taxonomy (NCBI): domain Eukaryota; kingdom Viridiplantae; phylum Streptophyta; class Magnoliopsida; order Solanales; family Solanaceae; genus Lycium; species Lycium ferocissimum. Next base: position 21,807,884 of record NC_081353.1, on the reverse strand, counting down.
GGATTAGTAGCAATCTGAATGGCACTTGTATTGTCATCATGGAGAGGAGTAGGATTAGATTGAGGAAATCCAATCTCAGCCAGTAATCCACGAAGCCAAACAACCTCAGAGCAAGCAGTAGACATGACTCGATATTCATCCTCTATTGAAGATTTTGACACACGGTCTTACTTCTTACTCTCCAGGATATCAAGGACTCTCCAAGAAACATGCACCAACCAATGACCGAACGACGAGTATCAGAACATCTAGCCCAATCAGAATCACTAAAAACATTAAGTCTAATAGAAGAACCACTAGGAAAGAATAATCCACGAGTAGATGTTCCTAAGAGATATTGAATGATGCGACGAACAGCCACCAAATATAGATGACGAGGCGCATGCATGAATTGACTTACTTGTTGAACTGCAAAAGAGATATCAAGCTAGGTAATAGTAAGATAATTTAGGCTCCCAACTAGTTGCCGAAATAAAGTTGGATCAGGAAGAAGATCTCCTTTATCATGACGATACCTTACATTCAATTCCAATGGAGTATCTATAGAGGAAGATTCTTGAAGACCAACCAAAGCAATTGTCACGCCCCGAACCATAGTCTGGGCGTAACATGACACTCGGTGCCTGACTGCATGTGACCGAGCGAACCACATGACTTGTTGAATCAACATGGGGCATGAGCTGATGCGAAACATAATAAAACATGCATGACTTGTATTAAACATGGGGATTAATATTCATAAGCCTTAAAATAGTAATTTATCATAAATGCGGAATAGTCTGAAAACGTAATAAGTAATGAGCCAATATGGGCTATACGACTTTGAACATCTGACATGACATGCTAGACCAGTCTATGAAACCTCTAGACATGAATCTAAACTACTAAACTATTTACTGGGACAAGGCCCCCGGCATACCTTAACTGCATAACTGACAATAAATAAATAAAGATAAAACCCTGAATGAGATGGGGCTCACCAACAACTGATACGTGCAAAGTCCTAACGAGCTGATCCGTCATCTTGTAAATCTGCATCGTGAAATGCAAGCCCCAGGAAAATAAAAGGGGATGTCAGTACATTTGAATTTTACTGGTATGTAAAGAAACTGAATGAAAATAAGCATGGCACATGAAATAATATAACTGAAACTGAAACTGTAATTGTAAGCTGAACATGAACATGAATGTCATCTGACATGAATATGTATAACATGAATAAAATATTCTGAGTCTATAAAGATATATGTGGGAGGGCATTAGTATAACCGGCATGTAACCACCACGTAAGCACGTGGCGTCTGATCTCTCCTCGATCAGCTAAGACATCCTGTACCGGGGTACAAGACATGAACATGAATGAATCCAATAACCCGCAATGCGTAAACATGAAGGTATCGTCCTAACTGAGCGGAGCGATCCTTATCCTATGCTGGCATACGTAGTTTCGAAGTTATCCGAGCCTTCCTCGTAACCGTGCAATTCCAAAATATGAACATGGATATATTTGGCTTAGTAGCCCATGAATTATATAAACCTAATTGTAAACATGATTCGTGATTGTATGATAGCATGAAAATCAATAAATAACTTATATATAGTAAAATGAACGGTAAAAAGTGAACAAGAATATGATGTTTTCTTTTTTAACAAGAAATGAACAAAGAAAAAGTGAGATATATGAACAAAAGAGTGTTTTTTTTTTTTAAACTTAACGGACTTACAACCACGAATCCGTTATACTTTTCATCTCTTTCTCTTAACCTTTGTTCTTAATAACGTTCTTTAACCACACCCCCCGGTAACCACGGCCAACATCGTCCTTTATTATTTGGACATTAAAACGGCCTCTTTAAAATCTACGAATTTACAAAAGGTTAATCCATCGAGGTTATTAAGAAGTTAAGAGAATAACCATATACTAAGAATAACAAATTCATGATGATAAAGAAGTAATTACTTAAACATAATAATCACAAAATAATTTACATAATAGGGAGATTAGTACAGAAAATATAGTAAATAAACTTACATGGTTTGAAGAAGGAGAGAGGTTTCCCTTTCGGGGAACCCCAAAAAACTACTTCACTTTTTGCGTAGTATTTCTTACTCCTATAGTAAGAATATATTTGCATTATTTGGACATTATTATTGTAAAATAGTATTAAGTGAGGAAGTTAAGTGACGATAACAGTCTTTTACGCCTGTAGTAAGAATATATTTGACAGTAAAAAGTGAACAGTAATATGATCAGAAAAACCGGGGTGTCCTTTATTTGTTCTTTAATAATAGTGTAATTTTTTAACAATCCTACTCGGTATGGACTCCTATATTAGTTATAATTAATTTTCTGTCTATCTCTTAAAATTATATGGTTAACTTATTTTTATTATTTTCTTGTATTTTTTCACTAAAATTTATGACTAAATCTACTAATGTGTTCAACCGTTTGTCTTCACTATGTAATATATGGTCTCCGTTATCGAAATTACACTTTATAATACTATGATCTTTTAATTCTCTATATTTTTTTTTCATATTCTTAAGTCTAAGTATTCTAGATTTTTTAATGTATCTATTTTTCTAGCTTTATTTATTATCCTAACAATCATTATTTTACAAACTTTCTTCCTCGTACTTTATACTAGTTGTAAATCTTTCTATATCTTCTCTTATACCTTGTACTTCCCACGTTATAGCAGAGATTGTTTCTTCGCTAATCTGACTTTGTAAGAGTCTATTGTTTATTAGTGACGATAATGTTTTTGAATTTATTATTTCTAAATATGCACTTAACGCTTTTTCTACCTGTGTATATTCTCGTCTTTTCTCTATATCTCTATATAAATACCAACGATTGATAGCTATTTGTCTAACAAAGGGTAGTGTTCTCATATAATTAATATGGTCTAAATCGCTTTTGGTTCTTTGAGGTCTTTCTAGATTTTATATATCTTAGTAACTTATATTCTAATCCTAATATTATATCTATTAATTCTTGTAGTCTTAACTGATTTTCTTTGGTACTACTTAATTTAATATATTCTGGGTATAGGTTATTTAATTCTTGTTTGACTTTTAAATAATGATCTTGCATCTATTAACCTAAAGGCATAACGTTTACTTGTTGTTCTAGCTGTCTAATATAGTCTTCAGTTCTAAATATAGCGTCGTTGGTAAAATGAACTTCCCAAAGGAGATTATTTCGAAAACTTAATACTGCTGTATTATGATTTAATTCTTCTCTATAAGCTGTGTCTAAATAGTTAATGTGTTCGGTAAGGAACTTTCTTGAGCTTCTAAGGTTTTCTAGTCTTTTTCTAGTAATATAGATCATGCGATAGTGAAAACTTATATGTTTAGCAAAACGGTGTTGTCTCATTAACTCTTGTCTAACAGTAGGTACAGGTGCTTGCTTTCTTCTTCTAGCAGAAAAAGGTCTTCTAATATAGTTTTAGATAAGTCTTAGGTTCCAAAAATCTTCTCGCTCGGATACCAATATTATAGGAAGATAGTAAATTTTTCAATATGTTCTTTCAATTAAGAAAAGTTCAAAGGACAATGCAGGAAATTAAAGTTGTTTTTAAATAATTTTTTAACAATCCTACTCGGTACTTCCTCACTCCTATATTTCTTCTTATCATGTAGTTATAATTAATTTTCTGTCTATCTCCCAAATTTTTAATCAATTTTTTTTTTTAACTTAATCTGGACTTCTGTCCAGTCACGAATCTTGTTATACTTTTCATCTCTTTCTCTTAACCTTTGTTCTTAATAACAGTCTTCTTTAACCACACCTCGGTAATCACGGCCAACATCGTCCTTTATTATTTGGACATTAAAACGGCCTCTTTAAAACCTAGGAATTTACAGGTTAATCTATCGAGGTTATTAAGAAGTTAAGAGAATAACCATATACTAAGAATAACAAATTCATGATGATAAAGAAGTAATTACTTAAACATAATAATCACAAAATAATTTACACAATAGGGAGATTAGTACGTAAAACATATTAAATAAACTTACATGGTTTGAAGAGAGAGAGTTTCCTTTCGGGAACCCCAAAAACTCCTTCACACTAGGGGGTAGTTATTAAAAACTTAATACTATTTTACAATAGGAGTTTATATTTCACAGGTTTTTGGCTGGGCAAGGGATTGGAGCATTTGATGAAAGAGAAGGGGAATATGGAAGTTTTCTAGAGAGAGGTGGTTGGTGCTCTTGTAGGTGATGTCTTTACTTCTCCACAAATGCTGCTATTTATTGGCGTCTTGGCGGACTTCAACTCCGGATTTCAAAATGTTGAAGAATCTTTTGAGTTCAGCTGAGTGCTCTTTGGGCCCCATCGTCACGTGAACTTTTTCAAAAGAAAACTTTATTTACTTGTTCGCTAGCCGATCCGTCCATTTATCGTAGGTCGCTTTATTAAAGTTACTTTTAATAAAGCTTTCTTTTCTATGTCTTCTAGCCGTTGCTTTTGTTCAACGAATCTTTCGCTTTTGTCTTATCATGACTATTTCCTCCTTCTTTTTGTCCGATTATTTTGCTTTTCACTCATACACACACATACACACACACACACACATACACAAACACACACACACACACACACATACACACACACATATATATATATATATATATATATATATATATATATATATATATATATATTTTTTTTTTTTTATGTGTCTAAATTATGTAGTGCAATAGAATCAAAACTCATTCCCGAATCGTAGTCGTTTGGGTCTTGTGAATCTTGAAATGCACTATTTTGAAAATTTACCATATCTCCTTCTTCTGAACTATGGACTGGTGACATCCTTGGACTTGGAGATAATTCTGGACTAGGGTTCTTGATTACATGCTTGTCTTATTCTGCTTTTGTTTGGAAAAATCTTTCCAAAGTCTCTTTAACTACACTTTCTATGTTGTCATTTTTTTCTTTTTTGCAAGTATGCTTTTCTTGGTAGAAGTAGCTCCTTGCGTCAGTGTCTTTGGTAGTCTTCGTCTTGTCTGGAGAGATGAGCATCCCTCATCTTCACTTTTTGGCAAAGTGACAGCCCATCAACGGATTTGATGAGTCTTTACCGGCCACCGTTTGAACCGGACTAGCGTATCTTTATCCGATACAAGGATCTATTTGCATTCATTGGGGAATGCACACCCATCTCATCCATTTTTGTCCGAGATGGAGAACTCGGGATTGTACTAATTCAAACTTAACCGCTTTTAGTCTTTGTTCTAACAAATCTTTCTTGTTCCAAGAGTTTCATTTTTTTCTTGGATGAGTGTCTTTTTCTCTTCGGTTAAGTCTTCTCGACGGTCTCTTAGTAGAGCAGTTGATCGAAAAAATCACCTTGTCCGTGTCTTTTTGTATATTGTCTTAAGGGTTCTATTTAGATTTTGTCTCGAGAGCCGGAGAAATATAATAGTTTGGTCCCAATACTCCTCTAGCATAGTTTAATGCCTCGTTGAAATCATTAAAGCCTTTAAAAAGAGGCACTTCTTATATCTTTGATAGAATCTAAAACTTCTATCCGTTTGAAAAATACCATTAGTTCTACCATGGACTACAACATAAAATTTAAATTTCTTATCTAGATTTTTGTCTGTAAAATACTGACAAAGTGCATTTAGAGTGGTTATAAAATGACCAGCGTCTTTTTTGTTATGCGATATCCATAAATTGTCTACTAAATATATACCGTTGTTTGTCTATTACATATTCAGTAATACCTTAAAAGTTAAATTAGATGGCGGGAAAAATACTAAATTATTGGTTCCAAAATATATTCTTTCTAGGGCGTTTTACGTTTAATGCGTAAGTAGGTCTAAAATGAAGATTACCTAGTACCGTCCGTAAGTGTCTTGGGTTGAGGCTATGCCTTTTCCCTTGTCCGTTGTCTGAGAACTTGATGGTCTCATGCTCGTTCAAATAGAAAATCAGTTAGATGTGATTTTTAATCTACTTAATTGGTCTGCTAAATTATTATCTTTTCCTTTTATATGTTCGAATGTTAAATTATAAATTGAAATAGTATCCATAAAGTTTAACCATCTTCGTCTCTCTATTTTTATCATTAATTTTTTGATAGAATTTGACTATAGCTTCACAAATTGTTCTTACCATTATTTCGGTTTATTTTGTATATACAACTAAAACTATTTAAGCCATATATTACGTTTCGCGTCTATACTACTCATATTTCCTTTTTCTCGGTACTTACCACTTTGATAAGAACATATCTTTTCTTCATTTTTATTGCTACATTTATTTGGTTTTGCCTTTAATACGGCTCCCCATCCTTCGAAGCTTCCATTTGTTTCTATAATTAAATAGTCTGTTTCTAGGGGCATATTTAAGTCTGGAATATTTTTTATTTTTTCTTTAATTTTTTGTACTAATCTAATATCTTCGGTATTAAAGTGTTTTTGACCATTTGATCCCGTTTTTGAATACAATGGCCCTGCTATTTTTCCTAAGTCTTTTATAAAACTTCTAGCATAATTTACTATTCCTAAGAATTTTTGTAATTCTTTAACATTATCTAATTTATCTGGCATTTCTAAGGCCTTTTTAGCTATATGAGGTTGCAATTTTATTTTGCCATCTCCTAGTACTACTCCTAAAAAGTTTATATGGTTTTTACATAATTCCATCTTTTTCTTGCTAATTATTATTCCATTTTCTATGAATAATCTAAATACTGTCTGTAGGTGTCCTAAATGTTCTTTCATTCTTTACTAAATACTAGTATATCATCTACATATACTAGGACAAATCTTTTATAGTCTCCAAATATACTATCCATTTTTCTTTGAAAAATTAGTGGAGTCTTTTTAATCCAAATGGCATTACTAACCATTCGAAATGTCCTTCGGGACAGGGTAAATGCACCATTCTATACTTTGTTCATGTATTCGTACCGCCAATATCCCGATTTACAATCAAATTTACTAAAAATCTTTTTACTTTGTATTCTATTTATTAGTTCCGTTTTGTCTAACTTATATCCATCCGTTCGGTGTTATCATTAAGTCTTTTGTAATTTATTACCATTCTAACTTTTCCTCTTACTATCTCACTATAATTTCTTACCATAAATGCACAAGATCTATGTTTAGAAGTAGATCTTCTTATTACCCCTAAATTTAATAATTCTTTTATTTGTTCTTTAAAGTCTTCTATATCTTGGTTAGTTGCTTCTATTGAGGCTGTTTTAATTATATATTCTGGATTTATTATGTTTAATTTACATACAATTTTGTTATTGTTCCAATGTTTTAAAGGTTTTTCACCTATAATTTCTATCTCATCTAGTATTCTTATTATATTATCTAAATCTTTTTGGTTTTTTATTACTCCTATCCTTTCTATCCCTGTTTTAAAATTATATAATTCTGTTTCTATGTCTATTAAAGTATAATTTTTTCCTATTAGATTATCGTTGTCTAGTATTTCTTCTTCTTCTAGAATTAAATTCTTTATTTCTTTTTTGCTTTTACAGCATGTATTGTTATCTTGACAATCTTTACAACAACTCTCTTCTTTCTTTTGCAGGTTTATTTGATGCCGGAGTAGAGATCTTCTTATGTCCGATTCTAGTTTCGCTTTATGAGCTTGTCTTGGTGTATGAGTAATATTTTTTAGAAAGATTACTCCATCTCTTGTAATCATACAACTTCCATTGTTATGTAACATAAAGTCTAACCCGATGACGAAGTCTATATTTATATTCAAGTCTCTTACCCATTTTATCCATTTTATAACTAGGTTTATAAAATTCTGAACAAGTGTTGATAAAGCTAATGTATGCGTTGTGCACATAATGTTTATATATATTATGAGTTCCATCCATTTGCATGGCTGCAACTGGTTTGTCTAGAACTTTTATTAAATTTGGTGGAACTATTCGTTTATTTATTATACATCTGTCTATCTCCCAAATTTTTATTTATTTATTTTTTTTAACAGTAAAATGAACAGTAAAAAGTGAACAGTAATATGAACAGTAGTTTTTTTTTTTTTTTTTTAACTTAATCTGGACTTCTGTCCAGTCACGAATCTTGTTATACTTTTCATCTCTTTCTCTTAACCTTTGTTCTTAATAACAGTCTTCTTTAACCACACCCTGGTAACCACGGCAGACATCGTCCTTTATTATTTGGACATTAAAACGGCCTCTTTAAAACCTGGGAATTTACAAGTTAACCCATCGAGGTTATTAAGAAGTTACGAGAATAACCATATACTAAGAATAACAAATTCATGATGATAAAGAAGTAATTACTTAAACATAATAATCACAAAATAATTTAGATAATAGGGAGATTAGTACGAAAATATAATAAATAAACTTACATGGTTTGAAGAAGGAGAGAGGTTTCCCTTTCGGGGAACCCCAAAAACTACTTCACACTAGGGGTAGTTATTAAAAACTTAATACTATTTTACAATAGGAGTTTATATTTCACAGGTTTTTGGCTGGGCAAGGGATTGGAGCATTTGATGAAAGAGCACCAACCACCTCTCTCTAGAAAACTTCCATATTCCCCTTCTCTTTCATCACATGCTCCAATCCCTTGCCCAGCTAAAAACACCGTGAAATATAAACTCCTATTGTAAAATAGTATTAAGTTTTTAATACCTACCCCCTAGTGTGAAGTAGTTTTTGGGGTTCCCGAAAGGAAAACCTCTCTCCTTCTTCAAACCATGTAAGTTTATTTACTATGTTTTCTGTACTAATCTCCCTATTATGTAAATTATTTTGTGATTATTATGTTTAAGTAATTACTTCTTTATCATTATGAATTTGTTATTCTTAGTATATGGTTATTCTCTTAACTTCTTAATAACCTCGATGGATTAACCTGTAAATTCCTAGGTTTTAAAGAGGCCGTTTTAATGTCCAAATAATAAAGGACGATGTTGGCCGTGGTTACCGGGGTGTGGTTAAAGAAGACTGTTATTAAGAACAAAGGTTAAGAGAAAGAGATGAAAAGTATAACAAGATTCGTGATCGAGAAGTCCGATTAAGTTAATATATATATATATATATATATATATATATATATATATATATATATACACACACATATATATGGTATAACTTGAATGAAAACATGGAAGCATGTAGAATTTCATGTAAATAAACATAGTAGCTCATATCTTGCATTTAAGAACCGATGGAATGCAAAGTATGAGTTTTCATGGATTACGGACAGATTCTCAATGACCGAAATGGACTATTAAGAACATAATAACGAATTAATAATACAACATATATATCATGGTACATGTATTTAGGGTTATCATGAACATGGCTGGAAACTATAGTTTTAGTGAATTTTCGTATAATCATGAAAGAGCGTGGCGTGGGGAAGAACAATGATGTTCCCACACGTAGATAGAAACCCTACATACCTGGAAACACTCCAAAACTCGTAATAGAATTCCAAAAGCTTAAACCTTGAGCCTTGAGATGGGTTTTCTTGAAAACCCCTGGTTAGGAACAATGATTTCCTTATTAGATTATGTGAATACATGTTAGAATTGAATTGGAATGATTAGAATAGATTTACCTTGATGTATCCTACTGGTGGGAAGGGAAGAACTTCGTGCTAGGGCTTAAGAATATGGAATAATAGAATAAAAGGTTGAAGTCTAGTATTTATACTTCACTTCGTCGAAAATTATACGGTCACGAAGTACGATCCGTATATATTTATACAGCCCGTAAAAAGTTGGATGTATTTCAGAAGTATGCTTCATACATATTTGTACGGTCCGTATATATGGTCCGTACTTCACTTGGCCCACAACAGAATGCTGACTTTAGACCTTACCTCAATACGGCCCAAGGTACGGCCCGTATCCAAAATTACGATCACAAGTACGGGCCGTATCCTAAAGTTCGGTCTGTATAAATGGGTGTATTTATGATACTGAACTGAACTGAAATGAATTTAATTCTATCACTTCCCGTCTGGTTTCCTAAGTTCAGAATCATGAACGTAGCTTAGTCTAAAGGTACGAGGTGTTACAATAATCAAATCCTGAGTGTATTTGTGTTGGTTTAAGAACGCACCTAAAGAATCATAATGTACTTCCAACCCCAAAAATGTATGTAAGAGTACCAAGATCTTTCATATGAAAAGATTCCTTAAGTTGCTACTGGAGACTAGTGATTAATGAAGAATTTGTTCCAGTGATAATAATATCTACATATATCAAAGGAAGAACACAGCCTGTGATGTTTTCCGAAGAAACAAAGATGAGTCATATTTGCTCTTCTCAAAAGAGAATTGAAGCAAAGTAGACGGAACTTGTCAAACCAAGCCCTGGGAGCTTGTTTTAGTCCATATAAAGACTGTTTCAACTTGCATAGATCTGATGTAGGTGATGGGAACAAACCAGGTGGAGGTTTCATATAAATATCTCTTTTGAGGTCACCATGGAGAAACGCATTATTGACATTCATTTGATGAAGAGACCAGTTTTGTGAAGCAACAATGGAAATAATAGTTCGCACTATAGTCATTTTTGCTACTACTACAAAATTCTCATCATAGTCTACACCATACTCCTGCTTGTTACCAAGGACAACTAATCGAGCTTTGTACCGATCAAGGATTCCATTAGAATGAAGTTTAATTGAATAGACCCATTTACATCCAATTGGCCTGACATTTGAAGGACATGAAACAATGTCCCATGTGTTATTTTTTTTTAAGAGCCAAAAGTTCTTGCTCCATTGCTTTCTGCGAACATTCATGCTTAAAGTTTGTGAGTAACAAGTTGGAACAGAAATGGTGGATAAAGTTGAGGAAAAACCATATCAATTAGGAGTACTTCATACTCTGGTAGATCGCCTCAAGAGGAGCAGGCCTTGAAGAAATCTCATTATTTTGGTTGGGGAGCAGTTTCAGGTGGTGAATTAGTTTTGGATTGGGGTAAAGTTGGCCGAAGTCGTTCATACACAAATCCAGGTTTGAACCGCTTAGAAGAAGAAGACAAATCCTTAAAAGTTGGAAGAAGAGAAGAAACGAGAATTACAACGATGACTCATAAATGATATTAAATTAGTTATTTAATAACATGATATTAATTAATAAACATATATTTGTAACTAATATTGTAACAAAAAAGAAATACTAATTCTCAAAGAAAACAACATTTCTAGAAACACGAAATTTATTAGAACTTGGATCATAGCAAATAAACCCTTTCTGCGAAGTACTATAACCCATAAAAGCACATTTAGTAGACAGAACAGAAAGTTTATTGCATTGACATTTTAAAAAATAAAAATAATAAGTAAAAATAAAAAAAGAAAAAAATAAAAAAATATTAAAAATCAAAAAAATGCAATACAAAAACAAACACAACCAAATGTTTGAAAATTATGATAGCTACGATTATGGTGATAAAGATGATAATATGGAGACTCAAGATTTCACACTTTAGATAGAAGTCTATTAATTAAATAGATAGCAGTAGACAAATGTTCCACCCAATATTTAGAGGAACAGAGGATTCAATCAATAAAGTACGAGTGACATCTAAAAGGTGATGATTTTTACGCTCAACAACCCCATTTTGTTGTTGCGTATATGGGAAAGAGCGTTGTGAGACGATTCCTTTCTCAAGGAAGAAATTATTGAATTCATGAGACATATTCTCCACCAGAATCAGATCTTAATATTTTGATGCAGGTTGAAAATAGATGTAAGCCAAAAATGTCTTGAATATGGAAAATACCTCAGATTTGGAACAGAGAAAATATACCCATGTAAACCGACTATAATCATCTATAAATGTCACAAAGTATTTGAAATGAGCATGAGAAGTAATTAGTGAAATGCCCCAAACATCACTACAAATAACATCAAAACATTTTGCAGCACGACTACCAAAATTAGGAAAAGAAAGAGTTTTACTTTTGCCTAATTTACAAGTAGAACAATCAAAGGAAGCAGTTGAAAATTTATTTTTATTTCCCAATAAACCAGAATTCAATAAATGAGACAACACAACAGAATTTGGATGTCCAAGACGCTTATGCTAAACCTCAGCCTTACTAGCAGTAGAAATACAAGCAAAGAATAGAACAGGAGGAATGGAAAAGTGTATAGGAAACAATCGTCCAACTTTAGGCCCCTTCACGATTATCGTCCCCGACACCTGATCCTACACAAGACAACCATTACGAGAAAAATTCATATCACAATTGTTATCTACCTATTGTCCAATTGAAAGAAGACTAGTTGAAAGTTTTGGTGAAACAAAAGCATACTTGAAAGTTGGGGTAATATCCCCAACCTTGGTAATGGGTAAATTACTACCATTGGCAACCCTGAATCTGTGATGGACCATGATACTCACGAACATTTTTTAGTATACTTGTTGAGTTTGTCATATGATTAGAAGCACTAGAATCAACAAGCCAAAAATTAGATCCAAAGATCATTACCTTGCAATCCCAAAGCCGAAAAGGCTGACACGATCATTTGTTGTACCATTTCAGGAGTAAGAACTTGTCCTACAGAAGATGAATTATCAGTAGTGGAACCATTTACCTTAGCTTAAGCATTGACCCTACGATTTTGAGTACGCGTGGGACACTCCTTGATATTGTGTCCTTGTTGTTTACAATAATTACAAAACTTCTTGCCACAATTTCTAACAATATGACCGTATTCCTTGCAACTGTAGCATTGAGTTCTAGTCATATCCCTTCCCTTTCCTTTTCCTTGAGCAGCAAATGCAACAATGACATCAGTTTCTTGCTTGAAAGCTTTTTTGTGTGACAAGACACTGCTCTTCATAAAGTAATTCCCTTAAACAAAAAAGGAGAAGGGTCACAGTTCATCAAGTTAGAGCGAACACTTTCAAACTCGGATCATAATTTCATCAAAAATTGGTCTCGTTTGCTTTACTTATAAACAACCTGAATTATAGAGAGAGATTTGGCAGGTATTTTAGCATTAACAATATCAGTAAATTCAGCCCATAAGTTTTGAAATCCCAAACAATAATCTTGAACAGAGAGACCTACTTGAGAGTAATTAGCAATTTCATGCTCTAACTCAAGGTGTCTTGCGCTATTGTCTTAGTTGTAAACCTTTTGTAAATTCTCCCACATGGCTTTCACAGTCTTGTACGGCCTAAGATTAAGAATAATAATAGGGTCAATTGACCCTAAAATCCATGTCATCACCCGAGCATCTTTGACCTTCCATTCACCTAACTTTGTAGGATCGAGCAGGATCACTTCCATCTATATGGCCCTACAATTCTTTTCCAGTGACAAATAGTTGAAACTGAAACTCCCAGGAAGAATAATTTTTTTCCAGTGAAACGAACATTGAAGGATTCAAATTGATGTGAAGTCATGCTCTTGAATAGCTAAGAAAACCAGAAACACAATGATTCAAGAAGAAACACAATGATTCAAGAATGACAAAGACCTAAAGTGTGTTTAGGAATGATTGTTGATAAACAACCAACAATACCAAAATTTTCAAAAACAATTTCTGAAAGGAAACAGATGGACTCTAAGAACAAAGCAGCCAAGAGAAGGCTCTCAGTTTTCTGCTGAATGCCTCTCAAATTGAGAATCTTGCCATTAAATAGAAAGGATACAGATTTACATTCCTAAAGATCAATTATTTTATCCCTAAAGATCAGCCATTCTATCCTTAAAGATCATCTACTCTATCTCTCCAAATCTGCTATTCTTAGTTGTTATGTTATCAGTATTTATTCTCTTTGATTACTACATCAAATCTGTAAAATTACAACACTATATAGTGCATAAATATATACAATTGTTCTCTATTAGTTCATGAGTGGTGAGTATCCATCATGCTAACAGGAAGAAGTGCACAATTCGGGTAAGATAATCACTGGATGATGACTCCCAGCAATCAAAGGGATAATTGCCCAAATGTAAACTGTAGTGACGAGCACAAAGCTTCTTTGTCGATGGATTAGTGGATTCATGAATTATAGTACCCTGCAGCAACTTTTCTTTTCAGATTCTCTTAAAATCAAGTCGCTAATCAGATCATGAACACCACATATTCTCACGTCACCATTTTGTCTCCTGTTTCTAACCATTAACAGATTCCTGCTAACAAGATCCTCCAAACAATCTCTTCCAACTAATTCTTCCAACTAATTCTTCCAATCTCAGAGACCCATAAGTTGATCGATGTCCCAATGTTAACCTCCTTATCGTCTGGAAAGACTCCCATGTAAAAGAAACACGGCTTATGGTGATAAGGTAAGTAAATGTAACTCATAGCAAGCACTCCTAAACATTTATCTGATTTATTAGAAACAACTTTACTTATACTTTTGGAAACTTCTTCCCAACTTTCTTGTTTTCTAGCAATTTTAGAGAGATGCCCTGCAAGCACTGGAAGAGCTAAAGGTAGTCCTTGGCAATTTTATGCTATTTGCTTCCCAATATCTTTTAGTTTAGGAGGACAAACTCGTTGTACCCCAAACACCTTGTCATGAAGTAACTTCCAACTTTCATCTAAACTTAAAAGTCTCATATCATGAGGAGGGCTATCGGGGTCAGCATGTATAGCCACATCTTTGAGCCTACTAGTCAAAATTATTCGACTCTCATTGTTATTATCTAGAAATATTCTTGAGTTAACACTTTTGGGCAAGGATGAGAATTTCGATTGAAAAGGGGAAAGAGTGAAGTGAATTGGGATTCTGGTGTGTGTTATTATAGGCAAAGATAAGGCCAAAGGTCATCATGACCCTCAGGATTCCGCGAAGAAGAATATGGATCGGTACCCATTCAGGAAGGACCACGTGTTCTGGGGGTGTCGGGTCACTGTAGGATGCATCTCGTCAACCTTCAGAAACGTTTCAGTCACGCTTTCTCAAAAGCCTTTTCCACTTCCCGATCACAACTGTTCGAGTTACCGGAAAGTGGATGGACTATCTGTATTGGGCTAAATTCGTAGAACACGCCTGGAAGAATATCATGATTACACGTGTCAGTAACAGTGAGCAAGATCCAAGTCAGCATTCAATGGCTCCGAAGGTAATTCAGTTGCACCGGGGGTATGATTCAATTCCTGTCCTCGGTGGTCCGTTGGAACGACGCGGTACCGGTGGAAGAGCAACAGGCAATCATTACAAAAAGGACTTTGCACCTTCCACCGAATATTAGTAAGCATTATTGCTCTCTTTATTGCTCATTATTACTATGACATTAATTTGTATTATTCATGAGGGCATAATTCAATGAATGTGTACCCCTTAGACCAAGTATAAATAGGGATTATCATTTCATTGTAAAGGACATGAAATCAAAGAGATATACGCAGCAAATATTCCACACTTTCGTTGTTTTTTTAGTTTTCTTTACTGTTCTTCGATCTAGCAAAGTCCGAATCGGTAACGTAACCGAAGCAACCAGTCCGGAGCTACGTCAAGGCTTAGGCTATTCTTAACCATTTTACTTTGTTTATATTTCGTTCATATCGATTTTAATTGCAAATTACATTACTTTTCTGGTCACTTTGGTCCATGTGTCCTTGACCACGAACACAAATTCAACTAAACCGTTTTCCGGGTAAACAGGTGCGTGATTTGATACAGATAAGAGAAGCTGAGAAAGAGAAGTTCCTGCAGGTTAAAAGAATTAATGAAGTATCAAATGTTTTAACAAGTATGTCTCAATTTCACCGCTACAACTTTCATTCAGGGTTGCTGAATGAAAGTCATCATCTAGTCTTGCACGAATGTTGTACCACTTTAATGGACGAAGGCTTGCACAGCCCACTTCTAAACTTGTACCTCGTCTGAGACACTCCAAGCTTCTAAAATTGTTGGCAATTCTTGAAGTTACATTTCAGCATTTCCAATTTGAGATAACAAAGTTAGTACATTTGTGATACCTTGAATTAAACTGTCATGATGATCTTCACAGGTCAGCGTTGGAGCTTTATAAACTGCAGACCTTGGTTTTTGGTCCTGATTATTCAATTTTACCTGCTTGGATCTGGGAGATGAAATATTTAAGGCATCTTCATGTAATAAGTAAGGCAGAGTCTAATTTCAAGCTACAAAATCTGGGGGACTTTCTGCTTTTTCCAGCTGTACTAAGGAATTGTTTTCTGGTATTCCTAATCTAAAGAAGCTTAGGATTTATGGAGCTTTGGAAGAATGCAAAAGAAAGATGATTCTCGGAGCCTAAATAGTCTTTCTGGCTTAAATAAACTAGAAAAATGAAGTTTGCCTGCGCCACAAAAGCATTCCCTCTCCCAGTCCCAAGCATGTTTTGCCTGTATCTCTAAGGAGATTGACATTAAGGAAGACATGGAGAAGTTTGTGATTCTGGCAAACATCGACGTGCTTGAAATTGAAGACAGAGGATTTAAAAGGATGCTTGCAGTCAATAGAGCTGCATAAATGCAGCAGTTCTGCTGCAAAATCCGTGCAAGAAATTCAAGAATAGCGAGAGCATGGGAAATGATTGCCTCACTGTCCATATATATGATAATCCTCCCTAGCATTATCAACCATTCATAGTCTTTTCTTTAATCCTTAACAGGAACTAAATCTTCCTCATTCAGTAGCCTACTTCTCTGGATTGCTACCGCCCCTGAATTTCACAGTTCTTACAAAAGCCGGGGACACCTTCATGCTCTATCTTTCAAACAAAACCTTTCAAGCGGAGTATTTGTTGTCAACATGGTCAGTGGTTAATCTATCGCCACAGATAAACATGAAAGTCAGAATAATTGGACAAAGAGTACTGATAACAATACGCAAATATCTTTGTCATTTTGATAAATCATCAGTAGAAATGTACAAATCAGTATGAGAAGTCAATACATAAAAATACAAAGGGAATAAAGAAGTAAAGCGCCTCGTCATCCCCAGAGGTTTGTGGGTTTCTTGTCATTTATATGCTTTAGTTGAATCAAAATTGTGAGATGCATCGTCTGTGAGTTGCAGCTGTCTTTGTCTTCATCTTTTTCGTCTCTTCTTTGAAGACTTTTCCAATATCTTGTGCAATTCTAATAGCATCAGCAGAAGCACCGGGTAGTCCTCCCCTTGTAAACCCAACTGCATACAGCCCAGATTTTCCTAATTTCCAGCTGTCTGGAAATTCTGCCTTAGGGAAGCCATTCTTGGAGAAGAACTCACTTTCCTGTGAATCATAACAACATTTGGCTACTGTTCAATTATGTTGTTTGAAATAGTTTGTTTCTTTTTTGAAGTGTTCCAAAAGTATCAATTTAATTCAAATAGTTCAAGGAGGTATGAAACATTTTCTCACCTGTAGCCAGTAAGGAACATTGCTGCGGTAACCGGTAGCCAGAACAATGGAATCGATTTCGAGTTTTTCACCAGTGACAAGTTCAGCCATGCCAGATGAGAACTTCTTGATTCCAGGGATAACCTTAACTTTTCCTGTTCTAATTTTTTCAATGGCACCAGTGTCGAGAACTGGGAGTTTTCCTTGTGTTTTCTGCAGTTGCAAAGGCCCAACTAATGGCCTCTCCAAACCATATTTCTCTATGTTTCCAAGAATATACCATGTGAAAAAGAGTAAAATTCTGTCAACTAGCCAAAGTGGCAACCATTTCATCATAAATATGGCCAGCTCAGATGTTGACATCCCAAAAATATCTCTTGGCAAAACATGAACCTGAAGAAAACAAAAAGCAGTCCAAAGTAAACTCCACCACAAACTTCTTGATTTCTTTCATTCACCACATTGAAGACTGCTTTGATTACTTACCGAGCTACGGCAGACTATTGATGGTTGAGCGTCATATTTGCAAAGATCAAGAGAGACTTCCATGCCTGAATTCCCACATCCCACAACAAGGACTTTCTTTCCATGGAACTTCTCACCGGACTTGTAATCACAGGTATGGAGCACTTCACCTCCAAAATCTCGCAATCCTTCAATATATGGCACGACACGCTCTGCATTCTTCCCTGTAGCCACCACCAGCCATCGGCATATGTATTGAACTTTAGAGCCATTGAGAGTAACAACAATGACCCTCCACAACCCAGAAACTTCATCATATTTAGCTGACTGCACGCACTCATTGAACTGTGGGTTGATATCAAAGTGCCTGGCGTAGGATTCAAGATACTCAGTGAACTGTCTCTTGGTTGGGTATTTAGGGTAGTGTTCTGGGAGTGGATGTCTAGGAAGCTGACAGAACTTCTTAGGGGAATGAAGCTTTAGGCTATCGTAAGTGAGTTTATGCCACAAAGATGCAATACAATCATCTTTTTCAAGAATGATGAAAGGAACTCCTTGCTCTTTCAAGCAAGCACCCACAGCTAGCCCTGATGGACCGGCCCCTACAATCACAGGACCGTTTACCCAAATGGATCTACTACGAATGAAATTAAGATCTGATAAGTCAATCATGGTTGCTTTCTTGTATATGTGAAATACTTGAAACTAAGAAGACAAAGTTGGTTCAAATTTGTTTCTCTAGTGAAGAACAGAATGGGAACTTGGATTTTGGCATTTATGAGGTTTAATAAACATTATAAATACAAAGTAGATGGCTTTGGATTGAGTGGTGTCATTTAACCAAACCTGAAATTAAAAGACAAAAAAGATTAAATAAAAATATGGCTGGTAGTACAATCTCATAACATTTTATAAGATTGTAGTACCATATGATTATGCAGTTTTGCATTTATACGGCACAGAATCTTGATAAAGGAAAAAATGACAGTGATGGCACACCCTTTTCTTAGCGAAAATTTCGTATTTTGAAAGATCAAAATGTTTTCAATAATGAAAGTGACAAAAATATTGTTTCAGAGAAGGGATTTATCAAAATAAAGAAGCAGTCACTTGGCAATGATTTCTAGTGTGACAAGTCACCCTTTAAAACACATATCTCTTTTCGAAATGAGTTTGACTCCAAAATAACTTATTTGTGACAGAGATTCCAATTAAGGTATTAGGCATCTCTTGAGTCCGTGGTTCTAGCAAAGTCACTTTGTTGATTCATATTGGCTTAACTAGAAACTCAATTGGATAAACTCGCAAACACAACACAAAAGTGTCAAAATATGTGCTCCAACCAAAAGTGTGAAAGTACTTCACTAAAAACCTATAATATCCAATACTACCCTAAGCAATGCTTCACCCGACATCTCGGGGTCTTGCTGACGAACGGGCTCCAGTTTTACATTAGTACTTCGGGGCATTTCTCCGGGAAATAGGTACATCTATTGAAAAACGAGTAAAGCATGCAAGCAACAAAAAGAGACCTAAAATTGTCTACCAACCCCAAATGTAATCCTAGAATTTGCCTATTATCATTCATGAGCTTGGCAGGCTCGGGTCATTTGCACTTTTACCCTTATTTTGTGTTGGTCTTTAATTTTTGTCCCTTGAGGCAAACAACATTTTTTGCGAGGCATAAGTTTATATTTGCGCATCAGAATAGCCCACAAGTTATGCCCCCCGCCCTTAAAGAACTTATGCACCGCTAGCCATAAGTTAGATTTTTAAGAGAAAAAATTAATGACCAGCCCATTTGAAGGGCAAACAGTGCAATTATTTCAGCAGGCTCCTCACAGAGCGCAAATAATGAGTATAAAAGTAACATGAATCAATTCAAGCCTTAAAGCTCATCGAATTTCATCAAGCCCAAATCCAATTATTTAATGGACAACACCCCACGACCAAATTGCCGAATGTCCCACATCCTTAATACTCCCTCCGGTCCATTATACTTGTCGCACTTTTGTTTTACACGTCCCTTAAGAAACTGTGTTTTGACTATTATATCCTTATTTAGTATCTTTAATCATTCAAAATGTTAATCTCACTTTAATAAATATTCTCTCTATTTATGTGCCTTATCCATCAATAACACATTTATAAATAAATTCACTTTGACATGAAAGTTATCTAAACAGTCACATATTGTATAAAATTAAATGAACGGATTGGAAAACTAAATCAACATTAATACACGTAAACCCTACAAAGTGAATGATAGATCTGGAAATTTTTAGTCAATGTTTATTACTTGAATAATTATTAATTTAATTACTTTTTCAAAATACATGTCCACAACTCTATCATAGATATTTTGATATTGTTATTAAATACTATTTTCTCAAATTAATATAGGGCAAATCAAAAATAAACACTAATAAAATAGATTCGGTATCGAGCTTAAAAGACAAATTGATCAACCAATTAATTTCTAAACTCATCAAAAAAAAAAAAAAATATTTAAGCAAGGATAGAAATGGACCTCCTCAACTCTTACAATTGAAAAACAGAGGACTCAACTTGTTGTTGCTAAGACTGAAAATGGTTCATCCATGTGTGTGCCATTTTTGTATGAAAAATGTCCCTCATTTTTGAATGTGGAATGTGCAATATGGTTCTTTTCCAGCTGTAATTGTCAGCCTCACGGTCATTCGGTAGAGTGTATAAGAATACTGAATTAAAAGCATGAATAGCTTTAGAAATGTTAATTTAATTTTTTACAACTCTATCATAGATAATATTGTTATTTACTATTTTCTCAAATTGATATACATAAACACTAATAAAATATAAAAAAGGCAAATATGACGTTGGATCTCTAATTTATTTATGTCGTTACATGTTTGACATTTATCTCTAAATGGTTTATCAAATGCCATTTTTTATGAATGTCGATTTTATAATACCAGATATGACACTTAGCCTCTAATTAGAGGTCCACGTCATTTAATTAAACCAGCATAAATTTATGGGTCGGGTTTTAGTTTAATTTAGGATTAATTTGTGCCGGTTTAATTAAACACGTGGATCTCTAATGGAGGTCACATGTCATATCTAGTATTGTAAAATCGGCTTTAGTGAAATATGGCATGGATGAGCTATTTTGGTAATGGTGGTGACATAAATGAGCCAAACTATTGACGAGTGGCATAAATGAGTCATTCTGAATAGTTCGATTGCATATTTGAACCTTTTCCGTCTATATTTCCTTTCACAATATAATCTGCAATATTTTTGGTAAAAAAAAATTCCAAAGCCGTTATTTTTAAAATAAAAAAAAAAAAAATTCAAACCCTCAATCCCCTTCCAAAGAGGGGATTAAAAAAAAAATTATAAAATATAATCGAAATAGAATTCTAAGGTCGTATTCCTTAGGAATTTGGTCCCTAAACAAACTAAAGATTGTTTGCTAATTTTCTACTTGGGTTAGAAAAACCCTAAACCTCCTGCACACTTATTTTAAAAGCACTCCGCACTAAGGAGAAAAGAAACCTCCATAAAATTGCCTCAATTTTACTCATCAGGTTCGATTCCTGCTTTCCTGGATTTAAATTAAGTTTCTTTTATTGATGTTTGACTTTTCTAAATTTGCATTTTTTCTTGTTCGGGTATGTCCTACACATTGAATATTCTTTTGAAGTTCAAGTGATTTGATTTTAGCACAGGTGATTTCGTGAGAAAGATATTATAATCTTTGGTATGGGTCCTCAGATGACCTCTTGTGTGTCTAACTGTCTATGATGCCAGTGATAATAATTTTGATAATTGTCGTATCTTGCACATTTAATATTCATTCTATCCACTATTTCTTTACATTATAAAGTTTTTACTAATAATAAAAAAAAAAAAAAAAAAAAATTATCTATCTGCATGATATATCATATTCGTGGAGTCTAATTCATAACCATAAGTGGAAGTATGAGCTTTAAGTTACTTTTTAAGTTGAGCAAGTTTGTTTACATTAATTTCTTAAATTGTTATTATGTATGATAATCATGACATTAGGGCATATAATAATTTACAGAAAAAGATATAATCATTGAATTGCTATAGTCATGACTAATATCTATATTTACCACTAAAAGACGCCAAATATACCAATAATGTCTTCGACAATGTCATTCAATATTAGGAGTACTATTTTTCTGAATTCAAACTCTTATGTTTCTCAAAGTAGACAAGTTCTCTACTAATATGAGGTCCTTTTTTCTTTATGACGGAAGTTAAAGAGCTCTCTCTAATGCTTTTCAAAGTAGACAGTTTAATTACTGTCACACGCCGACGAGGAGTATGACGGGCTCCGCCCCGTGGGCCGGAGACCACCTAACTTAACGGTTACTTTGAACATCATATACCGTAATTCAAAGAATACCTGCACGCAGAAAAGGCCCAACATAGAAATATCCAATAATCCAACATCTCTATACATAAGCGAGCCGACAAGGTCGCTACAACATCATGAGTATCATAAAGCCAGCAAGGCTAACAGGATAGTATCACAGACCAAAACAATGTCAACATGGCCATATACAATACTTACATACCCCACTGTGTCCATGAGCCTCTAAGAGTGTACATATAAACATCTATTACACTAGCAGATAAGTACCAAAAGATAGCAAGTCCGGAGTAGTGGCACTTGCTGACACCGCTGAAGCTAGAAAATTCTACTGCGACCGCTCCTCAATAACTCTATCAGAGCCTGCAACACGAAATGCAGCGTCTCATGCAATGGGACATCAGTACGGATAAAAGTACTGAGTATGTAAGGCTGGAAGCAATAACATAAGTTGGACGGAAATATAAATAGAGTAGAGGTAACCTGTCATCTGAGAACTTACAATATGCAATGCATGAATCTTAACGCCATAGGTAAGTAAGCATATGTATATATGTATGTATATCATATAAGTGTTCGTCTTTGCGAACGTTCGGCCCCCGATCCATATATACGTTAGTGCGACCGATCCATATATATCACATATTAGTGCCGAGGAACGTACGACCCGATCCATAAATATAATATGTTAGTGCCGAGGAACATACGACCCGATCCATAAATATAATATGTTAGATATACATAATGTAAATAGCGTGCATGAAAGCTCATATGAAAGCTACAACTTTATCGGAGTGACGTAAGGTCGATAGTCCCCGATTTATATTATGGAATTCGTGTCGAATCCAAAGAAATAACTTAACGATGACAAACATGATAACATTCCAAGAATCAGTCAAATAACTAAGACGTTAAGAGTTGAGCTACATGTCATAGGAATGGAGTGAATTTTATTATGGAACGTTCATATTCATGCTCTAGTTGGATTCGTGCCAAGGAAAGAGAGAAACGAACACCTTAATACCTTATTCGTCAAGCCACCACTTAAAGTATCCTTTACTCCGATGCTCGCACTTCATCCGAACCTATGTAGCGAGGAACATATCTTTAATCATACTTCTATCATACTCCTATCTCAACTTAGATGTACTAGTTATTGAAGACTAACTTTGGGTTACGAAAATTTGGGCAGCATTTCCTCTATATTATCTACTTCCTCCAAATACCAAAACAATTCCCAAACAATACCAACAACATCGACAACAATATCATCAAGATTCTACATGATAAATACGCACAATTTGATCCAAAACTTTCTTCAAACCTCAATCCATACGGCAACAATACCCACGCAATAATTATAACTCTTATGCTTGTAAATATTCCTAAATCAACATTAATAAAAAGAGATTCATACCTTACTTTTGCTAGAATATCAAAATCTTCAATGTTTACTTGAATCCAAGTCAACTCCAGCACAAAACAAAACTATAATTGCGACTATACGTTACTCGGACCTCGATTAATACTACATCACTTGAAAATTATGTAAAATCCTCACTTTGTGGTGTATATAAGCTCTCCTATGTTGGCTGAGCTTTTTAGAATATTTGGGAAATTTTTTATGGAGAAAAAGAGGGGTTTTAGCCCTTATATAGTGGATTAGAGTCGGTTGGCACTGTAGCACTGTAGCAGCGCGCCCTGCTTTGCCCGCCTAACTTGTAACCTCCATAATTCTCTACTCTGACGTCGTATCGATGAGCGGTTTGTTGCGTTGGAAACTAGACTTCATGAACTTCAATTTAAGCTTTTATTTCACTTCAAAACTCCTCGTATACCATAAGATATTCCTTCCTCAAGTAGGGCCAAAATTACCCCTCCTATTTCATTCAAAATCCAACAAACTTAATTTCCTTGATTCACTTGCCTTCCAATCCTTCCGCAGCTTATTATATAAACTTAAACCCTCATAAACATAAGATAAGCACATCTAATCTCATATACCTCTTGAGGGTAACTCGAATCTCAACATACGAAATTACAGGGTGTAACATCCCCCCCTCCCCCTCTTTTAAAAACATTCGTCCTCGAATGTTGGAATACTTAAGGGATAATCATACATTTCAAATTTTACGGAACTTTAATAAACTATCTTTTACAATTGGGGCACTGCTAATTTCATGCTTATCACAACTTCCCATTTATATGTCTACCGCACTTAACGACACATAAATATGCAGTAATTAGAATGATATTTCCCATGATTCTCAAGGGACTACATATGACTTTTACCTTGTAAGTGATTTGCGGATAAAGCAGCATCTTGTAAGGATTCCTCCGAAATAGTATCATCTGTGGCAGGGAATAAATGGGGATACTTGGACTTCATTTCCACTTCAGCTTCCCACGTCATCTTTTTTTCCTATCTTTAACTCGGATCCATAAAACCTTTTCGGAAGCCTCGCCTCTCTATTTCCGAGTCACGAACTTGTCGATCGAAAATAACAATTGGATTCTTCCTCGTATGTCGATTTTCTCGTAACTTGTATATCATCAACGAGTACCTCGGATTCTCTCGAGGGATCTCCAATACATTTCCTCGGCATGGACACATGAAAAAGCTGGATGAACCGCTTGATTCACGATGGTAACTCCAACTCATATTGCCATGCCGGCTCAATCATCGGCCTACCTTTCGGACAATCTTATAAGGTCCGATATATCGACATGTACGAGCTTCCCTTTCTTACCAAATCGCATCACGCCCTTCATAGGTGATATTTTCAGAAACACCCAATCGCCTACCTGAAATTCCAATTCTCGTCGTCGTACACCAACATAAGATTTCTGACGACTCTGAGCTATGCGTAACCGTTCCTGAATAAGCTTTACCTTTTCAATAGCCTGATGGACAAGGTCTGGCCAGAATAAGCTTGCTTCTCTTACTTCAAACCATCCGGCAGGATACCTGCACTTCCTGCAATATAAAGCCTCATACGGAGCCATTTTGATGCGGTGATAGATGTTGTTATAAGCAAACAATATCGCAGGCAAATAATCATCCCAACTCCCTTGGAAATCCGGTTACACGGTCTCGTAAGATATCTTCCAAAGTTGGCGAATAGTCCGCTCGTATCTAAACCGTCGGCGCGGATGGAAAGCCGTAATAAGATTTACTCGAGTCCCAAGGCTTTCCTGAAAAGATCTCCAGAACTTTGCCGTAAACTGAGCGCCTCTGTCCGAAATAATTGACACCTAATGTCATGAAGACGCCTTAAATCTCCTTAAGATACAACTTATAACATAATCTTCAACGACATAGGTAGTTCTTACTGGCAAGAAATGGGCTGATTTAGTTAACCTATCAACGATCACCCAAATAGAATCGAATTTGCTACGAGAACGGGGCAATCCCGTGATAAAATCCATATTAATCACTTCCCACTTCCATGCTAGGATCTCCATTTCTTGCAGTAAGCCACTGGGTTTCTGATATTCGATCTTTACCTATTGGCAAGTGGGGCATTGAGCTACGAAGTTAGCAATATCTTTCTTCATACCAATCCTTTAGACCCAAAAGCCCTTGAGATCATAAAATTCATGATACGTCTTGGTCGATTCGAGATGGATTGAATACTTCACGAAAGCAATGAAATTCTAACATGATCTTGTCTCTCGCGATAGCCACATTTGGAACGCATAACCGGCCTCGATATTTGAGAACTCCATTTGAATCCAATTCAAAGGCTGAGATCCAATTTTGTTGCACTCCATCCTTAATGCTAGCTAAAACTGGATCCTCACTCTACTGAGTCTTTACATCCGACGCAAGGGTTGATTGGGATATATTCTGTAAGGTAATCCATACTTCAATTCGAACCCATATAACCGAACTCCCAAATTTGCCAAAGGATAAAGCTCTCTAATCATTTCCAAATTTTCCACATAGCACACACAATAGGCTACCCATTGACTTGCGACTTAGAGCATCGCAACAATATTAGATTTGCCGTGACTGATACAAAATCTCGCATCATAATCCTTTAGCAATTCGAGCCACCTTCGTTGCCTCAAATTCAATTCCTTTTTTACCTAAATATATATTGAAGGCTTTTATGGTCCGTATAGATATCAACATGAACTCCATATAAATAATGTCGCCATATCTTTAGAGCGTGAATCACTGCCGCCCGCTTTATATCATGGGTTGGATAATTTTGCTTACGTTTCCGTAGTTGTCGGGAGGCATAAGAATCACCTTACCATTTTGCATCAACACACATTTCAATTGTTTACAAGCGTGACGTATCACAAAGATATGATGTAACACCATCCTTTGCCTTAATAAGGGTTAGGACAAGATGATGAGCAACTTGTCTTTCAATTTCGGGAAACTCCTCACGCGCTTGACCATTGAAACTAGGCCCCTTTCATAAAGTTAATTTTTATAAGGGAAATGCATGCTTCAAGAAAATCCTTCCACAGTCTCCGATAATACCCCTTTCAAGACCCAAGAAACTTCGTAATTTCGATGAATCACGTTGTATATTTGAGGCCAATTCTTAATGGCTTCGACCTTCCGATCATCAACTTTAATGTTCATCGGATTGGCAATATAGCCTAGAAAAGCACACGATTAAGTCGTTCTAAAATTCACATTTGGAAAATTTGTACAACCTTGTGATCTCGCAATGTTTGCAACACCTTCGAGATGATCGAGGTTCCATTCTCGAACGAGAATATACCAAGATATCGTCAATGAATACAATAACAAAAACATCCAAGAAGGTTAGGCTATTGTGTTCATTAATGCCATAAACGCCGCGGAGATATGTTTCCATCCAAAAGACATAATTAAGAATTCAAAATGCCCGTATCTCGTTCGGAAACTTCTAATCCTTTGGAATATCTTCCTCTTTTTATACGTAATTGATGATACCAGTCGACCTTAATTCAATCTTCGAAGCATTTGGCACCCCGTAACCAAAAAAAAATCAATTCTAGGCAAATCGGATATTTGTTCTTGATTGTCACCTTATTCAATTACTAATAATCTACACATTCTTTAAAAGGCCACTCACAACCATCATTCTTGCGCACAAATAGCACCGGCGCTCCCCACGAAGACGTGTTAAGGCCTAATGAATTCTTTATCGATTAAGTCCTTGCACCGTACCTTTAATTCCCCGTTTTAATACAAGGACATGCGATAGGATGACATTAGAGATGGGTTGAGTGTCCTCGGATACACGTCAATAGATAAATTCAATTTCCTTTTCGGGATAGACGGCAATTATATTAGGAATACGTCCCGAAATTCATGAATAAAAGTGAACGGATTGCAAAGTCGGCGTTCATCGGATGCTTCGGTGCTCCTAACACGAACCAAATGATAAATATAACCTTTGAAAATCATTTTTCCGTGCCTTAAGGTAGGAAATAAACCTACCCTTTGGAGCCGGAGTATTACCCTTCCATTTGAGGACCGACTCACCTGGAAACTGAAATTTCACAGTTTTGGATCAACATTCCACATTGGCATAGCAAGAGGCTAGCCAATCCATACCCATGATGGCGTCAAAGTCCGCCATTTCTAACTCCACTAAATCAGCTAAAGTTTCACGACCACATATCGTAACCACACACTTGCAATTCGCCTCGCAACAACGGGTTCTCCGATCGGAGTAGAAACTAAGAAAGGCTTAGACAAAGATTCGGGCTTAATACCAAAGTTATTAGCAATATAAAAAGTGATAGGATAGTGTGGAACCCGGGTCAATCAACGCATAAACATCATAGGAACAGATGGATAAAATACCTGTCACAACATCCGGGGATGACTCGAATCACACCCCCCATGCTCGGCGGCGGTAAGTGCACAAATACGGTTTTGGCCTCGGCTCGAACTCCCCCATTAACCTTTTCCCCTACCTCGACGGAATCCGAAGAACCTTGCCCGGGATCTTTTATAAGGCAAGATGAAGAGCCTACGATCAAACTTGTTGGTTGTCTTAGACCGCCTCCTCCAAATTTTCGAGGATACGGGATACGAGCAATTCTCCTGTCCACCTTTCAATATTATGACCAAAGGCCCAAAGCCACATTATAACACACCTCTTCCATGCCCTACCATGGCGGCCCGGCTGAGTTAAACTTCAAACTATATTCCCAAAACTCACTTTTGAAACGGGGGCCTTCCAGGAAAGGCCACCGTAAATTTCACTCAAGGCCGGAGGCTTTTGAATCACTCAATTTGACCTTATAATGAATGAGATATGGTGGGTTCAATCATGAAAAGAATGCAGATTTTTAATACGGAAGTTCGGGGAAGGTGCGTGAAAATTACCGAGGGTCCAAAGCGAGAAAGTCACGCACGCGAGAATTGTAAGAATAGGGCTTATAACTCTTCAATAAAGCGATGGCGAAACGAGCGGATGCCGGAGCCCTATTCGCTTATAGAGAGGCTCCCTATTACGGGTCTTGCTCTAACTGTTGACGTTCAAGGTCGTTTCCGCCGACTTTTGAGCATACGAATAATTTAAATTCCAAAATTTTCATAGTTGCAAACTTAGCTCTATCGCACGATCTAGAATCAAATGATATCTATTGACTTTAGCTTAATCCGAAGCGAGGCCTCAAGTCCCTAAAATAAAATTTGTACTACGGCGAAACTTCCGTATGGACGATACATCAAAAAGAGCATCATATTTTCAAAACAAATATCTAATAATCCAACATCTATTCCGGACACTCATATTGAGTATTCTCGAAGTAACGATAGTATCACCCTCTCCCGGCCAACCTCGGTGGGCAATAATGATATAGAAATATCCTTTTACCTTAGGTAAATTCGGACCCATATCTCAAGCCGGGAGGAAAATCCTACTACGACCGCTCTCTAACCATGCCTATTCTCGCAAATAATTCCCATGTGGGACCTCATCGTGACCATACCCGGCCACATCTCGCGGAATAACCAAGCTCCACCGACTTACTATATGCAATGCATGCATTACCCTTAAAACACGGTATATTCGTATATACGAAGTTTTTTTTGGATCATCCATATACGGGTCAACGGCCCGATCCATATATATCATTGTATTCAAAATCGAAGACATCCATAAATTAACGGTTGCTTTGAACATCATATACCGTAATTCAAATGAAAACTGTGCGAAAGCTACAAATCCTTGGCCCAATATAGAAATATCCAATAATCCAACATCTCAAAAATGATAACATAAGCAAGCCGACAAGGTTGCTACAACATTGAGTATCATAAAGCCACGGCTTGGAAAAGAAAGAGATAAACGTATCACCTTGGTTTCAAAACAATGTCCTTTACATGGCCTTCATATATAGCAAACATACTTACATACCCATCATACTCCTGTCCATGATCCTCTAAGAGTGTACATAAATAAACATCTATTACACTAGCAACAAAATATCATCAAGATTCTACAAGATAAGTACCAAAAGATAGCAAGTCCGGAGTAGTGGCATTCTTGTAAATATTCCTAAATCAATATTAATAAAAAGAGATTCATACCTTACTTTTGCTAGAAAATCCAATGTTTACTTGCGTCACTCCAACACTCAAAACATAGCTATACGTTATTAATACTCCGTCACTTGAAAATGCAAAACGTCCAAGTGCATATGGGCTCTCCTACGTCGGTGGGATTTTTCTAAGAAAAAGAGGGGTTTTTTTTTATCTTGCCGAGTTTGTAAGGCCCGCCTAACTTGTAACGTAACATAAGTATATCGGACGGGAATATAAATAGGATTTTGTAAACCCCGAGTAACATGCCACGTACATCACCGAACAAAACTTACAATATGCAATGCATGAATCTTAACACCATAGGTAAAGTAAGCACGTGTATATATGTATGTATATCATATAAGTGTTAGTTCTTCGGAACGTGGATCCCCAAGCATCCAAATAACGAGCCTAGTCGAGAAATGTACGGCCGATCCATATATATTACATGTTAGTGCTGACGAACGCACGACCCGATCCATAAATATAATATGTTAGTGCCGAGGAACGTACGGCCCGATCCATAAATATAATATGTTAGATATATATAATGTAAATAGCGAAAAATCAGCAAGTAAAGAGAGCTTACATCACAAAAGTGAGGATACAACTTTATCGGAGTGACGTAAGGTCGGTAGCCCCCCGATTTATATTATGAATTGGTGTCAAAGTAAATCCAAAGAAATAACTTAATGATGACAAACATGATAACATTACAAGAATCAATCAAATAACTAAGACATTAAGAGTTGCGCTACTGTCATAATGTTGTTGTGACGTTGGTAGTGAATTTTATTATGGAATGTTCATTATTCATTCTCTAGTTGGATTCGTGCCAAGGAAAGAGAGAAATTTGAATAGATGTAAGATTACCGTAATACCTTATTCGTCAAGCCACCACTTAAGAAGTTATCCTTTACTCCGATGCTTTAAAGCACTTCCTTTCGAACCTACGGCGAGGAACATATCTTTAATCATACTTCCATCATACTCTTATTCTCAACTTAGATGAACTTTGGGTTATGAAAATTTAGGTATCGGCATTTCCCGCATATTAAAATTTACTTCCTCCAAATACCAAAACAACTCCCAAACAATACCAACAACATTGACAACAATATCATCGATTCTACAAGATAAATATGCACTCGATTTCATCGAAAACTTTCTTCAAACCTCAATCCATACGAAAATCGGAGGTACCCACGCAATAATTATAACTCTTATTCTCATAAATATTCCACACACATCACATACACACATACAAACACATATATCATACCTTACTTTGCTAGAATAGCAAATCTTCAATGTTTACTTGAATCCAAGTCAACCGAGTCCAACATACAAACAAAACATAATCCCGATGATACGTTACCGGACCTCGATTATATATATCGTCATATGAAAATTATGTAAAATCCTCACTTTGTGGGCATGTATATAAGCTCTCCTATGTATTATGTTGAGCTTTTTAGAATATTTGGGAAATTTTTTATGGAGAAAAGAGGGATATTTATTGTGACTTATATAGTGAAGTTAGAGTCGGTTAGCACTTTTTATGTATCTTGCGCCTAGTCGCTTATTCTCATCTAACTTGTAACGTTCATAATTCTCTACTCCGATGTCATATCGACGAGCGGTTTATTGCGTTGGAAACTAGACTTCATGAACTTCAATTTAGGCTTTTATTTCACTTCAAAACTCCTCGTATACCATAAGATATTCCTTCCTCAAGTAAGGCCAAAATTACCCCTCCTATTTCCTTCAAAATCCAACAAACTTAATTTCCTTGATTCACTTGCCCTTCAATCCATCCGCAGCTTATTATATAAACTTAAACCCTCATAAACATAAGATAAGCACATCTAATCTCATATACCTACTGAAGGGTAACTCGAATCTCAACATACGATACTACAGGGTGTAACAATTACCATATTACTTTTTAAAATTTTATTAGTGTTTCTTTCATCTTCGATTGGGTTTGGATCTGTTTGCCATGTGTTTTAGTCCAAAGTAAGATTATGATGTCGAAATTTTGTATGCCATAACAAATGTTATAGCTAATAGGTCTTTGAATTAATTGAAAGACTCCAAATCTTTACATAGGAGGGTATGGAGGACTCATATTAGGGTAGAAGGCTAGTAGGTAGTCGCGTTTATCCTTTCTTACGAGTAGTTGTATTGCTCTATAGTTTCTTGTCCCTTGATTCCATTTTTCCTTGCGATTCGCTTATTTACTTTGGTTTTCATTTTCATAATTGCTTGAATTATTTACTTTCATTGTTTTCATTTTCATAATTGCTTTGAATTGTTTGCCGTATCATACGACTTTACATAGAAATTTCCTATTACTTTTTCTTAGTGTTTTTTTTTTTTTAATTTTTTTTTTTTTTAATTTGTTAGTCTTTGGTCCAATGAAGATGATGTCCTCAATCAAATAAATGTAAGGTAAAATATCGGGTAAGATTTCTTCCATCACAAATTCTGTTATCCCCTCCATTCTTTGTTATTGCTCTAAGTTTCTTGTTTTAAAAGGCGAGGGCGTAAGTTGTGTGATTCACCCCATGGGTTTTAATGTTTAGTATGTTGTTGATATAATTATCGTAAATCTTTACATAGAAATAAGAAAATTATAAATAAGTCCATATATATATATATATATATATATTACACCCCCCCCCCCCAAAAAAAAAAAAACTTACAATCTATTATACGCTACTTTGATTTTTTTGAAAAAAATAGATAAATAATTAAAAGAATATATATATATATATATGCGACCCCCACAAAAAAAAAAAAAAAATAGAACAATTATTATATATATATATATATATATATATATATATATATATATATATATTAAAAGAATATATATAGTCTTCCCCCACAATAAAACTGTACCGGCCTCAATCAAATAATTGCGATGTTGATTAATTGATTATGTAAAATATCGATTTAGTGGCAAAACTATCGATTTCGAATTTTCATTATATTAAGGACTTATTTAACAAATTTCATTTTATCATCTTCTACACTACAAAATACTCTTTTAATTGCCGTACCATTCTTCTTTTTTGGTACGTTATTGTTAACTTGTTACAAGTAGTTGTGTGATTTTATTTGCTCATATATATAATGTAGTTCCTTTTTCCTTTACCTTATTCTTTAAAGTGTATTTTCTTATATCAATACTAACTTAATTTTGAGTTTTGATATTAGTGGCGAAATTTTGTTTGCTCCTTAATTTTTAGGGTTTGTAAGGAGGTGAGTTATCATGTTCGTCTTTAATTATAAACCTAATAATTAGGACTTTGAAATCAACTAAAATTTTGATTATTAAATATTTTGTTATTTGAACTAAGTAAGAATCCTTAATATTCAGAAATTCAGAATGGAGCAAGATTTTTACTTAAACAATTTATTGGTAAAATAAAATTTTAAAAATAACAAGGATAAAACAGTAAAAATAAAATAATATTCTATAAAATAATATTCTAAGTGAATTGTCATTATTTTTTCTTTTACATTTATTCTACCAAATGAAAACTATTAATATTCTTTTGTATATTAAGTTAAATCACTACTAAATAAACATAATTAACGGCGGAAAGATAAACAATAAAATTCATTGCTAATATGTCGGTTAGCGATGAATTATTAGAAAAATTGTTAGCTATGAGAAATTTGGCGATGGATTAAAGATGAAGTTCGTAGCTAAGTCTAAATTTTTCTTTATGTTTGTTGTCAAATGGCGTACGCACTTTGATCACGCGCAAAACACATACACTTAAACTAATAGTAATTGATAGAGTGTAGTAGTAATGGAGGGGTTAGTAAATAGAGGGATTAGTTATGCTGATTTTCTACCGTGGAGTGCCAAAAACGTGAGAGTGCATGTGGAAAAACCATTTTTGTGTCAAAGGTGGCAATTGGTGATTGGTTCTTGTCTTTTTCTTTTCTTAAAAAGAGTAAACAAAAATACCAAAATTAATAATATTAGTTTCTAATTCTAGGCCAAGAAAAATATAAGAAAAACTTAATTAGCTGGGCTAAAATTAAAAGTGAAGATACTTTTTGTAAACTTTCTCTATAAAAGAGGAAAACAAAATTTGTACTCTAAAAATGTGAATATTTTGTACTTTTCAATTTTCAAAAATAAAACCTACAAAAAAAAAAAATCAAAATGTCAAAATTAAGCCTTAAAGAAACATTTAACGCTAAAAACGGGGGAAAGCTAAGGAAAGGTCAAAAATCAGAATTAAAAAATTGTAAAAGAGTGGTGGTTCCATTTCTTTAATGTGCACCATTGAGCAAACACTCCAACGGACCACACCACCACTTGAATTTGTTTAATATAAAAAGACAAACATGTCACATGGTTTTACAACTTTGCATAGACCTGTGTTCTCACATAGTCTTACAACTCTACATAGACCTGTGGTTTTGGTAAACAATTGCCCGAGCCTAGTCACTGCGACCCCACTTTATGAGGAGGCACTCTTCTCCCTAAGTAATGGGGCTATTTTGCCGAGAAGGGTCATGTAGAACTCAAAACATAATTGTCAGGTTTCAAGAACTCAAAGTTTAGCTATCTGGAAACATAGATCACATTCAGGGGCGGATTTATCTTAAGCAAAGAGGAGTGTCACGTGACACTGCTTCGTCAGAAATTTTTACTAAATATGTATATATAATTAAAAGGCAGAAGCTAACATGAAGATATATAGAATATAGTGACATTGCTTAATGCTAAGTATTGCGCAGCTCAACTGGTTAGGCGTTGAGATTATCTAGTGAGTGCGTGAGTTCGAACCCTCATAGCATTGTTTTTTTTAAATAAAAGTTTTGGTCACCACTTATCTTTCTACCAAATGATACATGTGAGAGTCGAACATATGACCTCTCGGAAGTTAACAAAACCAAAACCCATCGGTCTAAACTCACACTTATCTATTCATGCGACAATAAACATCTTCAACTAAAGAAGAATCTTGCTGCTTTCGTAGATAGTTATCTGTTGTAGGTACGGTTCTTTTTTATATATTTTTTTTTCCTTTCACCTTCTTTATCGCCAATAAAATTGATTAAGACAATTTACGAAATCAAATGAATAATCAGTTGTTTAGTGAATATTTGGTGCCAAATATATATATATAAAAAAAAAAGTATTTAGTATTATTTCTAATGAGGTAATTTTGAATACATTTAAAAAAACAAAACTCATCAAGAAAAGTAATAGTATTTTTTCAGAAAAGTTATAATAATGTACGTGAATTGTGTTTTATTAGTATTTGTTTTTTTTTAATGTGGTGTTATATTATTTCGTTTATTATTACTCACTTTAAAATGCGACACCGCAGACGAAAAATTCTGCGTGCGCCACATTCACATTTCAGTTTCTTACTTTTATTTGGGAGATATGATCTAATTATTTCTCCCGTTCTCCTTTAACAATAAAACGCAACACTGATTCTGATTTTTGCTGGCTTTGTTGAGTCGCTCTGCAGACAGTTCAATGTTTCTTTCCGGCTAAATATAGGTAATAATCTGAGGCTTAGAACTCTTTTGACTCTTACTTTTTCTGTTCTCTAAATTGATCTACTCCTACAAATTTTTGTTTTCTCTAGGAAACTAATAAAAGAGAAGATTAGATTAAGTTTTGCAAAACAATTTTAAGTCCTGCAGTTGGTGAGAGAGAACGGCTTATGTTGTTGTGGTTTCTCTCGTACAAACTTTGAAGCTACTACTGCAGCGAAGGCCACATTGTGTAAATGATGAAACAAGAAAACTGACGGTCTCTCTCCTTGATAATCTTGAATATTTTCAAAACTTGCTTGAGAACCCTAGCAAGAGAAGGTAGCATTTGGAACTTGTTAGACTGGGTTAGAGTCACACATTTGTTGGGAAATGGACTGGTAGTTTGCATTATAAAGATAAGGCATAGTACATGTAACCTTGAGCCAGCAATTGAATGTGAGTATGGCATTCTCCAACTTTGAGTGTGTACAAGTAGGCACCTCAACTTGTCTCCACTTTATCAGTTGAACACTCCAACTTACAAAATGATCATCTTGACACCTCAAAATTTTATGTGCCGCGACAATGTCACGTCAGCATTTGTGTTTACGTGTTCAACTTTCAGTTGAGTCTTGAGCCTACTCTGTACACACCCAAAATCAAGGACATCTTTGTAAATTTGAGGCAAAGTTTAAGGGCTTGTTTATGTATTATCCCTTGTTTATATGGACCTGTTGTCATATCTTTAAAGAACTTAATCCACTGCCAAACAACATATTTTTTCTTTTTTGCATTGTTAGTACCATATTTCTTTTTCAAATTGTCTCATATTTCCTTAAAAGGTTTATAAGTAACAAATAAATCAAACAAATATTTAGTCTTATGGTTCAGCAAACGTCCTCAGACAGTTTTGTTATCTTTTTCGAACTTTTTTTACCAAAGATCGTCAAAAACCACAATAGTATTAGAAACGGTAGTAACGTTAGAACATCAGTAGTGTTAGAACTATCAACGGGAGGTCTGTTAAATAAAACATAATCAACTTCTAATTGTTCAAAGAAAATCAAAAAATTCTGAGACCAACGTTTGAAGTTGTTGCAGTCCCGAGGCTTAAGATTTGACAAATCGGGAAGAGTTTTGTTCAAGAAAATAGTCATTTGATCAATAGTGTATGTAGATAAATCGCTTTCAAATTGTTAGGAAAATACAACGATATATTAATTCAGAACAGAATAAAATTAATAACAAATTATGTAATAAAAAACCGTGTCACGGCAAGTCACTGTCTTGAAAGCGCTTTTGACCCGATTGTGATGCAACTCGTTGTGGCTGATTTTCGATGGGTGGATAACTTCACATAAGATGTGGAAATAATGAACCCAGAAAGATTCTTTATTATTTGCATTATTAAAACAACAAGGAAAGGAATAATCCCAACATCATGATTGATTGATAGGCATGCGTGATATATCTGTCGGAGCAAAAAACCAACCTGAATAAACAACTACTTTGTGCTCTTCTTTAATTTAATAAGTGAAAAAGACTACCCTACTATTATATTTATTTATTACTCCCTCCGTCTCATATTACTTAATCACATTACTAAAAATATATGTCCCAAATTACTTGTTTATTTACAAAATCAAGATAAAGTTAATTGAATTTTTCTCATCTGATCCTTAGTATTAATTGTTCTTGAGAATAGTCAATATTGATTAGAATATATTTATTGAGAAGAAATAGGGATAATGTTGTAAAATATAATACATCTTTTATTTATGATTTGTTAATGAGCGTCCAAAAGGAAAAGTGGCCAAGTAATCTGGGACCGAGGGAGTACTAATAAAAGAAGACTAATAAAAGAAGACTAACTTTTGGACAATGACCTGACATTTCATTTTAACATTCTCTTATAGCAATGAACTGTGATTTGGATATTTAAGGCTTTGGATGAATCAATTTACTGCTTCCTTCTTCCTAACTAAAGCTAGGTAAGCATTTGAGGCTCAATAAGGACTCTTGACATCTCAAACAATAGCCTCTCTTGATTTTGTTGCCAAAATTCTGAGTTCTGTTCTATGAATCTAAGATATTGTGCTTTGATCTTTTATCAATGTTTTCTAATTAATTATTTAATTGCATTAGGTTTATGTACTGAAATTATAGCTAGCCCCTAGATATCTGCTGATCTGTTAAGCTTATATGGTTAATAACTTTATATAACAATAGCCTCTCTTGATTTTGTTGCCATTGCTTTGTATCATGTACAGTTGCTCATTCGTTGTGTCAATGCCATTTTCGTCTCAGTTAGTCGCAAAATGCAGCTACTTTTTGTCTTTGCAATTTTTTTCTGTAAAAATACCACCCAGGCATAGTACCTGTGTTGACTCTATTAATATTCTCCAAAGGAAAAGTAAAGTAAGAAAGCAAAACCTTACCTTACTGTGTCATCTGTAATTACCAGTGTCGAAAGCTCCTTTTTTCGGCCTTCGTGTGTATTTATTTTGTTCAGCTTATACTTGTCAATTTCTTCAACTTTCGCTGTTTGACTATCAGTGATTTTCGCACTAAATTGTAGTAGTATTTTTGGTATTACTGTTATTCTATTTTCTATTATATCACAAACATCGACTTATATAACTTTCTGATCTGATATATAGTTTAACAATATATAGTGCTGGTTTACAATTTACTTGTATATGGTCCTTTCCTTAGTAATTTCTGTTGATAGGGATTTCCACTAATGAACTTGAATGCAGACTGTGGTATATTTTCACCTACTTAGCTAGCTGATATTGTGCAATTATTGATTATAAGGAGTTGTCTGATTTTATTTCCTACTAGCATCTGGACACGTGTGTTGCACATGTGTCACATACAAGTAGTACACTCCATAAAAATGAAAACAAATTTAAAGTGGGTAAGTACAAGTTGAAACTCATGAATGATAAGACTATTCAAATAACTTCTTTGTTGAACGAAAAATGAGCAAAATTACATACGTAACAAATTTGGTTAGGTGGTTAAATATATAATGAACTATATATATTTTGATATTATTAGGTGCAAATATATAATATTCATCTGTTACCGTATCCTTCCTTATGA
Source organism: Lycium ferocissimum (assembly GCF_029784015.1). Lineage (NCBI taxonomy): Eukaryota > Viridiplantae > Streptophyta > Magnoliopsida > Solanales > Solanaceae > Lycium > Lycium ferocissimum. The sequence goes on along the minus strand of NC_081353.1, from coordinate 21,769,549 downwards.
ACGATATTTTGGTACATATGTTTTTGATGCATGTTCCACCAAAGAGACAGGAAAACGAATAATTTCTTGAACCTCCAAAATTTGTATAGAAGTAGAGATCCTTGACAATGGTTTTGAGGCTCGTCATCACAGAACTTATACCCATTGAAATTAGTTGGATAGAGTTCTTTCAATTAAATAGAACTCAGCATACAGATAGGTAAGTTTAATTTTTTTCTTTGGGATTGAAAAGAAATTAAAAGGGAAAAGGAGATTAATAAAAGGGTAAATAAGACAAAGAAGCACAGTTAAAAAAAAAACTCTTCTGCAGAAGAAAAATCTAGATATAGTGTCATGATATACTGCTATATACAACATTCAGTATCCTAGCAAGTGCAACACATCAGTCGCGGATGTACAGTAGGACTTGCGGGTTGACGAAAACTCAATATTTTTGTCAATACATTGTATATAAAATAAAAAGTTCACTGAATATCTATAAATATATGAATATGAGTTCAATTATTATTGTATGCTAATTGAGATCGTTGTAGAAACCCATAAACTTCAAATTCTGAATCTGTCTCTCTGATGTATGATTTAAATTGAACTTTTGAACTGTTTGGTCGTATCTATCCTGGAAGAACAATAACAGTAGAAAATGGTGCTTAAAAAATTGCATGAACAATAATATACATTTTCATGTAATACTCATGAGAACTAACTAAAGAAAATGAACATATACCTGATATAAGTCTGCAGCTATCAAGCTGATGAGGAGGTTGAAACAATTATAACTAAGCATCCTCCTTTTGATGTTTCGGCATTTTCTTATGGAATCACAATATATATATATATATATATATATATATATATATATATATATATATATATATATATATATATAAGGGAGTACATGAAGAGGCATAAGTTCTACAGGTTTCTGATTAATTCCTTAGAATTTAACTGTTCAATGTATCAATGAGGTATGACTATTAAAATACAATCAAATGAATTTGGTCTTTATGAATTATTTTATGTAACTCCTTAAATTCTTCCTATTTTAATTTGAACATAACGAATTGGTAATGCTTTGATGTTCGAAGGGATAAATATCAGCCATATATTCTTCATTATAAGGAGTTTAAAATGACTTTTTGCATGACTTAACATTAATAACACAATAAATTACAAATCCTTCAATGTTCAAACGTAATTCATGAATAAGTACATGCATCTTCTAGGTTATATGTGTAGATTTTGTTTTTAGGATGAGTGGTAATTTAAGTCAATCAACCTTTGAAGGGTATTATGGTATTTCAACTTTTAACTTTGAGGCTTCCCACTTTTATAATAATATGAGATGAGATATATGATATGATTCTTGTGAGGATATCTTATGTAACAGCGTATCCCACTAGTGACGTTGTCTGCCTCCGGCCTAGGCCTACTCGGATATAAAAGGCGTCACTAGGATCTAAATATTCATGCGTGTTTAAATATTCAAGGAAGCTGCAAAGAGAGATTCAGATTCATTTTTGAGCTCGCGTGTCCTTTCTTTTTATTCCAACTTATACTCTCTCGTCTTCCCTTCCTTTTCCTAATTCACTTATATAGGAGAAAATTAAAATTAAAGAAAATTAAATTCATTTTCTTTAGTCGAAGTTCACCTTTGATTTCATTTCTTCTTTATTTGGGAGATCTGGTCTTATGATTTCTCACATTCTTATTCTAAGAACAAACTGCAGTGCTGATTTTGATTTTTGGCAGGTTTTGTTTGAATCAATCTGCAGAAGCGTTCAACAGTTTATTTCCAGCTAAATCATCACCGAAGCAGTTCTTTTCCTCCTACAGTTAGTGAGAGAAATGGCTTATGTTGCTGTGATTTCTCTCATACAAACCTTGAAGCAACTCGTGCAGCTAAAGCCACATTGGATAAGTGATGAAACAAGAAAAATGGCGGACTCTCTCCTTGATGATCTTGAATATTTCCAAAAAATTCTTGAGAACACTAGCAAGAGAAGGCACCATTGTAAGGTTAAGGAGGTGGAGAGAAAAATTAGAAATGCAGTTAATGAAGCAGAGGATGTGATTGAACTAAAGATATACGAAATTATTAATCAACTGGATCGAGCGATGGCAAGCAAAGCATTATGTGAAACCTTGCCTCCACTTGTAGAAAAGATTGATGCCCTAAAGAGGGAGGTGATGGGAAGTAGTTTCATTTCAAATAAAGTCTATAGTGATGGTGATCCAGAGAATGAGAATCTGCAACTACTTGGCCATTAATCATCTAGACGTGTTGCAAATCTAAATCTAGACACAGTTGTTGTGGGTCTTGAAGACGACTTGATGAAAATCATGAGAAGGCTGACAGGGCCCCCTTCTACTCAAGAAATCATCCCCATTCTGGGAATGGGCGGGATCAGAAAAACAACTCTCGCTAGAAAAGCATACGACGATCCTCAAATCATAAATCGCTTTGATATCCACGTTTGGCTGACAATATCTCAAGAGTATAAGATTAGAGATTTATTGTTGAGTGTTGTTTCATGTATTTTAAATGAGAACAAAGAAGAGACTGAGGATCAATTGATTTTAAATGAGAACAAAGAAGAGACTGATGATCAGTTGATTTTAAATGAGAACAAGGAAGAGACTGATGGTCAGTTGATTTTAAATGAGAACAAAGAAGAGACTGACGGTCAGTTGATTTTAAATGAGAACAAAGAAGAGGCTAACAATAAGTTGATTTTAATTGAGATGAAAGAGACCGATGATCAGCTGATGGATAAAATACGCAAAAGGTTAATGAAGAAGAGGTATCTTGTAGTCTTGGATGATATTTGGAGCAATGACGTCTGGGATTTTATGTCAAGAATTCTTCCGGATGACAACAATGGGAGTCGAATTATTTTGACTAGCAGGCTCAGACATGTGGCTATGCATGCTGACCCCGACAGCCCTCCTCATGAGATGAGCCTCTTGAATTTAGATGAAAGTTGGAAGTTACTTCATGAGAAGGTGTTTGGGGTACAACAGGTTTGTCCTCCTGGATTGGAGGAAATAGGGAAGCAAATAGCACAAAAATGCCAAGGACTACCTTTAGCTCTTCTAGTGCTTGCGGGGCATCTCTCTAAAATTGCTAGAGCGAGAGAAATTGGAAGGAAGTTGCCAAAAGTGTAAGTAAAGTTGTTGGTAATGAATCCGATAAATGTCTAGGAGTGCTTTCTATGAGTTCAATTAATTACATAATCATATTAAACCATGTTTCCTCTATATGGGAATCTTTCCAGAAGATAGTGATGTTAACATAGAGACATTGATCAATTTATGGGTTTCTGAGGGTTTTCTAGGGAAAGAAATGCTCAAAACCCTGGAAGAAGTGGGAAGAGATTGCTTGGAGGATCTTGTTAGTAGGAATCTCATAATGGTTAAGAAGAGAAGATGGAATAGTGAGGTGAGAACATGTGGTGTCCATGATCTGGTTCGTGACTTGATTTTAAGAGAAGCTGAGAAAGAGAAACTCCTGCAGGTTACTAAAAATCCTTCAGCAGAGATGCGTCAGGTTCGTCGATACAGTTTCCATTCAGGCATTTATCAGGCTGATTTCTTGGAGTCATCATCAAGTGATCTCACCCGCACTGTGCACTTCTTCCATGGACTAGGTTCTAAACAAGTTCCTCTTTTCGCGCGCTTCAAACTACTTAGAGTGTTGGCAATTCTCGATTTTACATTTGAAGATTTTCCACTTGAGATAACAAAATTCGTACATCTCAGATACCTTCAATTCAACTGTTACGATGATCTTCACCGGTTAGTGTCAGAGCTTTATAATCTGCAGACCTTGATTTTTGGTTACCGGGGTGATAAAACTCCAACTATACCTGCAGCAATCTGGGAGATGAAACATTTAAGGCATCTTGACGTCAGTAACTTTTTTTCTTTCCAGATTCCATCAAGTAAGATACAGTCTGGTTTCAAGCTACAAAATCTGGAGGAACTTTCCTGCCTATGCTTTTCCAGCTCTACTAGTGAATTTTTTTCTGCTATTCCAAATCTCAAGAGGCTGAAAATTTCTGGAAATTGGAGAGAATGCGAGAGGAAGAAAATTTCCCATCGCTTAAATAATATTTCCTGTTTAAATAAACTTGAAATATTGAAGGTCATCTGCTATGGAATAAACCAACCCCCAATCCCGTGCAAGTATGCTTTGCCTATATCTCTGAAGAGGTTGACTTTGAAAAGGACCTACTTACCATGGGAAGACATGGCAAACATGATGACGTTGCCAAACCTTGAAGCGCTTATAATTAAAAGAAATGGATTGTATGGTGGAGTTTGGATATTAAATGATGAGGAGAAGTTCAATCAGCTTAAGTTCCTCCTAATCGATTGGACAAATCTGGAGCACTGGGAAGCTGGCAGTGTCAACTTTCCAAATCTGCAGTGCCTAGTTGTGAAAAGATGCAGATACCTGGAGGAGATTCCTAAAGACGTTGGGGAAATTTGTTCCTTGGAATCATTAAAATTGGACGATTGCAGCATTTCTGCTGCTAAATCTGTGAAAGAAATTCAAGAAGATCAAGAGAACATGGGAAACGAGATCCTTAGTGTCCACATCCATAATTGTTGGTAAGGCTCATACTGCCACAGATCATTGCTCGCTAGTCAGCTTAATCATTTTCTCTGCCTTTATTTTATGTGCTCCGCTTCTTCTTTTACATTGCCTCAAAACATATTTACCATTTAAGTACTGATGATAGTTTAGAATTTACAGTAATAGTCAAAGAAGTTCCCAACCCAGTGAATATATTATGATATCCTGTATTGCATTGGACATCATTTATCTGCTTCAAAAGTCATGATGAGTTCCTTCTCCTTCAAGGTATTGACGTTAACTTCAAGAAATCTAGCATGCTAGTTGACAGAAAATGGTGCCGACATAGGAAGCTTAGGATGGGAGATTGTTTGTAACTTGTTCATTAGCAACTAAAGTAGGACCTAACTTTATGTGGGACATGGTGGAGTTGCTCCAGAGTTTGAATAAGAGAACAATAGCAACATAAGTCATAAATCTGAGCATCATTGTTTTGGAAGTATTATAACAACATAGAAGACATAAAAGCAGAAAATCAATCTTCTTCAAAAGCAATAAAAGTTGAAGCATCAAATTCTTACAGAGCTTTAGAGGGAAATTAGCCGCTGTGAAATGCTCTACTGCAGTTGCCTCAAACAATGCCTGAAAAAACCAAGATGGATAGGCCACCCCAGGCACCTTTAGAATCATCCTGACTTTAATGCGTGGTCAGTTTGTTGGATTCAGTATGACTTGCCAGGTTCATAGATGGTCTAATACATATATGTTGATTACCTCACTCAAGTACATGTTCCTTGTAGCTTTTCTCCTCTCTTTTTTCGTATTTTATATCAAGTGGAACTGAACAAATTTTATATAGAGAAACACAAAAACGAAAAAAGGAGAAGAGAAAAGGTAGGCATTGAACTCAGGGAAATCTCGCTCTTAAGATTTTCACCACATGGTTAATGAGAAGAAAGCTCAGTTTTTAGACTATCTCTTTAATGTGTTGCTTTGGTTGCTAGTGACATGAAAATGAAGTCAGTCTGTATCGCAGTAATGCAATTGTTAGTTGGGTGTCATTAAGTAATAACAAAAGCGATAGTTGTTTTCTCCACTTTCTAGGATGGCTATGTACCGTAATGAACTTTGAAAAATTTCTAATGGCTTGTGCGTCTTAATTTGAAGGTTGTTGCAAGAAATAAACTGGCTTGATGAAAGAGAGTTAATTTTCTATTTATGTTTTAGCGTTGCTGTCTTTAAATAAATTTGGCTTTGCTTGTTTTCAGTTTTGATTCTCAAGGCTTGGGTCACTTGTTTTAGATCTCTTGACCTTATATCTTCTTTCAAGTGATATAAAATAACTTGCTATTCTCAATTCAACTAACATAAGATATTTTACTATTTGCTTACAGTATATAGCTTTCCAGCATGAATTGTTGGATAGGCCACCTGGTGTACCTTTATGATCATCCTGAACTGAATGCACGGTCAGTTTGTTGGATTCTGTATGACTTGCCAGGTTGATATATACATATATGTTGATTACCTGAGGTACTTGTTATCAAGTTGTCGTGACTCTTGACTCTCTAAAATTTCTTATTGACCTGTGGGTGTAGGATCCTTTTGTGCCAAATGAGAAGCTATACATAGATGAGCTAGAAATGGTAACTGGACAAAGCAATTTCACCAAATGATCAAGCAAGAAGCAGTTCAATCTCAGCCATGCCGAGTGTATATTAAGATTCTTCTCTCAAATCCTGCAACCAAAGCAGACATATTTTGCTGGACAACATAGAAATTTGCTGCTCCTTGACTAGTTGCTTGATATTCTTCTGTTGTAACTAAGGAGTGAAAGTTCAGCAAATTATAGACAGTAGTTCAATAACATGCGCCCCTCCCCCTCCAACACCCCCTGGGGCACTTACGCCTGCGAGGTTTCCCTTTTGATGAAAATATGTATACTATTGCAGAAACACTGAAAGATCCTTTGTGGAAAAAAAGATGGCCTACAGCAGTCGAGGATATTATTGTATAACCGGGACATGACCTTTCCGATTTGTTATTATTATTTTTTTTGGTATTTACTAAGAAGAAGAAAATTGAGTAGCCAGAGACTGAGCCTATTTGGCCGAAAAGTATCTCCTATCGAAAGTATTTTTATTCAGAAAGTACGTTGGAGAGTAACAGTTTGTGTTTGGCTAAATTTACTGAAAAATGCTTCATTTTAGAAAGTTGAAAATATTTTCATATGAATAAAAAAGAAACGCAGAAAATCAAGTTGATTAACAAGTACAATTAGTGGATTACAACACATAGACAGGACCAGAAAAACTATTGTGATATCGTCCACGTTTAAGTTCTTGATATGACTGTTTTTAATCTCCATTTTGTAATGACACAAACTTCATTACATAGCTCCATCTATTTCTCCGAAACATAACAATTCCTTACTCTAATTTTACAGTTAAAATGTAACTAAAACTATAGAATCTGGTAAAGGAGAATTGAAGAATTTGAAAACTATAGAAAAGGGAGTGTTCTGCATGTGAAATTGAAGAATGCAATCTATATTTTCCCCAGATATATTTATCCTGAGCTCCGCTACTTCTTGGTAATAAAAATAAGCTAATATTATAGTGAAACAAAAGCCAAAGAGACCAACAGGCTTATTCATTTTAAGAGTAAACTAGACTAAGCTTGAACTATCATGTGACAAGTTGTTTTCTCTACTCACCTGCCCTTCCAAGAACTTGATGCTGCATTTAATCCCTCCATTTTTCAATCTGATTCTCTATATATGTTTTTTTTCCCCTTCTTACAATGCATTGATTTTGGGTTTTTACAGGCAGGCAACTGCAGTAGAGCATTTCATAGCTGCCAATCTCCCTCCAAAGCTCTGTAATAACTTTTACTGCTTTTGAAGATGAACGGTTTTCTACTTTTATGTTGTTATAATACTTCCAAATCATGATGCTGAGAGTTACGACTTATGTTGCTATGGTCTCTCTTATTCAAACTCCCGCAGTGGAAACCATGTCTTATATAAGAGAGTTGTCGGAATCTCTTCTTGATATATAGCTAATTATTTTGAAAACATTCTTAAGAGGATTCTTGCATTAGAAATTATAATCATGGAGAAATCAAAAATTCGGAGAGAAAGATTAGAGCTAAATTCAATGAAGCAGAACATATAACTTGAACTGAAGATGTATGGCCAGTCCACTGAGATGAAAGGTTGTAGCACCGTTGGTCAAGCCCACGACATTTTGATCAAAACAAAGCATACTGAATAAATCACACTAATATGGCATGGAACTCTCCAAGACTGCAGAACATAGAACACAAGGATCTAATATGCATTCATATTGAGGAAGATAACAGTGCAAAATACGCATGCCATCATAACAAGCCATCCATTCATTAGCAACATGTCCCACATAAAAGTTAGGCCCTATTAGTCATAAGGAACAGAAAAGAGATCTAGGTTAATAATTTGCATCATCTCCCATTCTAAGCTTCCCACTGCTTGAGGGTCATCAGATGACACATCGACACCATTTTCTCTTAACTAGCATGACCAACTTTCTTGAACTTCAACCCCTACAAGGACAAGGGACTCATCATCATTTTTGAAGCAGATAAATGATGTCCAAAGCAATACAGGATATCATAATATATTCAGCGGGATGGGAGAAATTCTTTGACTGTTTACTGTAAATTTTAAACAATCTTAGATGGTAAATATGTCATGAGGCAATGTAAAATCTGGAGCACTGCTAGCTTCCCCGAGCTCCAGATTTATCCAGTCAATTAGGAGGAACTTAAGTTGATTGAACTTCTCCTCATCATTTAATCTCCAAAATCTGCCATGGAGTCCATATTATTTAATTTTAAGCACTTCGAGGTTTGGGTCATCTCATTAAAATTAAGCTTGCTGCATACAGGACTCCAGTCTTGATGTCTGCTAAGCCTTATCTCATAACAAATTCAGAGCTGGGACGCGGATTGCATGGAGCAGCAATTTATCATCACATGTTTTGCAATTTGAAGGGCCACAGTAGTTAAGGAGTTTTAAAAAAGCTCTACTGCACAATAATCTCATATCACGGCAAACAAAGAGAAAGCAAGCTCACCATATAGGCAGAACCATCATAATCTGTCACCGTATACTGTTTCATAAGAAGTCCCCAGACGAAGATGTAGAATTTATTGTTGATCCCATTTCAGTATTGAAGTTATAAACACAAACTCAGCACTGGCTCTTCCAGTTGGAATCACAATCATGAGAAAGCGAGCTGCAATCATTAACTTAGGGTTTACCCTGTGCGCACTCGAAAGGTAGCGGCTGCGGGTTCCCAAAAATAAAAAATAAAAAAAAATCATTAACTTAAAGCTGAGTGAAGGCAGAGTTCCGTAATCAAAAATAGAGAAAGTAGGTCCAAGACTGACAAACATGAGATAGGAAGACTATTTGATATAGCATGTACCACCATGGAGGTCCATAACCACATATCTATATTTAGAGACCATATATCTACCTCCATTTAATCCACTAGTGCTAAGGAGAATCACCACATTGATTTTCAAAGTTAAACCTCAATAATAGACGTTAATGGGGTAATGTTCTCAATAAAACTGCTAACATGTCTTAACGATAAATGATTGGGGAACACCAGAGTATCTGGGGCACTAATAAGGCTTGCTGTCGCTAAAACAAACTTTGGCTTGTCAGTACTCCATTCTGCTTCAAGCAAGGCAGCCTTCTTTAAATTGGAATCATCAAGGTTAAATTTCATAAAAACATTGTTAACGTCATCATCAGACATGAAATAGGAGTTGCGCACATTATATTTTTTCCCAAAGTAGGACCAACACCAAACCAGCTTTCCCCACAATGTAGTTTGTGGCCTATTAGGAGGGAAAAAACTCCTTCCTTCTGGGGGTGAAAGAAACCCAAACTTCTCCTCTATGAAGTCAAAGTAGTCGATATTACTGTCAAATGAAGTACTCCTCCAAAAAAGTAGTCCATTGAGGAGCAGACAATCCCTTGCAAAATAACTGGGAAAAGGCATTTCATGGATTAATTTTTTTTCTCTCCCGGAGTTGGTTCCTAGAGTTAGAATCTTGATCTGGTTGAGCTATGGAGTAAAAAAAATGAAGCAATTTGTATTTTTCCTTAACCGGATCAAATCCCAAAAACAAGTTAGGAGCACCACGGGAACAACTTATTAGAGAGGATGGCAAAAAGTTTCATCTCAGCTGTGGTGACATTGTATAAGTAAACTTTAGAACGTTCATAAAAACAAAGGAGGCCATTGCAATGATTTGAGCTGATCACGATCTCATCTCTTGTGTCTGAATAAGTATAAGGAGCAAGTTGTAAGGAAAATCCTTCTAGGGCTTGTATATTTGAGAAATGTTGTGTATTGGGGAAACAAATGCTCTGAAAAAATTCTAGGTCAGAAGGAGAAGGAATATTCAGTTGAAACAACATTTGGGTGGCTGAAGGAAGGACATGAGAACGAGTAATATGGGACTTGACAAAGTTGAGATCGTGTCGAATCAAAGTGTACCAAGCTTTACAAACACACTTGAGTCGCATAAGAGACTTGGCGGGGAGCCATGTTAGTATCTCGAATACTATGTCATCTCCAAGTTTAACTCTAAAACGACGTTTCTTCTTCATCCATGGACGACGCCTTTTTTGAATGCTTTTTGTGATAGTAATTGCAAATCGCTCTTTTTTTCAGGGATTCCTTCCATGTTCCAGCTGCTGCTGTTGCCAAACCGAAAGAGAAAAAAACAAGATGAAATAAATCATTAATTCTACGGAAAAGGCTCAAATATGCCATCGAACTATCGGAAATGGCTCATTGGTATCACTCGTCAATAGTTTGGCTCATTTATGCCATCGAACTATCGGAAATGACTCATTTATGCCACTCATCAATAGTTTGGCTCATTTATGCCATCGCCGTTACCAAAATGACTCATCCATGTCATTTTTCATTAACGCCGGTTTTATAATATCAATTATGACACGTGACCTCCAATTAGAGGTCTACGTCGTTTTAAACCAGCCCAATTTTAAATCCCAAATTAATAAAAAATCCGAGCCATCCACACGACCCACCCACAACCATAATCTAGTTGGAAGCCACGTGTCATACCTGGTATTGTAAAACCGGCATTAATGAAAATTGGCATGGATGAGTCATTTTGGTAACGACGATGGCATAAATGAGTCAAACTGTTAATGAGTGGAATAAATAAGTCATTTTCGATAGTTCGATGGCATAAATGAGCCAAACTATTGACGAGTGGCATAAATGAACCATTTCCGATAGTTCGATGACATATTTGAGCCTTTTCTGTTAATTCTATTGCCATAAAATGCGATTAGTATACCACAAGTTTCTCCCTGATTGGGTGGTGTTTTTACAATTCTACTAATGTACTATGGGTGTGTTTGGTATTGAGGAAGACATTTTCTTTCCAATTTTCTATGTTTGGTTGGTCAAAAATTTTGGAAAATATTTTCTCTAGGAAAACAAGTTACTTAAAAATGAGGAAATAGGGAATACAAGTTCTAAAAGTGACATTCCACATTAATTGTGTCCTCCGTCCCCGCCAACACACCCAGTGGCGAATCCAGGATGAGGGGTTCGAAAAATAAACATGTATTGCCTGGGTTTGAACTTGGAGCCTCAAGGTGAATTTTTACCCCTATACCACTTAATCAACCTCTACTCTTGTGTTCAGGGTATTCAAAATCTATATATGTACATCTTCACCCTACCGCCATAGCCCCCATTCCACCACCCCACAACCCTACCGCCCACTCCGACCTCCCAGTATTTGTCTAAATTATATACAAATGCTTTTAGGACAATAAGTTTTACTTACCAACCGAACACAAGAAAATATGTAAGAACCCCAACCCCACTTATTTTCCTGGATAACATTTTCCTTCATACCGAACACACCGAAATTTCACAATTTTATTTTATATTTCGAAGCATTGTAGTGAGCAGAACATAAGTATTACTCCCTCCGTCCCAATTTAAGTATCTTAATTTGACTGGACACAGTTTAAGAAACAAAAGAAGACTAGTCTTAAATTGAAGTCTTTAAATCTTGTACTCTTAAACTTACTAAATATAGAAAGAAATGCTCTTTCTGAACAAACGATGGAGAGAGTATAACTTCACAGATCAAACATATATGTAATAATACACAAAACAAACATAGAAACAACAGAGGAAATGATTGAGTGTTTGCCTGAAAGAGAGACCGATGATATTTTATTTTTGGAAGAGAGTGCCTAATGAGTCTAATGTTGCCTACTTACCCTATTTCGGCCCAAACATGAAAAAGTTAAGAAGTACTAATTCTTTTTTGAAAATAAAATGAAATTTGGTACACTATTAAATGATGTGAATATTTATTAGGGAAAATAGTGTTTTTGGTCCCTGTGTTATTATCTTATTCCGATTTTTAGATTTTAATTAATCAATATGATATTTTGGTAATCACATGTAATCTTTAATTAATCAATATGGGTGATTTTGGTCCAATCACTACCTAAGCCCAAAAAAACAAACGACAGTTAACTGCTAAGAAGGGCAAGTTTAGTATATATGCTCAAAAACTGTCTCCCTAAATTCTGTGGTATAGATGTCGTATGTACTAGCACAAAGTCGTATATGTTTATGGTATACTGGTAATTCTTAAAGTTAACTTATTCTATTGCTAATAATTATTAACTTGCCTTTAGTGCTCTAATTATATAATCTTGTTCTCTCTCTTCTTCTCGGCTTCACATATATACGAATTTCACGTAGAACTATTATTTAGAGCAACCAATGGCTTCTTTCAAGACTTGTGTCTACGCTTATAAGGATGTCCTCTGCCATGTCCCAAACTCTTCCCAGGTTCCACTTCTAGCTGGGGTGGTAGACTTTTTCCAGAATTAGTTCTACCAGTTCTCATGCACAAATACCATAAAAGCTGCTCAATGTTTAGAGTCAACATATTTCTTTAAATCCAGATGGCCGAAGGGATGAAAAGGGATCTATTACGAGGACAATGCGGAAATAAAATGGCAGAATTAGGTTATTCTTATTTTAGTGTTTTTAATACCCAACTTACCCTTCTTAGCAATTAGCCGTCCGTTTGTTTCTTTGGGCTCCGTTAGTGATTGAACCAAAATCACCCATATTAATTAATTAAAGGTTAAATGTGCTTAGTCGAATATCACGAGAACTAAAATCGGAATAAGGTAAAGGGACCAAAAGCACTATTTTCCCTATTATTTAAGGGCGACAAAAAAGTTTCAAATTTAAGTTGGAGTACTCAAGTTATTTTTATTGTGTAGGGGTGATAAAATTTGGGTTAGTAATTAATGAGTTTTAACTCATTTTCGGACATGCCCTCAAGTTTTATTTTTTTACATTTTAACTCAAGTCATATAAGACCCTAAATTAACTAAAAAGGGCAAAAAAATAACACAAATTGCAGATGCTTACTGCTACAAAAAATGTCTTTGGCAGCAATTATTTAACGACAATTAAGTAGTTGCCGCTATATGGTTCTCAAAACCCAAATATCAGCGGCAATTGAATATTAGCCTGGGATGAGTGATTGCTTAGTGGCAATTACGAGGGATGGCTGGTAGAAACTAGTAAATGTAAGCCTAACTTTTATGAGTCGTTTGGTACGCAGATTAAATTATCCCGATATTATAATTCTGAGACTAATTTATTCCATCTGAAAGGTGGGATAAAATAATCATAGGGGATAAAATAATCCCAACTATGATGGGATAAGGTGGCATATCCCAGGATTAATTTTGGGATTCATTTTGCACTTGTTTGGTGCAAAATATAAAATTATCCTGAATAAATTTATATCTTATATCAAATATAGTATAAAAAATTAATGCTGGGATATACCAGCTTATACCATGTACCAAACGGCCCCATTTTCGCTTCCCTCCAACTTATTTGAACTCTGTAAATGTTCCCTCCCTCTATCTTCCTTAGACAGCCAATATACCCTAAACTCATTCCCCAAATAAATCACAAGATTCCAAATCCTTCATTCTCATCAGTGCACCACCGTCTCTGTGCTGCCACCATTGCCGACCACGCCAGGTATCTCATCTCTCTATCTTTGTTTTCTACGCTACACCATAGCCAGATTTAACTCAAGGTATTAGTTTGGGTAGAACCCAGTAGGAAATAAAAGGATTTAAGTTTTCCAGTTTTTTAAGCGTCTCTTCATTTTCTTAGATCTATCCCCTTCCCAACCCCTTTTCACGTTTCAAAATTACTCCTTACGTTATTCATATTTTAAGGAGATATGAGTATGAGGATTCATGTAGTTAATAAATTTCTTAGTTGGCTCATTAAAATGTGTATCCACTCTCTCTTTTCGTAATGGGTTTGTTGTGGTTCTCTTTTTCTTTCTTTTTCTCTTACGAACTTTTTATTGCATTCAATTAGCTTTGTAGTTATTATTCAAATTAAAGAAACTTTATAGGCAGGAAATCCTAAAACTAATAAGGGCTCATTTGGTTGGAAACAACTTATCCCGGGATTAGTTATTCCACCCTCAAGGTGGGATAAAAAAACACTATAATACCGGGATAACTAATTCCGGGATTAGTTATCCCGAGTTTTTTTTCCAACCAAACGTGAGATAAGGCGACACTAATTTTTATCCCAGGACTATTTTTGCTTATCCATCATACCAAACGAGCCCATAGTGTTTTGTAATTAATTTCGTAAAACATTTAGGCCTTTTGAGTATAGGTTTTGGGATAATATGTCGAGTTGTAAATGTTCTGTATTGAGTGAATTATTATTACATGTTGGTCGGAAATAGATAAAGTGATTGAAACAAGAGAAACTATTTTTAATTTATCTGGGAATAGTTCTGTTAGATTTATGCTTTCATGAAATTTTGGAGATAGATAGATTGAAGACCTTTGAAGAATTTGGTGGTTGTGTTTGTCATTTATTGTGGTATATTTTCTTTTATGTATTTTTCCATTCATATTTTCAAATGCAAAGTCTAGAGGTGAGGGTGAGGTACGTATTTACTGTCATTGCAGAAGTATTATTCTCCTTAGTACTGTGGCCCATTACCTATACCTTTTGCAAGGACAAATAATAAAATGTGATTTACTTGTAAAGTGACAGTTTCAGAAGAAAAGTTCCTTGTCCGCAAGTGGGGATACATCTACCAACGGTTGGTGCTCAGTTTGAACTGTGAGTAATCCTTGAGAATCCCAAATCTCATGATCATTTTTTTGGATAATTGATTTAATGATGACCATTAAGCTACACATTTGTAGATCATTTTCACATTGAAGTTTTATTTTTGTGTGTCATCAATTTGTAATCTTCATTGTACGTGTGTATTTCGTATAACTTCATTGACTTGCATATATCCGTGAATATTATTTTGGATGAAAATTTTGGTGAATTAAGTAGGATTTTAAGCACCAACTATGAAAAGGAAGTAACTGAAGGTATTGAAATGTGCCATAGGTTGAACAGGGGATGCATTCTAGCTTAAAAGTTTAATCTTCTATCTAATGATGCAGAGTCACAGGCATTCTGTCTAAACAGTTCAAATAGTTGATCATAGTGTAGGTAACCCGATAAGCTTAGATGATGTCGGTGACTTTACTGAGTATTGGTGTAGGTCTCAAGTTTTTAGAAACGAAATGAAAGAGAGAGCTCCAAAAAATGGTAGGATCAATGTATGCATCTGTTTTTTTTTTTTTTTTTCCTCGCCTAATTCCATGCTGAAAATAATTGCTGGTTACACTCTTTACTCAACAGTTGTTTCCCAAGATCCTGAGCCGTAACATCCTCCAGCAACTTTGCCTGAACCTTGATTTTCAGTCAGGCTTGATTCTTTGTCAGTGCTTGGAAATTTAGTCAACAATGCAGCTCTATCTCCCTGGACTTACAATAATGTGCCTGGTTTCAGCTTGTCATATATGACAAAAGGTACAGATTTGTTGATTAAGCTGATAAGTTATCTCAACTGGCTATGCCTAGTTCAAGAAAATCTATAAGTTTGATTTCTGTTTATTCACAGATCATCCAGGATTGTCAGTTGGAAAAGTTACCCAAAATCGCAGTAGTAGTAGTAATGAAAGCGTCCCTAAGATTTGTACAACTAAGAAAACTAACGATCAAGGGAAGGAGCAAAATAAGAAGCAACGGAGAGGTGAGTATTCTTCCTCATAATGTGGTGTTAATAATTTCAATGATTGCCTGGCATAGCTTCTCACAGTTATTGGTTAGGTGATTGGGCTCAGTATAACCTAATGAATTATTGGCAATAATTTGTGATTTTAAATAGGCTTCCAGCCTCAATATGACACGTTATATATTGATTCTTAACTTGGCAGGAAGATCTTTAAGTATCTTTTGTCAGCCTAGACATAGTGTAACTTTACCTTCTGCCCCCACCCCACCCCCACAAAAAATACTTTTTGGATCGAAAAAGACTGATCAAAGAATATTGCGGGTTTGGGTAGTGACAATCTGATATAATGCTTATTGGTATGACATACCAAAAACCATCTCTCTTTCCTGCCATGATGCTTAGGAGACAGTCACGGAATGTCTTCCAAAGTCCTAAGCATCTTAATGTTACTTTTTAGCATTTGAAAGCTGGGCGGATCGTCACTAGCTCGTTGGTGTATTAATAATAATTGAAATGATAAAAAGTTGAATGGAATGCTCTGATGTATCGAATATATGTCATTGAAAGTTGATGCTCATTAGGTTCATTATTGGGGTGATACATTGTTTCTGAATTCGACCATTGATTATAAGAACGGATAATAATACTAGTGGCTAGAGATCATATGAGAATGTAAAAGAATTGTTTTATTTGGAAAACATCATGCGGGATTAAGTCCTTATAAAAGCAAACAGTGATGCTAAGGGGATGTATTACTCCATAATATAGAAAAAAAGCATGATAACAATGCATCTTGCTCACAATTATCATGTGTATTGCACTTGTACAACTGTTGGTATACTTGGGGAATCTAAAATATGTAGGACTCCTAGCTTTACCTCTTAATTTTTGCGTCTCTTAGTCATCATTTCCCTATTAATAATGGTGCATAGAGTTCCTTTTTCCTAATGTCGTCGGTCTTATTAATGTTTCATTTACATTTACAGTGCATCTTTATTTTAGTATAGCAGCACTAATATGCTTTTTACCTCTTTGCTTTGTCGACTGCAGTTATGCCAGACTTTGCTCGGGTGTGCAGGTTCATCCACAGTGTCTTTGATCCAAGTGCAAATGCCATTTCGATTATACAATGTTATTGGAAATACTCTAGTCCCTCACAGTACGTCACTCGTATTAGATAAGTTAATATAATTTTCTTTTTGTATAGTTTAATATTGAAAGTCATATCGAGAACATTCATAATGATTTTTTATGTGTTATGATGATTGTTGAATATATGATACGTATTGTGATTGATAGATGAGTTTTGTGATGGTATGAGTGAATGACTATGTTTGTGAATGGACAGAGGGTCTCGATAAGGCACATATGCAAGTAAATTGAAAACTTTGTGACAGTACATTGGAAAAATGCATGGTTAGACTCAAAAGTTTAGAATTTGATTGCAACTATCAGTTTAGCACTATGTTGCCTTGATGAGAATTTGGCAATTGGTGTTTGTTTGTGTAAACTACAAAAGGAGTGTAGGATTGGTTTAAATTTTATTAATTTGAATGGTTGTTGCTGAATAGACAGGCTACTTTGATTAAGGTTTTACCTCTCTTTTTTATTTGAGCATATGACTTTAGTGGCGGAGCTAGCATACTGAATTCGGGATATGGCTTGTTGTCGACTGGTTTATCACTGTAATGTGGATGGCCAGTTCTTGTTGCTGCAGCCATTGCTCTTCTTACACAAGTAGTATGAAATCCTTTTCACATATTGCTCCCGTAGTATCTCTATTATCCAAAAAGATTAGTGGCATTGATCATGTTATAAGCTTTAAGTGCTCATACACAGAAGATCGAGATCTGAATATTCAACTATGAGATGACAGAAACTCACTTTACTGCTTGCTCACCTAATGCATTAGTATAGATCAAAATGGTGTTCTTGGCATTTTAGATGTGTATACTTGCGATGTTTTTCTACATTATATTTCATCTTTTGACATAGTTATTTTATTTTTTCAGGTCCTACAGTAGTGAAGTCCGATAATTTGATTTGTGAAATATTTCAATAGATGATGAAGAGTTGGGAAAATCATTTGAAGAAATTAATCGATAGGATTAGTTATATAATGACATTAGTTCCTTATTTCAAACAATATAATTTTATTCTTTCACGTTGTTGTGACATAATTTTTTGGATTAATACTTCCTTTTTTTGTTCAGATTTGATAAGATATATTTTATTTTATGAATTAATAGTAATCTGTCTTTTA
This sequence comes from Lycium ferocissimum, assembly GCF_029784015.1. Classification (NCBI taxonomy): domain Eukaryota; kingdom Viridiplantae; phylum Streptophyta; class Magnoliopsida; order Solanales; family Solanaceae; genus Lycium; species Lycium ferocissimum. The sequence continues at coordinate 21,751,496 of NC_081353.1, read as the reverse complement.
GTAATTGCCAAACTTCGTTGCCACTACGAGTCTCTCTTAGACTTGCAATTTTATATTCTGAATGTAGTAAACATTATTAATGATGGTTCAACTAGCGCCAATTTAATTGAATTTACCGGCCATCAAAATGGATGCTTCCAAATTATGACGCTTTCACAGGGAATATTGTAGCCATTATAATTGCCACAAAATAATTGCCGTTAAAGAGACTTATTTTAACGGTAATTTAATTGGTTTACCAGCCATGAAAATGGACTCTAAAAGGGTATAATTAGTCATTTTATAATTGCATTTGGTAGCCATTATAATTGCCACAAATAATTGCCATTAAAGCCAATTGTTTTCAGCGGCAATAAAAGAAGGCTTTACCAGTGTTTCATACAATGGCCAGTAAAGCCTTTACCAACCCCAGTTTCACCGGCCAAAGAGCAATTGCTAGTAAAAGATTTAGCGCTTTTTCAATTGCCGCTAAAGCCCATTTTTGTTGTAGTAAGGACCCCAAGTGCTCCTCCTCCTTCTCAATCGATTCTTCTTTTTCTTCTACCTGCTCTTCTTCTTCCTCTTCTTCTACTTCTTCTTCCTCTTCCTCCTCCTCTTTCTCCTCTTCCTCTCTTCTTCTTCTTCTTCCTCTTCCTCTTCCTCCTCATCCTCCTCCTCTTCGTCCTCGTCGTCCTTTTCCTCCTCCTCTTCTTCGTCCTATTCGTCTTCTTCTTCTTCTTCTTCTTCTTCTTCTTCTTCTTCTTCTTCTTCTTCTTCTGCTTCTTCTTTCTCCTCTTCCTCCTCTTCTTCCTCTTCCTCCTCCTCCTCTTCCTCTTCGTCTTCGTCGATCTTCTTCTTCTTCTTCCTCTTCCTTCTCTTCCTCTTCCTCCTTGTCCCCTTCCTCCTCTTCGTCTTCTTCCTCGTCTTCTTCCTCTTCCTCTTCTTCTTCTTCTTCTTCTTCTTCTTCTTCTTCTTCTTCTTCGTTCTCCCTCTCTTCTTCCTCCTCTTTCTTTTCCTCCTCCCCTTCTTCTTCTTCTTCTTCTTCTTCTTCTTCTTCTTCCTCTTCCCCTCCCCCTCCTCCTCCTCCTCCTCTTGCTCCTCCTCCTCTTCCACTTCCTCTTCTTCCTCTTCCTCCTCCTCTTCTTCTTCTTCTTCTTCCTCTTCTTCTTCTTCTTCTTCCTCCTCCTCCTCCTCTTGCTCCTCCATCTCTTCCTTCCTCTTAACCTTCTCTTCTCCTTCTCCTTCTTCTTTCTTCTTCTCCTTCTCCTTGTTATCTCTCCTTCTTCTTCTTCTTCTTCTTCTTCTTCTTCTTCTTCTTCCCCTTCTTCTTTATTTTCGAAAATTGGTGTGAAAAAAAAATGAATTCACCCTATTTACACATTTTTGGACTGAATTTCATCGTATAACACCAAGCATTACTTCAGAGGTGATTTTCGATCATTGTGTAAGTGAATAATATTTTTTTGTATCAATTTTTTATCTGGGTAAAGCTGCTATTTTTTCCAACAACTTTCATTGCGATTCTGATTGTTGCGACAAGCATTAAAGATGTTGTATAAAAGCTTATCAAGTTATTGCAACAAACGCTAAACAATTAGTCTTGTGCCTTCTGAATAATTTCAAGAAGTTCCTCTGTAAATTTTAAAGAGAGCAATGCCTCCTCCATATGTTGAGCTAGGCAAACGGCGAAGAATCTAAACAAAGAGGAGTCCTGGAGTCGCGGAATCATTACCATCGAAGAAAAATCAATGTTTCGTACGCAAAAGGGTTGGCCACAAAAGAACTACATTCAGAGAGAAATGCTTAATCGTTTTTTATTTTGTTCTTACTTTTAACAATAAATACTATTGTTGTTGTTTGTGAACTTGGTTTATATGCTATGTTGATCTTGTTTCGACTAAAAATGATGTTGAACAGTTTCCAACAAGTAACAGGACTTGTTGCAACAACTTTATTACTTGTTGGGGTTTTCCAACAAGTAACAAGACTTGTTGCAACAAGTTTTTACTTGTTGGGGTCTTTCCAACAAGTAAAGGACTTGTTGCAACAAGTGTGTTACTTGTTGGGTTTTCCAACAAGTAACATGACTTTTTGCAACAAGTTTGTTACTTGTTGGGGGAGTTTTCAAACAAGTAATAGGATTTGTTGCAACAAATTAGTAGTTGTTGCAACTAATTATTACATTGTTGCAACAAATCGATCAATTGTTGCAACAAGTTGAGTAGTTGTTACAACAAATTAGACAAATTCTAAGTGTAGTCAACTTTAATCTAATGATTAATAGGGTGATCCATGATATTTAATGATGAATTACTAGATTCAACCATATTTGATGACCAACAACTATATTTAATGATATACTTAATCAATAAGATAGTAATTTGATCATAATAGATGATCAATCGAGCAATTATATGTGTAGTCATCCTTAATCGAATGGTCAATAGGGTGATTTAATTGAATGAATTACTAGATTCAATCATATTTAATGATCAACGAAGTGATTCAATGATTTTTAATGATCAATGACTATATTTAATGATGTTCTTAATCAATAAGAGAGTAATTTGATCATAATAGATGATCAATCGAGCAATTGCACGTGTAGACAATCTTAATCAAATGATCGATAGGGTGATCCAATGAATGAATTAATAGTTTCAACCATGTTTAGTGATCAATGAAGTGATCCAATGAATTTTAACGATTAATAGCAATATTTAATGTTATTCCTAATCAATAAGATAGTAATTTGATCATGATAGATGATCAATCAAGACGTGTAGTCAACCTTAATTGAATGATCAATAGGGTGATTTAATGAATGAATTACTAGATTCAACCATATTTAATGATCAATGAAGTGATTCAACGATTTTTAATGATCAATAACTATATTTGATGATATTCTTAATCAATAATATAGTAATTTGGTCATAATAGATGATCACAAGCAATTGTATGTGTAGACAACCTTAATCAAATGATCAATAGGGTGATTCAATAATGAAATACTAGATTCAACCATATTTAATGATCAATGAAGGGATTCAATGATTTTTAATGACCAATAGGTATATTTATTGTTATTCTTAATCAATAAGATAGTAATTTGATCATAATAGATGATCAATCGAGCAACTATACGTGTATTCAACCATAATTAAATGATCAATTGAGTGATTAATGATATTCTTAAACAATAATTACAGATTTTGTGTCAATAATATGGTAGTTTGATCGTAATAGATGATCAATCGAGCAATTGTTGCAACAATTATGTGACTTGTTGGAAATAATTCCAACAGATCTATCAGAAGTTGCAACAATGTTGTGGCTTGTTTGAAACTATTCCAATAATCCTTAAGTTGTTACAACAATTAATGTGACTTGTTGGGTCAAAATTTAAACAATTTCTCTGTTGTTGCAACAATTCATATGATTTGTTGGAAATAATTTCCAACAACTCCTAAATTGTTGTAGCAACTCTGTGATTTGTTGCAACAATTGTTTAAATTATTACAACAACTGTTTAAATTTAATATTTGCTAGAAGTATATACAGAGCGTGGACAATAGATAATGAACATTGACAACATATACTGAACATAGAAAATATATATTGAACATAAAATACATCCAATTCATAATACTGTTTTAAAATAACATAAATCAAACAAATTGACAAAAAACAGTATTGGATGACTCGGCAGTAGAAGACTCGATATTCTGATCATGTAACTGTTTGTTTTTTTGTTCACTGTCCATCGTCGACTTTTTCAATTGATGTAGTATTATCATCATCATCTTCATCTTCACCATCTCCGTCTTCAGTTCCTTATGTTCCTTCTTGGGTACTAAGCTCTTTAGAATGTGTATCATCTTCATCATGATCTTCATCTTCGCCATCTTCAGATTTTGTTCCTACTTCTCTTTCTTCTCCTACCAGAGAGGATTGAGAGGCTTCTCTGGCCTCTAAGCTCTCCTCTCGGTCTGAAGATTGTTTTTCATGCTGACTATGACTTGGAAATTCATATGCTAATTCAAAAATAACTTTTGCTTGTTCAGCAAGCTGCTCTAATGGTATTTGCATCTTAAGTCTTTTATTCTCTCTACTTGATGCCGCAGTTGATTTTTATCATTTTCTTTTGGTTGGAGCCATTTTATCTACACACAAGAGATAAACAGAAAAAGTTTCAATTGATTTGTGCATCATTCAAAGTAAATTGGGTAGGAAAAGGGAAGCAGTTGATCAAATAAATACAAGAAGTAATAGATTTTTTCAACAATTGAGGAAGTTGTTGACACAACTGATGAAGTTGTTGCAACAGGTGACGAAGTTGTTGCAACGGGTGAGGAAGTTGTTGCAGCAGATTCCCCAGCTGTTGGAAAAAATAAAACAGTTGCAACAACTTCCTCAGCATCAACCTCAGCAATTGTTTTGATATTTTCCAATAGCTGGGAATCTTTTGCAACATCTGCTTCAGCTGTTGCAACAACCTCAGCAACTGTTTTGATTTTTCCCAACAGCTGAGGAATCTGTTGCAACAGCTGTTGGAAAAAATCAAAACAATTGCAAGGCCCTTTTTCCTAAATCATGCGATGACAACAAGAACGACAACAACAACAAAAACATCTATTTAACTACTAGCATACGATATTTACCAACACACAACCATAACAATTTAGACAAATACACCAAAGAAGGTTTTTTTAAGCATGCAACCTCAGCAGCTATTTGCTTTTGTCAAACAAGTGCTGAAGTTGTTGCAACAACTTCCTCAGTTGTTGGAAAAAATCAAAAGAAGTGCAAGCCCCTTTTTCCTTAATCCTAGAAGGATAATAAGACCAAGAATAACAACAAAAACCTTAATTTCACATCCAGATACACTATTTACAAACACACAACCACAACAAGTGAAACAAATACCCCAAATAAGGGTTTCTTAAGCATGAAACAACAAAATAAACTATTTTGAAGAAAAAGCCATGTTCCTCTTCTTCTTCTTTAACCAAAATCATCATTTTCAGTGATTGATTTCAAAACCCTAACTTTTGAACCAAGTGAAAGAGAAAACTTTACCTTAGACGGAATGAAAAGGCAGTCGTGAAGAGAGAGAGAAACGAGAGATCAGTGAAGAAGCAGTCACAGTCCGGTGAAGAGGAAGATCCCACAGGTCGCCGGTTTTGATTTTGAAGAGGAAGAACGTGAAGAAGAGGAACGATTTGAGTAGTGGTTTCTCCTGATGAAGTGTTTTTTAAAAATTTTATTTTGAAATAAATGGGTAGGGGGGTTGGGGTTAAGGGCTTTTTTTCTCTTTTTTTTTTTTTTTTTTTTTTTTTTTTTTTTTTAACTAGTTTTAAAAATTACATATCGGACCCCAATTAACTTAATCAAACTTTAAGTGGGTTTTGATCTTGGCTGGTCAAGCCTTTCACCATTTTTAATTTTGAGATTTGAATGGTACCTTTAGTTAAATTTTCTCATTACATGATATTGTAATAATATTTTCCTAAGTTGCTCCATATTTACTCTGATGTCCTCGTATATTTCCTTAATCTGGAATCTAAAATTGAACACCTTTTCCACTTGGTTTTAACTCTCTAGGAAGTTCCTTCAATTTTTTCTAAAATCCAACATTCGAAGCCCATTGGTCTTTGGTATGACTAATTCAAATTCATGTCATATAGGGATAGTAAGAGGGTAAAACACTCTCCACGTAGAACTTAGAAGGATAAATTTGAGCCACTTTTATAACGTTAAGGGCATATATAGAGACCGATAGTATAATAGTAAAGATATATATGGGTCGATGACATATATATAGACCGATAGTATAACATTAAAGATATTTATGGGTCAATGGTATAACAAAGAGCACTATTAAACCTTCTTCAATAGTAAAAGGGCAAATATGATCTTTCTCCTGTACTTTATGCTATTTTTTTTAATATCTTTTTTAATATCTGGTGCAATTCCTTTTGTGTTGCATATTTTAGGATTTAATGGGGCTTTCTTGGTGCTTATAGTTAAAAACAAATCCCAACAGTTTCTGTCAAACAAATATTGCTAGAATTAGGTAAATCTTATAGAGACTATAAGTATTAATTTTCAACAAACTTAAAGAACCAAAACTATTAAGTGTATACTTAAGAGACTATTTTGACCTTACCCTCAAACATAAGGTACCCTTTTTGTCATTTATTACTCGAGGGAAGAGCTTGGTCGTTTGTTTTGCTCACAAAGAACGAAGGAATACTACTAATAAAAGAGACCTCATGGGAGATAGAAAGCAATCAAAGTTAAAACACATCAAAGCGCAAATTACCATTAGCACTTCTTTGAGGTAACCCATTTCTTCATCTTTTTCTTGTCATATATATATATATTTTTTTTGGTTGTTATTCTGTTGTCATATGTTTTCTTGTTTTTTAAGGGGAGAGTCTATGGAAATAGACTCTCTATCCCCACAAAGGTAGGCGTAAGATACGTACAGACTATCCTCCCTGGACCCTACTTGTGCGACTACACTGGGTGTGTCGTTATTGTTGTACTATTATTTGAGATATGGGTAGTTATATTTAATGTTTAAGATGAAGTATTGAGCTTAGAAAGATGATTTTGAGTACAAAACCACCGTTGGATTAAAGCATTACACAAACCCAATTTGAGTTTTCAAAGTTATGGTTTGAAGGAAGAAGATGATGAATAGTAACATAAACCCAATTTTGGGTAACTGTTCTAGTAGCTCTAATGTATTGTGAATATCATGTTCGGATAATAAATGAATTTTAATAATGGAAATAATCGGGATTATATTGGGAGCATAATCGAAATAAGTTAAGATGTACTTTCTTTTAAGGATTTTTGACGAATTCTAAAATTGTTGGTGCAAACAGACCTTACTTTAGGAGCGTAATTCGATGAATTCTATAGTTGTTAAAAAGGCTTTAAGACGTTATTTTGTTGGTGCGAGCGGATATTACTTTCCATGTTTCAACGATTATAATTTTGTGTTATCTTATAGTATTGTATATGTATAAATTGCATCGTCAGTCATTTTATGCTTTAAATTGCTTTTCCTTGAGCCGAGAGTCTAGCAGAAACAACATTTCTACCTCTCAAAGGTAGATGTAAGGTCTTCGTACACTCTACCCTCCCCCAGACCCCACTTGTGGGATTACACTGGGTATGACGGTATGTTGTTGTTGTTGTTGACAAACAGGGGAATGACACCCCGTAAAAGTTCATTGTTCTGTAGTTTTTGTTTGTCCAAATTGGCTTTAGTTCTATGTGCAGAATTTGCATCAAAGTGTCTCTTAAAGAAAATATGTGCATCTTAGAAAGAAAGCATATCATCTCAAGAAATCATATGAAAGGCAGCAAAAGTAAATTGACTATCTTGTCTAATGAAGAAATTGAGCCTTTCTGGATTGGCTGAATTTAAGCATCTTTTAAGCACCAAGTGCTGCCAAAATAATTACAGGGAATAAATAATGTAAAATGGTTAATAAGAGCAAAATATTTTTTACGTCAAAATAAGCCAAAAGCCATAAGTTAGGTAACCCCAACTTATGCCTTTTGGATTAAAAGCACTTGACTTAAAAGCTATTCTGAATTTTGCCAAGCACTCCAAAAAACTGAGAAAAGCTTAAAAGTGGCTTTTGAGCCAATCCAAACGGGCTCTAAGTTAGGAGACCCCCAAGGGAAAAGCTTGGGGGGGTAACCTACCCAACCTTGAACATCATCTCTACTTATTTCTGGTGGGCCACAAAGCTAGCTCTTGCATCATCCCCAAAAAGGGATATATCACGGGGGTAATGGTACATCTCAAAGATCATCAATAATTAGCCCCTAAAAAATAAGCCAACAAAGGGGGCCAAAAAATAATACAACAATAGGAAGATAACGATAGGAACTTCTAGCTACACACATGCAGGCCTCCTTTGATTAGGGGGCCCTAAAGATGGGGCGGGGCTTTTCCTCCCAATTATATACATAAAGATTCCAAAAATACTCCAAAACAAAGGGCGCTCGAGTCCGGGGGCAAAGGGTCGGATGTCACCTTTTCCCGGGGAGGAACGGGCGTCCCAAAAAGGGCGCGGACGAGCGATGTACCCCCCTATTTAAGGGTGAATAGCAACATAAAAAAGATAGGGGAAAATAACATGAAATAAAAGATAACACGTGCTTCCCCCAG
>NC_081353.1:21365315-21434578 GCF_029784015.1 Lycium ferocissimum | reverse complement strand
TCAAATGCAATTCGTAAACATTTCACATTATTTCACTAATTATACAAAAGTTCCACCGAAACCATAATTCGTTCAAAACTTCCAACTTCCAATATAAACTTCCATAACATATTTTTACCTTTCAATTCCATTTAACAACCATCATAATTTACATCTTACAATTTCATTCCCATAATTACATAAGCTATAATAAAATCACATACTTTCCGACAACAACTTAGCAACAACTTTCTCATGCCAACCAAGACCATTAGCCTTCCATTATCATCACAAGACTCCAACAACACAATTAACATACTAAACAAGTTCAACCATTTTCTTCCACTCCACTACACCCCACGGCTACAACACAAACACACACACACACGGCTTACACACACACAATCACAATTCCATAATTTCCATGCAATTCCACTTATTCTAACATTCATAAATCTTCCATAACATAAAAGAAAACATGACATCCTTGCCTTTTCTCCACACCATGGCTCACGGCCATGTACTAACTCACACATACACACGGCCATGCACATACACACCACACTCCCTTAATTATCATCCAATTCTAGCCATTCTAACATGCATACTCATTTCATAACATAAAAGAATAGAATTCATACCTTATTCTTCAAATTCCAACTCGCCGCAAACGTCGTTCTTTGGCTTAACTAATTGTATCACGTCGAAGAGCGCCTTGAACTTAGTAAGAATTCAAGAAGAACAAGATTTTAGGAAGAAGATTGAAGAACTTGGAAAAAAAAAATTTCTTTCTTGGAGAGTTCGGCCGAGAGTCTCCTTGTGAGCTCTCAATGGTTTTCTTTTTTTTTTCTTGAATCTTCTATTACAAGATGACCAATGATCCCCTTATATTATTTTATCACCTTAGCCTCGCTCGATATCTCCACATCCATACTTCCATAACCGGCATACACATATTAAGAAGAATCCAAACATGACCTTATTCCTTCCAAGTCGAGGTTAATTCCAAGTTTTCCAAATACGCAAAATTGCCGGATATAACACATAGTTATGTGAGGCAACTCATAATTGATGGAGTGATCACCTTAGATTTTGTAAGGTCAGGTCAAAATTTTGCTGATCCTCTAACAAAAGGTCTTGCAAGAGAGATGGCGTTTGAAACATCAAAAGGATGGATCTCAAGCCTATAAATAGTTAAATTACCAATGGTGGAAGCTCAACTCAACACTTGTTGCAACTTCAAGTCTTGAGTTCTGAGTCAAAGTACATCATATGGATGATTGTGAGCACTTAAATAAAGTAAGCATCCCAAGTGAAAGTGCTTATTACCCGTGAAGTAATAAAGAAGGGTGAGCTTAAGGCTCTTAATTGACCTACATTTCAAAATGGTAAAAGTACTACGTTACGGGAGTACTTGTAGTAGGGTTTACCTATGTGAGTGAGAATTGCAGCCGCTTCTTGGATTTGAAGGCTTGACTCTAACAGCACTCATGAAAAGGATACATACACATGGCTATATGAGTAAACTAATAAAGGCACTCATTGGAATATGGAGCTCTATGTGTGACTTGTACCTAACTAGTCAAAAAGATTTATTGGTTCAAAGCTGGTCTACCAATTAATTTGGATTGGCAGCAATACATTTCACTAAGTGGAAGTTCAAATCGAACCGACACTACAAGAAAAAGGCTTATCTGCGACCAACAATTAATGACGGGTTATAAATCCGGTCCTAAAAAGTATAGGTATAGGGATGAGAATTTTTTGTAGTCTATAATTCTCCAATAGTTGGCGAAGATACTACTTCTAGTCCCTAAAGATATGCATATCTGGTCCTAGTAGCAATATTTGAGCGGGGACAAAATGCGCCACTTATTTATATAAAAAAATAAAACACCTAAAGTTAAAGACAAAAAAAAAAATTGGGCCGCTCATATATCTCCTATTCTCTTTCATCATTTTGGGGATAGATCCAAAATCTTGTTCATCAAAAATACCTAAAAGTTCAACTCTCGTGTAATTATTAACTCTTGCTACTGGTTATTTTGTTGTTTCCTCAAAAATACCGAGTCAACCCTCTCCTTCCTTCCTTCCCAGTAGAAAACCCAGAATCCCCATTCGTTCACACATTCAAAAATTCTATTCATATAATAAGTCAAATTCGATAGTCAAATTTATACTAACTCCATATTGATTCGAAAATTCCAATTTCAATTTAAGAAAATAAAATGGCATCGTAGATCTAGGTGGTTGAGGAGGTGGAATAATAAATGTGAATCATCATCGTCTTCAATGACGGTTAACGGCGGCGGCGTTGAGGAGGATAGTTTAAGAAACGATGTGTATATGGCGGCGACGTTGTTGGATATGGAGAAATTTCAGAGATTGGCATTTAGATTCCTTTATTCTAATGTTGTTTCGGTGAGATCTTTGTGCATTCTGTGTTTCTTCTCTCTATTTGTGGGCTTTTTTATGAATGTGGGCTTTCTCTTCAATTTGTTGTTGGATGCTGTTTACGATTTTGGGTGCTTCTTTAGCTACTTTCTCTTCATTTTTCAACAGATGAATGCTTTACCTATTTTTTCTTATTTAGGGTGTTTATTTTAGAGCTCTCTCATTTGGTAGATATGTATCTGAACTCTTTCTTTCGCTAACATAAGCAAGCGTTAAGGTTTTCCTTCCAAATATTCTTCAAATTCCCGAGATAATCCTTACTTATGTGGTGACAAATTCAAGAATGATAAGTTTACGCTAATACAATTTAGGCTTTATGATTTGGGAAAGTTGAGAATTTGTAGGATCTATTTTTTCTTGGTATGGGATCTTGTTTAAACCCATCAATTGATGATACTAATAGTGCAATTTTACTTAAATATCCTATTTTTACTGAACTTTGTTGGGTATAAGAGATTATAATTGGGATTGCAATCTGTTCAGTTGTTGGTTTCTACACTTACAAAATGTCTCGCGTATGGTATACTTGCAGGAATCATCCACCTATATTAGCTGAATTATGTCAAACCAAGGGCTGAATATGATTCAAGAAAGACATGGACTATAAAGAAAAAATAAAATAAGAATGTCGCATTTTCTTTTCAAAAGATCGCTTAAATACTTTCCGTCAAAGTGCAACATTATTTCAACTATGTTAGGAGTTTCTCATGTGGTGTTTAAATTCTATGAAATTGTTAGTGAAAAAATATTGGAGCTATACACATTACCCTTGTGCTTTTGACTTCTTAAATATAATGCCTTATTTTTAAGCTCACATGTTATCTGAATCATGCCTCTTGCATAAAGAAATACCCAATAAGTAGTTTTCTAAACATTGAGTCATTTTAATCTTTGTGTCGTTATCGTGGTAGATGATGTAATGAAACGACCCGCCGTGTCATTTTGGTAATCAAATAATGGTAATGATGCCTCTAAATAAATGATTGTATTCAATATTTTTGGATTTTGTTGTCCTAAAGCACAAAATTTATGACCGTGAAACTATTGCGTCTATTGTTGGAGCTGTGTGTATGGAAAATCTGGTAATTCACGAGTTCATTTCATTTCTCTTTATGTTTAGTGGTTGACTTATGTACTTAAAAGATTTACATCCTTTGTAGCGAGTGCGACATAGAAAGTAGGACGTATTCACACAAGTGTAGTTTTGGATCTGTTCTCTAAGCTGTCATCATAATTGGTAGCAAGTGTAAAGAGTTCACCTGCCTTCAGTCATTGGTTAGATAACTATTTATCTCACTATTTTCAGTAGAAAATAGTTCTCGCTCTAGTTAGCTATTTAGCTTTTCATTATTAAGGTCCGAACTATGACGCCAATAGGTTCCTTGTGATTTTAAGTTTGGAACCTTCGATTTTAAAGGTTTGGAATAAAGCATATAGATAGAGCTACTTTATGAAGAGTTATGGAACTATTAATGTTATGCCGGGCTGATTTAATATGCGCTTTCTTGAATCTTGTAAAATTTCTATGTTAAATACGAGGTTCGGGCTTGTGATCACAAATAATGAAAAGTCGCCTACACAAAATTAAGTTTAGATTGTTATGCTATGTTTGTTCTTACTATCAGCCTCGTTTTTCTTGCTGCAAGAATTCCGGGTTGGTTCATTTTCTTGAACAGATATAGCACGTGTGATCTTAATATTAGTTTCAGTCCTTCCTAAAATATAATGTTCTTATTCTTTCTCTTATTCATCTGGTCATATTATTGCTTCAGAGTGTACTGCTCATTTTTTTTTTCCAGTTGCAATTTGTTTCTTCCTATTTTTGATGCTATCTTATATCCGACCCTTCTTGCTATTATAGCAGCCTATGATTTCCATTACTATAGTGTTTGTCAATAAAAAGGAAATAATCAGCTAAACTGCATATGATATAATATGGATACGATCTGAAACCTTATTCCTTTTATGATATGTACATGGTGTCAAGGTGAAGATCTCTTCTTTCACTTAGTGTAATATATATGAAGATCTGAATACGGGGTCTCGCTCAATGTACATTCAACCATATGATGCGTCGTGATATCTATTTAATTTCCCTTTCTTAGTGCCTGGCTCTAAAATAATACTTTACGCACTTTTCGTGGTAGCTAGCCACTGTGTAAATTAGCCCCGTTACTATGCATCCATCTACTTTTATCCTCCTCCCGGGTCACTTTAAACATGTTTTGAATCGTTAACGGGTTCGAAAGGTGGGTAATTTCCTACTCATAGAAATTTCTCCTCATTCTAATGTTTTTCCCGTAGTATCATTTACTTGTATAAACCTTTGCGGTTTTAATACAACCCGGGAATAAAAGTTTCAATCGTCTCTTTGTTGGGATAAGGCTCAACTTGACTCTTTCTTTTTTCTTCTTCATCCAGTAGCACAAGTATTTACAATGTCTAAACTTGTTCAGCTAAACTTAACTCCTTTTCTTTTCTTCTTCACCCTGGTAAGCATAGGTTTTTTTTCTTCTCATGTTTGGCAAGAAGATACTGGTGCACTGCAGGTTTTAGGGAATATATTGAAGAAGTATATACTGCATATGATCAACACAAACTAGAGACCATAGTAACTTCTCTTTTCTTTATCATCTTAATTTAGTTTTAACGTATGGACGACCTATTATTCCAGCATCTCTGTTGAACTGCCATCTCTTTCTATTTTTCGTAAAGGTCGCATCTTATCAGTTTCTTTTCATCTGTCCTTTTTCCCCTAAGGCTATATTCATTTTAAGTTTCTTTTACCAACTCTTTTATATGTTTTTCATTTTTGCTCATTGTGACCTTACGTTAATATTTTCAAATAAATGCTTCTTAACGCGTATCTCCATTTCGGTTCTAGGTTAAAGATGATGTTAGCCATAGACAACAATTATTTTTATTTGAGTGGAGACATAAATGAAGAATAATTGGAGGTTTTTCATTAGATTGTGTAATGCCCTTTGTTTTCAGCTCTTATTTATGTAATTTGCTCGATGTCTAGCTCTCAAAATAGTTTGGTTATAACGTTAACAGGTTTAATTTTTTTTTGTAATCTTGAAATGTGTAATTGGACTATATATGAAAATGGAATTCTTCAAAGGAGAAGAAAGATACAGTATCCAGATTTTTCTATCCAATATGTTATCTTTTAGATACAATCCAATCTTTATAATTTTCTAAAGAGATTTGACTTTTTATATTTTTACAGGGTTAGAAGAGTTCCAAGGACAAGTCGAGAGGGAGTTTGAAGACCTCATACAAGTTGAGAAATTGGTTGTCATTTTCTTAGGGGAAAATATTTTATTTTGCTAAATGTTGTGTTAACAATGCTGTGACATATGCATTGTGATTATACGGCTACAAGTGGGATGTTAATACCATTTTTTAGATTTGTAAATGCATATTTGTTAATGAAAGCATGATTTATTGATAATTTAAATGATGTGTATATGATCATCTCGTTTAATAATTGTATCATTCCAAATAATACATGACTTGTCGGGGACCGTATATTTAATCTTAAAAGGCTTTTACGGACCAGCGAAATCTAGCTACTAAAATATTATAAAGACCCGGTTGATCTATGCTTAGGGGGCCAGGTTTATGGTCCTTAAAAGTGTCTTAGGTACCAGAATTTTTCACGTCGCCAAAAACCCTTTAAGGACCAGTTCACAAATCTCGTCCCTATTGATCTTTAGCGGCGGAGCCTATTGGGACGAGTGGCGACCAGATTTTTCTGGTTGCTATTGACTTTTTGGGACGAAAATTACACTTTTAAGGACCAGTTTTCCGTTCGTTAATGAGCATTTTTCTTGTAGTGCGATACTTTCGTTTATGCATAGGATTCCCAGAATTTTGGAGATATTAAAATGGTGGAGGATTTTCAATTTGGTCTCTCAAAGGTTCAATAATCTTACTACAATGTTTTATAGTCCTAGTACATTTTGCAGTAGTCCTACTACATGTAAGTAATCTTCCTACATCGTTAGCAATTTTGTCTGTTGCTTAATTTCAAAGTTGAATTTTAATTCATTCAAATTGGCAATTGGTACAGAAATAGTTACCTACAGAAATTGAACAGTTATCTCTTTTTAAATTCCAACAGTTGTGTAACCAACTGATGTGTCTCTTCAGAATAGACATGTTCATGTCTATAATTAGACTGTCAAAGTAATAGAAAAAATATACAAGATCTTCTTCTCCTTCTCCAAATCTCTTATACTTATTTGCTACAGAACATATTTATAAGTTAGACAAATTCTGCTTTTCTTTTGAGTGACTTGTGGTTCGAATTGTTTGTGCTAAGACAAATTCGAATAAAAGGTTTCATTGTATCTTAGAGAAAATTCGCAATGCCCTTTGTAGACCTGGTGGTGGGGTCAAATATTCCTTAAGGAAAGTGGCATTGATACACGCCTTGAAGTCATTGTGCAGATCTGTTTTCTAACCCCAAGTATTATTTTTCTAACATACCCCTAATGAAATTATTTACAACCACACATATATCTATCAATTGGTTTAAACCAAGAGTTTCAAAAGTCTTCTTTCTTTTTTAAATTCTGTGTCAGTTAAACTATATCATATAAATACGACGGAGGGAGTAGTACAATTTACTTAACAATTGTCTTTGGATTCTATTCTTCACACGAGGAAGGAGCAATTCTGTATGGTGAAAATGGTAGCACTAAAATTCCAACTACAAAACATTCTTCCCTTCTTTTATTTTGATCTTTTTAGTAACCAAACTTGTTTAAAAGATTCAATTCCTTCAATATTCCAAAAGTACCCCTTTTGTGTAGTACTCCTTAATTATTGAATACTATATCTTGTGACGAAAATTATTTGATTCTCCAACTTTCTACTGTATTTTATTTGCTTAAGTTAGCTTCGAGTTCATTTGGATTATCAATCAGCCCATTGAAAGATTATTTACTATTTCAAAATCTAAAGAAATTATTGGAAATGGTAATAAGATATGGCTAGGTAAGTCATTTGATCTTTGCATCCGAGATCAAAAGAGAAAAGGGACATACTGCTTGTTCCATTTAAAATACGACACATTACATTTTTATGCAATTTGAATACGGTAAAAACCGATACAACTTGTATCCGGTAAGAATAGGGGAAAAGTTTAAAGCCGTCCGATATGAGATCGAGGGAGAGTAGGGTCGTAACAACCGATATGAACGAAAACCGAGGGGTTGTGAATACATTCAACTCTGAGTCAAAACTGAAAGTATTCTAATGAGCCCAGAGAACCCGAGCCTAAAGCGAGCACACTCAATATAGGTTCGGAGAATCAGTTATGGAGCAGGCCACTCGTCATCTTACCGTTCCGCTATTTGTGCTGACAATAGTACGGGTGTCAGATCGTACGGACGTAGCCTTATCCATTTTAGGGTTTTTCTAGAAAGGCTTTTTCTTACATTGTACTAGGGCCCATTTGTTGTTAGCTATAAATAGAGGACTACCCCTTCCTTTTGTAGGTTAGCTCATTATTATTCTACACATTTGTAATCAGTAAAGTGGCGGAGAAATCTTGTTAAGTATTTTGGCTCGGTTAAAGGGAGCATCTTCCAGACCTGACCAGTTTGCAGAGCTTGCTAACTTGTCTTCCTAAGTTTCCTTTGCTATTTTTTATCAATATATTACTATTTACTTGCTACTATCTTATACTATAAATTAATCTAACCACATATCCTA
Organism: Lycium ferocissimum; assembly: GCF_029784015.1. Lineage (NCBI taxonomy): Eukaryota > Viridiplantae > Streptophyta > Magnoliopsida > Solanales > Solanaceae > Lycium > Lycium ferocissimum. The sequence continues at coordinate 21,426,418 of NC_081353.1, read as the reverse complement.
TCCACCACTTATAAATTTAATTATTATCTATTTTTAGGGGTAAACAATTTGGCGCCCACCGTGGGGCATATGATAATAGTAGTGGTTAAATTTGCTACTTCCTCTTTCACTTGTTGTTTGAAAGTTTGTGTTTTAGATACGTTCGAAATGGCAAGCAGTGGTCATTCCGGGTACGTGAACAATAACGAAATAGTTGCTGAAAAAGAAAATAGCAGCGAGTTACCGAACCCGAACGGGCCACCTGCTGACCCAGCCAACCAAAATGCTGTAGGCCTTAACCGCCAGAATACCGTCAACCCGGAGAATGCCGCCCTTCGGCCACAGACCCTTTGAATAGCAATAATTCAACTACTTTGCCTCAGGCGCAAGCCTAGAAAACACCGGATATACCGGATAAGATTAACTTACATTTGATATTTGAAATGTTGCAGGAACAAGCGATTGCAATAGCTCAGCTCCAAAGCAAAGACAACAAAGCAGCATCGGCGAAGCCAAACCGACCTACCGAACCAAGGGGAGAGGAGGCTCGTATAGTTAAAAGAGACGGATCTGGGGCTGGTTCATCTACCGAGATTCTGAAAATGCTCGAAACCTTGGCAGAGCGGGTCGATTCTACGAAGAAAAGGTTGCAAACATACAACTCTCAGGTGGATCAGATCCCACGAACACCTCTGATCTTAAAGGGACCGGATTCAAAGAGATACATCCAAAGGCCTTTCCCACCAAGTGCAGCCTCAAAACTGATCCCGAAGAGGTTCAAGATGCCGGATATTCCGAAGTATGATAGGACGACGGACCCGCAGGAGCACATGACCTCATACACTTGCGCCATAAAAGGCAACGAGGTCGAGGAGGATGAAATAGATTCAGTATTGCTGAAAATGTTTGGTGAAATATTATCCAAAGGGGCATTGACTTGGTACGACCATTTGCCCAAGCATTCCATCACTTCTTTTGAGATGCTCGCAGATGCGTTTATCAATGCCATGCCGGGGCCAAGAAGGTACAGGCACGAAAGGCGGACATTTTTAGAATCACCCAAAGAGATAATGAGCTGCTATGAGAGTTCGTGAACAGGTTCCAAAGAGAACGGATGGAACTTCTTCCGGTCTTAGAAGAATGGGTTGCCCAAGCTTTCACTAAGGGACCCAATCCCTGAAGCTCAACTGCCTCGTTTAAATTAAAGGAGAACTTATTGGAATACGACGCAGTAACTTGGGTCGATGTCCATAACAGGTACGAATCCAAGATCTTGCCAGGAGATGATCAACTTGAACTTTCCGCCGGTCCGATAAATGGAAATAAGAACTCTGAGAGGTCAGGGAGGAATTATGAACTAGAGACAAGGCCATCGAGGGATAGGTATCGACCATATTCTCAACCGGAGAAATCCAGCTTTAGGTCGGATAAGGGAAGAAGCGGCCCCAGTCATCTCTCTAGTAGAGGGGATAAGCGGGCTAACCACGGGTCAAACAGCCAAGGGTTGCTATTTAGAGGTGATGCCGATAGTTTAGCCAGTAATGGGGACATTCCGAGGTTATTAGAGTATGTACATTCCGAGGTTATCAGAGTACAACTTCAACATTAGCACATCTGATCTTGTCTCGGCTATTGGTTATATCATAGATGCCAGATGGCCGAGACCATTGAGATCTGATCCGGCTTAAAGAGATCCAAGCATGATGTGCGAGTATCATGGGAATCATGACCATAGAACCAAAGACTGTCGCCAATTGAGGGAAAAGGTGGCTCGGTTGTTAAAAAACGGCCACCTTCATGAATTATTGAGTGAGCGAGCTAAAGGACACTATAAAGGTAAGGAAAATCACAAACAGGTCAAGCCCACAACATGTGATCAATATGATAGTCGGAGGAACGGACATATCACGAGGTCCGTTGATGAAAAGAACAAAGGTTTCAATTGTACGAGAGAAGCGGACTAGAGATTATGTGCCGGAGGGATCTATTTCCTTCCACGATGAGGATGCAGAAGGCATTATTCAATCACACAATGATGCATTGGTAATTTCTATCCTTATTTTCAAATCTCAAGTTAAACGTATTTTGATTGACCCAGGTAGTTCGGCCAACATTATCTGATGGAGAGTAGTAGAACAACTGAGGTTACTGGATCAAATTGTTCCGGTGGCTCGGGTGCTCAAAGGATTAAATATGGCATGCGAAACTACTAAGGGAGAAATTTCTTTGCCGGTCAACATCAACGGAACTATTCAGTAGACCGTGTTCTATGTCATCGAGGGAGAGATAAAATATAATGCTCTACTCGGCAGACCGTGGATTCATAGCATGAGAGCTGTACCATCGACATTACATCAGATGTTGAAATTCCCAACTCCGGAAGGGATAAAGATGGTCCGTTGTGAGCAACCCGCAACAAGAGAGATGTTAGCGGTTGAAGAAGCCCCCCTCGCCATAACGGAACCGGTCCAAAAGGCTGTTGAATTGACCAAAGTCAAAGACACCAAATAGCAATTAAAGAGTGCAGGTTCGAATGAAGAGAAGGAAGAGATGAGCCCAAGTTTCGAAGAAGATGATTTCGGTGTGCCTAGATCGTTCGTATTACCGGATGATTCGGACGCGACCAAGTCTACCGTAGAAGAGTTGGAACAGATCCTCTTGTTCGTGCACTTGTCGGATAGAAAGGTATACCTGGGCACGAGTTAACCTCGTAGCTCAAGAGCAAGTTAATTAAATTTCTTCAAGTTAATGTCGATTGTTTTGCATGGTCCCATTTTGACACGACAGGTGTACCACCGGAGGTGACGACGAGTAAGCTCAGCCTTGATAAAAAAATCACTCCGGTTAAGCAAAAAAGAAGACCGATGGACGAATTAAAGCATGCCTTCGTCAAAGATGAGGTAACAAAGCTTTTAAAAATAGGCTTTATCCTAGAGGTAAATACCCGGACTAGTTAGCTAATGTCGTCGTTGTGCCAAAGAAAGGTAACAAATTTAGAAGATGTGTTAATTATAAAGATCTAAACAAAGCATGCCCGAAGGATTCATTCCCTATACCTCACATTGATCGAATGATAGATGCGATGGCCGGACATGAGATGTCAACTGGAAGGTGACACGTGCCCGAAGTCAGAGGGACGTGACATGAAAGGATGTTTCATTTCCCGCTTGTTTTCAAAGTAAAAGTAAAAGCTTAATAGAAAAGTCACCGAGGCAGTTGTTCCACTTCCCGTCACTCCGGTAAAACTTTGATCCGGAAAGTGTGGGGACTATCTGTATACGGTAAAAACCGATACAACTTGTATCCGGTAAGAACCGGAGTAAAGTTTAAAGCCGTCCGATATGAGATCGTAAGGTATAGAACCCAGAATAACCGATATGAACGAAAATCGAGGGGTCGTGAATACATTCAACTCTGCGTCAAAACCGAGAGTATTCTAATGAGTCCGGAGAACCCGAGCAAAAAGAGAGCACATTCAATATAGGTTCGAAGAATTAATTATGGGGTAGGCCACGCGTCATCTTACCGCTCCGTCATTTGCGCTAATAACAGACGGGTGTCAGACCGTACGGACGCAGCCTTATCCATTTTAGGATTTTTCTAGAAAGGCTTTTTCTTACATTGTACTAGGACCCATTTGTTGTTAGCTATAAATAGATGACTACCCCTTCCTTTTGGAGGTTAGATCATTATTATTCTACACATTTGTAATCAGTAAAGTGGCAGAGAAATCTCCTTAAGTATTTTGGCTTGGTTAAAGGGAGCATCTTCCAGACCGGACCAGTTTGCAAAGCTTGCTAACTTTTCTTCCTAAGTTTCCTTTGCTATTATTTATCAATACATTACTATTTATTTGCTACTATCTTATACTATAAATTAATCTAACCACATATCCTATCCATCACTTATAAATTTAATTATTATCCATTTTTGGGGGTAAACAGATCAATTGCATAAAAATCTACACGGCCTGAAAACAGATACGAAACATATACTTCCCCAGTAAACTAATTGCTAATCATTATTTTTTGACTTTATATTATTATTGTACATTTGAAAAATTTACAACTAAAAATCTAAATCCTATTTGAGTAGCAAGATGTATCATGCAGTTTACGATGAAAGAAATGACGGCAACAAATAAGTTGAATGTTTCAACTAGCAAGTTGTATTTGAGAGCAGGGTTTTCATTAAAACAGAAAAATAATAATAATAATAATAATAATAATAATAATAATAATAATAATAATAATAATAATAATAATAATAATAAAAAAATAAAATAGAGTAGTATTCTACATGTAGTGACATAACGGCAATTTGAAGCAGTAGAGATGGAATAGATTGCCTAATTGCTGTAAAGCTTATCAATGAATAGGATGTATCATTCGCTTTGACCTATTATTGAAGATTGTTGATAGTTGTTGAAGGCCAACAAGGCTACGATTATACATATTTGGAGTGAGGCAAAGCAGTGTGTCGATTTTCTAGCAAATGAATAACACAATATAATCATGAAGAGACTTTGATACTCTCTGAAATCATGCACTTAAAGACATGGAGTTCCTTCTCTTAACAAAACTTAAGTCGTATTTTTTTTGAATGATTTTAAGATCTTTATATAGTTTTTTTTTCCCACTGTATCAAAAAGAAAAATAAAAAAGAAGGGGACGAAATTTCAATAATGTACAATCTAGCACACAAAATTATATTCGTGTAGTCATATTTTTAAATTACACCCACATAGCCACTTTTTTACGGTATACAACATTATACGCTAATATACAACTTTATACGCATGGAGTAGACAATGTATAATCCTTGTATAAAGGTGTATCATTTAAATTGGGCATTATCGGGCTATTTTCAAGGCCCAGAGCTACCATTAAGCCGTAGAGAAAAAGAAACAAAAAATTACGCAGATGTCCTTCATATGGACTGGTCTTTAATTTTTACCCCTCAAATTGGTGTTCTTTAATATTATCCCTATATTATACAAACTTATACAAGAGGTGTGCCTACATAAGAGGTGTTTATACACACTTCTACACCGTATAAAAGTGTCTAATAGTGTATAAAACGTGTTTATAAACACTTATGTTATGCAGTATTCGGGACAATGGAGAGAATACTAGCAAAAACTTGCAGACAAGTTCGACTTTTTAAGAAGACATAATTTTGACGATACCCTGACATTCTTTTGGTATGGGTTTCTCATAGGTGTTTCTACCATGGATGAACGGGCAAAATTCTTGTGAAGCATTTGGAGAGAAGCAGAAGAATTTAACACTCCAGTGTATTCCTCTTTCCCATTGTCTGCTGGCATGAGCTAGGGTAGTGGGAAGGAAAAAATAGAAGAGTGAAAAAGTGCTATAGCGGGTAATAAAATAAAGATGGGCTGAATCGGGTAATCACTTTGCCATAATTGTCATACAGTGTTATTTTCCCCAAAAAAAGGGACAATTTGAAATATTATATAAATGTTATCATTAATCAATTCTATTACAAAAATATCAAAATGAGGGAGGTAAGTGTAATATGTCAAATCACAAGAAATATCACAAACATACATTTGAATAAACCTTACTTATTTTTTTCAACATAAAATAAAACCATAATAATTGGACAAATTTCTGGTCATCAACCCTCTCCACCCTAAAAATACAAAAAAACTTTATAGTTCAAACATAATAGACATGACAAAGTTATACAACATATGTGATGGTGGAACTTAACACATACTTCGTAAAATGTCGAAAAATGCGCAAACTAATTGAAACGCCACCATCATTGTAAAAGATAACTTATTTATTTTTAAAAAAAAAAAGATATGGCGTCATAGATACTAAAAAGAAAAAAACTAATCATAAGAAGTGCTAGAATTTCTTTGTATCAGTCTCTCAGAACCTATCTTGAAGTGAGTGAATTGAGAAGTGAGAAGATAAGATGATTATTTCTTACTATATCTATTTGTCCATTGTTCCACCTCATTTAATCTCTTTTTCCTTCTTCAATTGATCAACTTTGAATCTGAGCCAATTGATGATTTCGAGGACTAAGAAGATGAAAGTAAGAGAGACAATAACTGCGATGTAGACAGATCTCCACGTGTCTACATCTTGCATTATTTTGATCCCTTTGAATATGTTGACACAAATCACTGCTAGTAATGCATAACCAAGAGAAAGATGGTATATACTCCAGTATGTGTGAAGTTCATCGTTCTTGCGGGGCTTTAATCTCAAGGCTAGCGTCTGCATATATTTTTATTAATCAAATGATTAGTATACACATTTGTCAGTAGCAGTGCTAAAATTAGTCTATAAAAACATGACCTGTTCGATCCGTTCAAGTTTGGATATGTGAATGAGTCGTGCATTTATTAACTCAATAGTCTAAATTAACCTATGAGTAAACCTTATGAAAAAAGACATTCTTTTCTACGGTATGTTATATGTAGCCATAATAAAGATATTTTTTATTAGATACTTAAACAGATTATTGGAAAACATACAGGAAAACTAAAACTTAAGAATTGGGTGGGTTGAGTTTGTAGCTTGATCCGTGCATTTATTCACTCAGCCCATTTTAATCCGCTCAAATTTAGTCCAAACTGTCCATTTGATACCCCTTTGTTAGTATCATCATTATCTTAAGGTTATGAAATCACAAAAATTAATTAGAACGGATAATTCAAATAACATATCTTTTGTTTTAATCTTTTTATGGAAGAAATTAATAACGTAAAAGAAATTTTTCACGATTTTCTTTTCCGCTTCACCTCATCAAAAGGATCAATAGTGTCCCCACTTACCCCCTGCAGCGTGACTCAAACCTTCAACCTACCAGTTAATGGTGGAGGTGCTCAACCACTTGAGCTACCCTCACTCGTCTTTTTTGAACGAACAACGACGCTCATAACAATGACTTTAATTGTGGAAAAAACAAGGATTACGAAATTTCCCTCCTATCCCGCCACTTCAACTCCCACGTTAGTCTTGTTAATTAGTAATCTACTTATGCAAGTGAATCATTTCAAAGGGCATGCAGAAATAGTAAGTTTAAAGGATAGGAGTCCAGGGTCTGAAAGGGAATTTTCTTTTGGGAAATTTTCATAAGCAGTGAGGTTAGTATCCTTTATTTGCAAGGGAATTCTCTTTTAGGAAAATTTTCATAAGCAGTGAGGTTAGTATCCTTTATTTGCAAGGGAATTCTCTTTTAGGAAAATTTCATAAGTAGAGATAATATATATATTTTTAATATTTTATTTTTTTTCAAAATTAAAGAATTGGGGTCCAGGCTCTGGAAGGGATTATGCTTTCTAATTATTTAAAAATACTGTTACATTTTTCCCCCTTTTTTTTGTTTTATCTACACATGATATTTACACTTAGTATATTAAATTATCATAATTAGTGCAGCAACGGTTTTAGGCCCGCATATTTTTAAGACCCCATTTTTTAATTATTAATAATAGGTTAATTTTATGGTAATATTCCTTAAATAAGTTGATTTTTAATGGTAAAAATGTATAAGATCTTTATAAGAAGAGAAAAGTGAATTATTTAGCCAATGCAATTGATGGTGACAAAAGGGCAATTTACATCCTGATATTAATATTCTATTTTTTCTTCCTCATAATAAAGCTTTTGTTTTATATTTTTCTCAATAGGCAATCTATTCTTCAAAAATTAAGGGATCAAAGACATCGAATAAATTAGAATTGTATTTATTCTTATTCTTCTCAAGTTCTCAAGCATTGCAGTGAACAAATTAAAAGAATGAAATTTCATTTTGATATAAAGTTATCAATTTCAAGAATCTGCTCTTCTAACTTCATAATAAAATTTTATTTTGATATCAAGTTGTCAATTTCAAGAATCTGTTCTTCTAACTTTCTATTTTCTTTTTCTTCATATTTAAATTTATTTATTTTTTCCTCATAGTACTTACTTTATTATTATTTCTCATAATTCAAATATATGTCAACTATAAATATGAATCAGGTTAGTAAATATGATTTTCTTTTTTTAAGTTTTTTAATATTAGCTTTAGGATCCCAATATTCTTGAGCCTCCCTATTAAGTGATAGATTCATAACGTCATGAAAGTACATGTTAATTAACTATGGTTAACGACAAATGTATATGAAAGATTATACGTATAATGTATTTTTTGATTTTGGTATAAAAACTGAATGTATGTAGATAAAAAGGACAGTCCGGTGCAGAAACATTCCACATTCATGCAGGATTTCGAAAAGAACCACACTCAAAATAAGGTATGATGTAGACAAGACATCTTGATGCTTAGTAGCCGATATAATAAAAGGAAAATCAAAAATTTGGTAGAGAGAGAGAGAGAGAGTGAGTTTTTTACTTGAAGGGTGGCAAATGTGAAGATGGAGATGCCAAAAGCTCCATGTTTGGGAAAAGAGTAATATTTGGAAGAAGCTCCAAGCCAGAGTCCAAGTGCCCAACCAGTTGCACCAATAATATATCCACATGTTTGGCATGTCTTATGAGCATGTTTCCATTGATCATGTTCATTCCAATTTATTGGTCCCTTTTTGAAATACCTAGCTATTATCACCCCAATAGGCAATATTACACCCCAACCAATAATGTTAAGTATTCCATGAGCCTGCAAATACAAAAATAAATTAAGCAAAGAAAAAGACTTCTTTTCTATATGCAAGAACAGTATTGCAAAAGTCTTAATTTTAGATATCATGTGTTCATGCTTTAAAAACACATGGAAATTATGATTTGTACACGAGAAATATACACAGGTAATAATTAATAATATGCCGTAATCCCAAATTAGGCTCTGTTGCATTCAATTATGTGAGTAGTTGAAAAATAATATTATGGTGAAATCAAATCTTAATCATTAGGACTTAATTTTAAGCTTCTTTTCACAAAAGGGCTCAAAGGCCGCCTTCTAAGGATAACAACGTCAAACTAATTAATGTTGTTCAGAAGTATATATGGGGTCTTTAATAAATTACTTTCTAAAAGTTAGAATTTCTTTAGTTTAGCTTCTAATTAAAGTAAATTTGGAGGGGAAAAAAAAGGAATTGTTTTCCTAAAGCACGCATTATAATTTATCAATATGCTCATTCTGTCTAGTCCAACCGTTTGAAGGTTGCATGCATGCAATGGATACAATTCGAGTTTAACCTCTATGTACTGGTAGTTTAAAAAAACTATACTATCAGGTCACGTATGAAATTACTTTCTCTATCCCAATTTATGTGGTATTATTCAGATTTTGACACTCAAACTTTTAATTTTGACCATGAATTCATACATGGAATTTTTAAATTTTAGAAATAATATTTACATATTAGGAAACTATGTACAAAGTTCTATAAGTAACAATAAGTGACACTTCAAAATACTTTATAAGCCATATGAAAAAATCGGGGTCGAAGGAAAGTGGTTTGACTCTTGAAATTAGAAAGATATCACATAAATTAAGACGGAAGGAGTAACAGATAACTACATAGTCGTCTATAATAAGTGGGATTAATTACATAAAGAATAAGGTGTAACCTCTACAACAAGTAAAATACAATAATAACGTAAAAGTATTTTACAATCCGTGTATATAAGTTAAATATTCCAGAAAACTCAATATAGGCATAACCAAGAGAAAAGAAAGAAAGATTAATAATTAAGGAGAATAATCTATAATTAATTAGGCTTACAATTCTTGCTTGACGACGTCTAGAACCTCTAACAGTTATAACTGTGCCAGTCTGCAAATCAATGGTCTCTGTGCTATCATAGTTATGAAGCTTCCTTTCATGAATCTTTGGTTCCATTCCCATTGCAACTTTTCCAACTTGCCAAACTTGATTAATTCTTGAAACATTAACTGTTTGAGGAAGATGTATAGTGGCTTCTATAATGTGATAATAATGAATGTGTCGAAACCTTAAATTGCTGATATTCAAATCAATAGGAGAAGGTAAGAGCTTGCACCCTATCTTGATATATTGTGTGACATTGTACGTGTCACCAAGAAATGAACCATTTGTTTGTTTGATACCAATAAGTGCTTGAGTCCCCACCATTCTTGGTACTGGTCCAAAGTTCAAACCCCAAGCTAGCCACCCTGTTTCACTTTCTAATCTAGCTCCCACCATTATCTGTTGGAGCAGAGGCAAATTCAAAATTTACAGTCAGTGAATGGAAGAGTCGAAAATTCTATCGGGGAAATTGAAAGGAATGCAAGACTATCACACTTGAGATTTGAACATGCAACCCGATCCGAATTTTGACCATTTTTACCATTGTACTACAAACTTTCTGCTTATGAAGAGGATTCAACAAATTTATGTGTATATCAAAAAAAAAAAAATCACCTTATTTTTTGTGTAACTTTTCGGCGAAGGGGGGTTCGGTCGCTTCATAGGGTCTTAAAAAGAAAATTCATATCAAGATTAATAAAGAAAACAAATAATAAAAGCCAACCCACAAAATTAAATTCTAAAAAGAAATAGGAAAGAAGAGAACTCAAGAGGCCCATAAATATCAAAACAAAGATATAGACGACTGCATCAAATTGATATTTTGCTATTATGCCACAAAGAAGAGTTTTTGAATTTTTCAAAGGAGATGAGATCAAAACTTAATCAATAAATGATTTTTAGTTTTGAAACTCATTGGAAAGGGTAGTGCAAGAAAAATCATACAAAAATGATAGAATCTTCAGATGCTCCAAAGAAATTGAGGTGCTGAAAAATGGTCGAAATAGTTGAATAGGAGGATCACTATGATTTTAGCCCTTGGTAAGTTGCTCAAAATGAATCTAATTAACCTATATACAAAAACACAAGCATAGAATTTTTTATGCATGTATTTATGGATCGAGCCGAAAGCAATAAGTTCAGTTGAACTCATAGAATCAACTCTAAATCAGTCTCTGACCTGGAGACTCCGAGTCGTGTTGTCGATATTCCATCCAAACTCAACTCCATTCCTGTGTTTGTATCTCTTGCATAATGTTAGATTTCTGTTCTGGGCTTCAGACCAAAAATCCTCAGTGCAATCATGGGCATGAATTGTAAATGAAAATAAAGACAAAAGGAAGATTGAGTTTGAGACCAAAAATATTAAACAAGATGGAGACATCTTCACTTTCTTTTTATTGATTTTTTTTCTATTTTTTTCTCTTTCTACCTCAAGGTAAGGTATATATAAGAAGCAAGTCAAAAGGGGGGAAGAAGGAAATTTAACATGAGGATACGCATCCATGAGTTTTTCATTGGAGTGAGAAAATTGGAGTTTAAAAGAAGTAATGTATATGTTCTGTTTGTTTATTCTTTTTTTTTTTCTCCCACTTTTTTGGATAAGGTCAGAGGTTCTTTTTATTAGGAACAAAGTGCGAGGGTAAAAGCAGTGTTTCAATTACTCTTCCTATGTTTTTCACTTTACTTCTCTTTCTGTTGCTTTTCTTGTATAGTAAAATGCTTTACTTTGTGTTCCACGTATAGGAAGGGAAAGGACAAACTTAAGTATGTGTGTATGTGCGTGTTTTTACATAATAATTGATGTAAAAACAAAGTATCACTTTTGTGACTAGTTGTATTTCTCTATTTCTCATTGAGATTAGCTTGGTCTTCGTTAATTGTTAAAAAAAAACAAAAAAAAAACTAGGACCCAAAAAGAAGTTCCTGGCCATTTTACTTATGTATTTCTCTATTTTTCATCAAGATCCATTTGGTCTTCGGCTGATATTAAAGAAAAAAAAGACTTAAAAGAAGTTCCTGGCCATTTACTTGTATTTCTGTATTTTTTTTTTTTAATCGAGATCGGTTTGTCTTCGGTTAATGTTAAAAAATGACTCAAAAGAAAGTCTAATCATTATTTCTCTATTTCTCATCAAGATTGGCTTGGTCTTCGACTTATTTAGGGAAAATGTCTAAAATACATCCCAATCTTTATCCAGATTTGCTGTAACACACCTAACCTTTACGGCGGTCCTATTACCCCCTGAATATATTTTTAAAGCATTCTTTGGCATTTATCTGGAAAAGTCAAACCAAAATCCAACGCGACACAAGCCAAGACTCGATTATGAAAGAATATAGTGATTCAGAAGATCAAATTCCAAGAGAATCAACGCTTTCTCCATGAAAAAAATTAAGAGTGTAGGAGAGAATTCTAAGTTTTTGTTTTATTCGAAGAGTGAAATGACCTGAAAATGACTGAACTCCTTTGTTTTTTGGCATTTAGTTCAGCACATGTTTGAATTATTATCTAGCTCACTTGATAAATGCCAAATAAATTCCTTAAAAATATATCCAGGGGATAATAGGATCCCCATAAAGATTAGGTGTGTTGTAGCAAATTCGGACAAAGATTGGTGTGTATTCTAGACAATTTCTCATTTATTTATTAAAAAAAAAAAAAACAGGAACTGTAACCACTACTGTAACCCTTTAGAGGTAAACTGATATGGTTCAATAAGATCATTTTGTCATCCGGTAAGATAACGATGATTAAAGAAAATGAATTAATGTTTATTCAATCTGTGAAACAAGAGGGGTTGAATTGAGCCTTTAAACTTATTCATCGATTAGATTAATCTTAGTCAACTAATTTTAAATAATATTTTCTATACACACAAACTATTAGATCAAAACCAATATAATACTATTAAGAATAAAAAGGCAAAAATTCAAGTGCGAAAAGTAAATGACGCAGCTTGTTTTATACTTGCGTAAACTTGCTTGTTATTCGTTTCTTCGGTAGGAATTCCCTTTCCTTGTGTGATTTGCCTCTCTGTCAATCACAATAGTTATATTCACGACATGGATCTCACAATCCTTTCTGTGATGACTCTTCCCAATATAGCAGTAACTATGTAATTTTGGTACGTTAAGTAGGAGTATAACATTTTCCTAGATAACGTTTTGATTATCTATCTTATAATCACATTGAAAATTTCCTTTTGTCTTGTTCTCAAGATTCCATCCAAACTCAATTTCATTCATATGTTCCTATCTCTTGCAATGGATATGGCGACTGTCACGATCCAAAATCCCCAAATTGTGACTAAGTTGCGAAATATAAATAAATTGTGGAATTAATCAGAACAATTATAATAAGTCTCATAATAGGTCTGATAATAAGAACATGAAATGGTCTAAGTCAAAGACATCCCGACCAAAACCTGGAAGTCACAAGTACAAAGCTACTAAATCCTAATACAAGTCTGGAAAATACATAAACACTATCTGGAAAGAGAGAACGACAGAAGGTAAAGTAGGAAGGAGTCTGATGCCATGAAACCATCATCGGCTCACCCTAAAACTCTGAGAAGCGCTCCAAAGGATCTATGAGCCTCGATATCCTCTCGTATCCGGACTGAACTGCACACAAAAGGTTCAACAAGTGTATAGTGAGTACAGGAAGCACGTGTACCCAACAACATTGTTGATTGACCCTAAACTATAGTGATGACGGGGTACTTCCGATACTCCTCTTCTTGCTTTGTTAGTTTCAAATAGTTCATAATCACTTAGAAAATAAATAAGATTCCCGCAACACAATTGGATCATAAAGTCTATTCCTTTCCAAGTATAATTGTGAAGGTTCAACCTTTTCACCGCATTAAGAAAAGTATAAGTGTAAAGATTCCATCTTTATATCGTTTATGTCAAATATAAGCATAAAGATCCCATCTTTATGTCAATTATGTAGAGGATGAGTATAAAAATCCCACCTTTTTAGCACACATATGGTATGAAATCAAGTCAAGCAAGCATAGACAGTATGATATGTAACGGGATGCATGCAATGCAAGTGAATCGTATGTAATGAAATGGTCATATGAACCTGTACTGTAATGACCCGCCTGGTCGCTATTGGACCTTCCACAGCCTGTGTATGAAATCCCAAGGTATCATCATAAGATTAGTCCCCGGGGGAGTTTTAAGTGTAAAAATTACTCGTAGTTGAAATTAGTTAAGAGTTAAAGAGTTACGGGCCTGGGAGGGGGGGGGGGGGATGTTCTCGCTACAACAGCCCGATCCATAGAGCCCAAGGCGGGGATCGATCCATTGCGGCGGATGCACGGACTAGAATCCGCGTTTAAAGACTTTATTTCTGGATTTTACAACTTTTATCCTCAAACCCCTCTTCTAAGCAGTCATTAGGGTATTCCCAAGTAGTCACTTGGTGACTAGGGAAAGGTGGCTCTGCAAACATCCTTCGGGTTATCTTCCTTAATGATTTCTCTATCACAGTTTCTGACTCTAAGATGGGATGGCAGATACTCCATGAACATTTGTGAAAGCTGCTTAGCAACAAGGTAGGTTATGGTTTACTTGAGTTAGAATTTGTTTAGTAAATTGTATATACGTTATAGAATTGACGGAAGAAAGCATGATTAGGTCTTTGGACACGGAGTTCGGACGGACATTGTTTAGGTTAAGACGAATGCTGATTTCTATGGGCGTCGTGCCATTAAGTAAATAAGTGAAATAAGATGCGTAGTTGATATGTCAAAAGGGGAAGCAGGTAGTAGATAGGGCTTGTTATTTATCCAGTTAGAGGGTGGGTATGTGCAATTACCGAGTTGGCCATAATGGAGTCTTGTTATACCCCAGGTGGGGGCGACCTGTTTCTAAATTTTAGGTGTCCCCATTTAGTATTCATGCCGTCATTATTCTATGTACTGAGCATGCAGGAATCGTTAGTATTTACTTCTTGATTGATTCTGAGTGATTCCTTACTCTTGCTATTGGTGAGTCGAGTCAGAGTCTTAGTATGGCAGTTCATTGATGACTGGTATTCTTAGTGTATTCATCTTCGTAGAGTATCCCCATTTTTAGGAGGGTAACTTTTTAAGTCTTGTTGTGACTCATGATACGGTGACTTGTATTTTTTATATTGATTTTGATTGTTCACATTCCTTATTGATTGTGGAAGGAAAATACATTGTGATGAGAAAGATGACAAAAAATTTGAAAAGGCACATTTGACAGGGGATAAAGATGTGCCCTATTTACGGGCTCGTGATCCGAGCTTAGTTTCGGAGCGAGTGGTACATGGACACCATCAGGGCTAATGGGTCAAACATTACCATTTAGCATGTGTGTACGGATATGATACTAACATTGACTGCATTATACTTGTGTGTTCATATATTTGTGGCGGAGGCAGAGCTGATCCAATTGGATGACACATAGTTATGCTTCATTCTGGTAAGTTACAATTGATTTAGTCATGATTGTGAAAAATGAGGCGTTTACAATTAACCTCGTAGCCCGTTGATAAATAAAGGAAGATAAGTTGACTTGACTCCGTTAGTGTGGCTAAGTGTTGGGGAGTATATTTATTTGTTATCATTAATTGCATCACTTGCTTGTTCTTACTTGATACTTGATGAGTGGTTGAGTCTGGTGTCCATTGTGAGTTGTATGTTTGATTGAGTCTGATCGCTAAATTCTAAGCATGTTAAAGCAAGGGGAAAAAAGGTAAGGATTAGTGGTCCCACTGAGTGTAGGTAGATAGAGAGGTTGAGATCTGTCCTTTATAATTGCCGGGGTCTAATTGGTCTAGAAGTTTGTCTTAAATGTAATTATTGTTGTTTGTTAGTCCTTACTTTCTAGTGTTACATTGACATAGTAATGGGACACGAGCATATTAATGTCAAAACTGTGCAAGTATGGGTAGGATTTAAAAAGGGGTGTTGCGACTATACTCATTCGTTTATTCTATTTGATATTATACCTTGTTGCGTGAACTAATCTTAGTTGACCTATGATGCTTACCAGTACGTATGGTGTACTGATACTACTCTTGTTACATCTTTCGGGGTGTAGGTATGTTTCATATTTTTGCTTGAAGGTTTCATTAGTGTAACAGCGGATGTCTTCCTACAGATTCTGTACATCTCATTCCAAAGGCGGAAGCTGTGACTTTTATTTGTTATCTCTCTGTAATTTGAAGCTCTTGTACCGATTTAGACTAGATCCTTGGGAAATTAAAACTGTATTTATATAATTAAAGAATGTCTTTGAAATGTCTATTTTACTTACTATTGTTGGCTACATTTGCTTTCAAAACAACGTTACGAAGGGGTTGGGTTGGTTTCGCCTATCAGATGGGAACATAGTATGTGCCCGCAAGATCAATAATTTGGGTCATGACAGTTGATATCAAAGCCTAGGTTACCGGTCTCTCGAGTACAAGAGAAATGTCTAGTAGAGTCTCGTGTAGTGGTACAATAACGTCCGTACCCATCCACGGGAGGCTATGGGGCATCTAGGAGGATCCCCAATTGGTATCTCAACGAGTCCAATTGGTATCTGGTCGATTCCAATTGATATCTGGCAGTGCTGGCCTATCTATGATTGGTGAATTTTTTGTGTGTGTTACGTGTATATACAATTATTTTCCTGGGTTGTACGATCCTGTTAGGCAGTAGAAAAACGCTCACTGTCCCCGATCCTTCGTCAGAACTGTTCACCCACCACCATAGCCGGTTCATCGTAGCGGGACCTTGCCTGCTCCAACGGATTTTCATATTTTCAGATATCTTATAGACGCGAAGCCTTCATCGCCACAGCGGATGCGCTATAGCGGAAATCACACTATTGCAGCGGTCAGAAAATTCCAGTGACCAGATTCCCTGCTACAAAATTTCTCAACCTGTGCAATTCATCCCAAACTCAAAGAAAAATCCAAAATTTCCTAACACAACAATTTATAGAGACCCCTAGCCCAACAAGGGAAAGGACCATTTAGTACCGAACATCATTATCCGAAAAACTAATGTAGAAAACAAAAGAAATTGTATGAACCAAAACAAGATAAAACCATGTCTTAAAACAAATCCCTACAAGGGAAAGGGAAATCATGCTAAATAGGGGAATGGGGAAAGGACACTAGGCCACTCCTCTGCTGGTCGCCCCGTCACCTCCCGTACTGGAATTGCTGGAGTCATCACTTCCGAGCCTGGACCCGCTTAGGAAGAATAACTGTTGGGCATCTCGCTTGCTCACCTTAGGCAGCTTTCCTTTTGGGTTCAAGGTCTTCAGGATACCCTTGATGCCCTTCCACATCTTCGTGAACAATTTGTCCCGAGCTTGACTTTTCTTCTTCTCCTTGTCCAAATCCTCCCGGAACTCCTCATGAGCCTGGGCCAAAGAACCATACACATCCTGCAAGGTATCCACAGACTCCCGTATCTTGGTCTGCATCTCCATGCAACTTTTCACCCTGTCTTGGGTAAAATAGCCAGCATCAGCACCAACAGCGGCACTAGAGGAACGGACCTCCATAAAAGGCCATGTAAACCCCTCCACCCTACTCCTCATGGCTGCTAACTCGGCCGCCATCTGCTCCAAGGGGCCCTGGGGCTGTGAAGGGCCAGCACCATCTCCTTCTCCCTCCTGACCCTCACTCTCCTCATCATCCGAGTCTATCTTTCTCTTTTTGTTGCGAGACTGCAAACGCTTCACCCTTAAAGGGTCAAACTTCACATCGCACTCAACTATCTAGTCTGCAGGCTCGGTAGACACATTTGCCTACCGGCACAAGCTCGTGATAAAGGAGAGAAACATTAGACTCAGGCCAACCTTGGCCGCAAAACAACTCCACTCCCCGATTGCCTGCCTACCCACATTTACAGGCACACCATCCAGCACGCAAGCAATCACAAGGGTCCAGGGGTAGGTGACATCAGTAGTGTTACTTGAAGGGCGAACCCTTCGGGAAACTAGGTTCAACCACCCTCGAGCATCGTCAGTGAAATAAGTACTCTTGATCCCGATCCGGCTAACAACCAAAGTGACCTTACGCCTGTTGCTCTTCTTTACCAAAGATATTCACCAACCAAGGGCCATTACCATCGTGGTCCTTAGCAAGTATCTCGTCCTCAAGGGGATTGGGCAGCCCATAAATATCATTAATTACCTCCACCCTGACTTTCACCTGGACGCCCCGAATTGTGATCCCCTGGTCTAGAGAGGTCCAATTAATAGTGGGGAGCATGGCATAAAACTCCTGAACTAGTTGGCATTGCGATTGTTGGGGTCCTACACCAACTTGTTCCACCTAATTTCCTGTAAATAGTTATAAAATTACGGGGCAAACTCGTCCACCCCGTCCATGATAAAGCCCCTCTCATGCAGTAACCCCTTGCTTTGTTGCTGCATGTAGCGCTTTCGGCACTGAGTGCTGGCGAATCTGGCATGAGTGAGCTGCTGGTTGTTGTTAATCGGCCATGACATAATAAGATTGCGTACCTATAAAAGGAAAACCGCATTGGTCCAATGATACACCAAGTTCAGTTAGCTATAGGGCATGTGTACCCAAGAAAAAAAACCAACAAAACTCAACCTAGGTGGGAGAACTACTAGAAACCATATTCGCCCGAAGCGACCTTCGTAGCGTAGCGTAATATAACCACTTTGCAAGAAGGCCGCGCCTGCGAAGAGGGTCCCGCTGCAGCGGACCCATCTTCCCCAGCGAGGAACCCTTTTTCCAACAAAAATGGTGGCCTAAAAATTTGGCCACATTTCTACAGATATCAACATAGATCGGGTAATATGTTAGCATGAATGTTGCTTACACACCATAAAACATCCTTTTAACTACAAACCGACCCAAAATTTCAAGTATTATCAAAAACACTTCTACCAAATGCATCCACTACCCAAACAAGGTTTTTTCCCCATTTTCGAGTAGATCTTAGGTAATCAGTGATGCTAAGATTTTCTGAACGTTGAAATAACATGCCATAATTTGAAATCTCTTTCCCCTAAGGAATCAAAAACGCTTGTTTCAAAATCCCAACATTTCAACACTACCCAGCAACTTTAGCATGGAAATTTTCGTAATAATGGGGACTAACATGCTAATAGAGAAGTAGAGGAGAGTACATACCTTAAGTTGGCCAAAGATTGCAAGATTTGCTCCAAAAATTTGACCCTTGCTGTTTTCCCCAATTTTCTGCATTTTCCTTTGTGTTTTGAAGTGTAGAGTCGAATGTAGTGTGTGGGAAGTTTAAAAAGGGAAGAGGGGGATATTAGGAGTCTAAGGGAGTGAATGGGGGGAATAAAAATTGTGGGGAGTGGAGAGGTTTTCGGAAAAGGGGGAAGTAGGAAGTGGGAAGGTGAAATATCACCTCCCATATTTTTATCTCTACCTGGGTAGTTCCGTTGCAGCAGTACTCTATCCACTAAAGTGGTATCGTCATAAAGGAACACAAACCGCTGCAGCAGCCTGCGCGTTACTCTAGTTCCCAGTTGCGACAATGGATCGTGGTCCCAACCTTTCCAGTCATAGGGATTTAAAATCACGTATGAGTCCTAGGTCCCCCGATGGTTCCGATTTTGCGGACTAAGATTTTCAAGTCCGGTGCCTCGTCCCTTTGTTAGTACGGCTGTTCTAACCACACGTATTCCTTATGGCCGAGGTATTGATAACCAGTGGTGAGTGAACTCGAGTAAGGATTTAAAACTTGAGATGTGGCATGGGATACATAATTTTATAACATCCCGTATAATATAACCTTGCGACCCAAACCCGCTCGATGCTGTTCGGGAATGAACGGTTGTTTAATTGGTATCTGATGTAACAACCCGCCAGGTTGTTATTAGACCTTCCGCAGCCCGTGTACGAAAACCCATGGTATCATCACAAGATTAGTCCCCGGGGGAGTTTTAAGTACAATAATTACTAGTAGTTGAAATTAGTTAGGAGTTAAAGAGTTATGGGCCCGGGGGGTATATTCTCACTGCAGTGGGTAACTGACCGCCATAGCAAGCCCGCTGTAGAGGAGGATCAGTCCGCTGCATTAGTATGCGCGGACCAGAACCCGCGTTTAATGACCTTATTTGGGGATTTTACAACTTTTATCCACAAACCCCTCTTCTAAGCCGTCATTAAGGTATTCCCAAAGAAAACACTTGGTGACTGGGGAAAGGTGGCTATCCAAACATCCTTTGGGTTATCTTCCTTAAAGATTTCTCTATCACAGTTTCTGGCTCTAAGACGGGATGGTAGATACTCCATGAACGTTCCTGAAATCTTCTCGGCAACAATGTAGGCTATGGTTTACTTGAGTTAGACTTTGATTAGTAAATCGTATATACGTTATAGAATTGACGGGAGAAAGCATGATTATGTCTTCGGACACGAAGTTCGGACGGACATTGTTTAGGTTACGATGAATACTAATTTCTGTGGGCGTCGTGCCATTAAGTAAATAAGTGAAATAAGATGTGTAGTTGATATGTCAAAAGGGGAAAAAGGTAGTAGATAAGGCTTGTTATTTATCCAGTTATAGGGTGGGTATGTGCAATTACCGAGTTGGCCATAATGGAGTCTTGTTGTACCCCGGGTGGGGGGTGTAACGATTATATTTTTTCCGATTCGTATTTGCACTTGCCTCATTTGAAAAGAAAAGTGTCCCGGAGAAGTACGGTTGCCAGTCGTACCGCGAAAAAGGAAAAAAATATACTCCTACGTGGATGGTACGCTAAATGGATATTATTTTAGAGTCACCACCTAATTTTAAGGAAATTAGGAAAACCAGTTTGAAAAGGGTCATTTAAAACGATCAAATTTTAAAAGAATCCTAATTTAACCAAAGTTCGGGTAAGGGTTACGTGATCCCCCGGGGAGTGTTAGGCACTCCAGTATTAAGGATCCGTAAAATACGGATCCGTAAATAGTGTATCTTTGCAAATATCAATACGTTCGTTTTTTTTTCTACATTTTCGCAAATAAAGTTAGTCATTCATGCAAAATATCACATTTTTCAAGAAATGAAAATGGTAAAGTTTTGCCCAAAATTGAGCGTTGGGTTTCGGACTAAAACACCTAGGCTAACACCCAAAGGCCTTTAACCTAAGTAGAATACCACGTAAGCCCACCCATTTTAAGTTTTTAGGTTTTAAAATATTTTTAAGTGTTGAAAAATCAATTTTTAGGCATGTTAATTTAGCATTTTTTTAGTCCAATTTTAGTCTTTTTATATTTTATAGTCCAAGTCTTTAAACAGTCCAAAATAGTCCAAGAGAATCTAAATCAGTCCAGTGCGGGTCAATAGTCCACAAGTTTCAAAAATGTTCCAATCCGTCCCAAAATTTTTAAAATTGATCTTTTTCAGTCTAATGTATACTTAATCAGTCCGTCCTTTATTTGAAAATTGTGAGTTATTTTTAATTTTTTGCAAAATCAATTTTGTACAATATAGAAAATTGAATTTTTTATGTCTTTAAAGGGGGACAATTCTAAAGGTTCCAATTTATAAATAAATACACAAGTAAAATTGAAATTGCATAAAATAAGGATGAGTAATTGGGCCGACCAAGCCCAGCAGAAGAATATAAATGCAATGTCCTCGTGATCCAAGCATATGCTCCGTAGGGATCTAGTACCACATTTGGTTGACTACTTGAACTTTCATCTTGGTGGTGAGGATTCAAATCCCCACATTGTAATCCCCTCCCCATTTCCCCTTCCCTTACCCCCCCCCCCCATGTAATAAAAACAATCTAAGAAAAAAAGCGTATGCTCCATTTTTTTGCTCCAAGGTTGGTAGAATCGATCTAAAGTGTTAGTCGGCCTCATTGAGACCCACCAATGGATTGGATGGACAAAGTGTGCAAAAAGGGTATAAATTACATTGGAATACATCCATGAATTAAACTAAATAAAAGAATTAAATTATTACAAAGACAAAAATTGAATTACAACATCATTGGGCCAAGCCAATATAATAATGAATCACATAGGCATAATTTAGACAAATAAAGAGGACTCAAGTTTCAGAGACACGTATAACAGGCCCAATCACAAGCAATAGGGCCAAGCCATTCTCTTTTCTCAAATTTTTTCTAAGTACCAAACTATGATATACATGATATACCCTTAACATACCTCATATGGAGAGCAAAACCCTTTAAAGGGCATACCCTCCATATACAATAATAGATGCTAGGTATTCAACAGATATCAACCTTCAAGCACCCTACTTATATAACATAGAAAAACCTCAAAGTATACCATGACTCCAAACTTAAAGGTTTTAGCTGCTAATTAGGACTAACAAACAATCACAAAGTTTACTAAAATTCACAGTTTCAAGGCCAGTCTCAAACATGTTCAAAACAAGAGTGTCATGGAGTAATTCATCTAGCACAAAAGGGAAAACCAAGCAGTCTCAAGCAAACAAGCTACACATGAACGAGGTTCAAAAGCATTTTTCAGAGGTGTTAATACAAAGGAGTGGCATAGAGATGCATTATCACATTAACTATGTTGCAAATTTAAATAAGAAGTGAAACAACACCAGTTTACTCTCAATGTGATTTTTAGTTTTTAGACTTTCCAAAATGTGCATTCAACAGGTTTTTAAAAGACATTTATGCAGCCACAGGTCCAAACTAAGTCCCAAAGCCAAAATGTCAATTTTTTTTTTTTTTTTTTTTTTTTTTTTTATAGAAATGTAAAGAGGTTGGCAGGTCTTAAAATGATGCACAGATGGGTTTCCCAAACATAAGCTACGGCAAAATCCCAAGAGAATCACAATGCCAATTTTGTGAGGTATTCAAAACCTTAATAGCTAGGTGATATCAAACAGCCACATAGCAAGTTCAATTTGGGTCGAACAAGGATCAAAATGTCTTATAAGTTCCTATCCTAAGTCACGAGTCAAATCCAAAGTATAACTAAGTCTAAACAGTTAGCACACAAGCTCAAGTATGTTAAAATAGGCAATGATCTAGACAAGGCTTCATATCTAAAAAACAAACAAGGCAAACATACTGTCAAGAAATCTCACAAGCAGCAGTTTCATATACATAAAACAAGATAAGAGTCCAAATGATAGAGGGAAAACAATAGCATATAGAAGTGATGAGTTAAGGGAGTGTTAGTCAAGCCAAATAAATAAGTAAGGAAAGGCTATGTACACCAAATTATTTTCCAGTACCAAGAAATCCAAGTAAATAAGGTAAGGTAAGAGGATCAAGTTGACAGGAGTGTGTTTTTAAAGCTATTCCTAGATTAAACTAATGTCAAGTTCATTTTTTAATCTTTGATTACCAAAACAAGATATCACAGAGCAATCATAAGTGTAGGAATCCATGTCAACCTAGTTTTTTAACCTATCACATGATTAAAATGCTCAAATGATACAAGCAGTAGGTTCTGGTAATTCCAGATTCCCCAGTTTCATTGGTTAAGGTCAAAACAAGTTCAAGTTTCAAATTTTTCCAAGCAAAGGTTCAACTGCAAATCACAAAGTGTCACTAACAACATCAAGTCTTATTGGGGCATTGGTAAAATCTTCAAATGATAGTCTAACTCTGTTTTACTCCCAGAATCACACAGATGAGCCAAAGGTACAAAATAGAGATCAAGTAGGTACATATAGTAATCAGAACTACTCATAGCCAAAAGGAAATTTTAAACAGAGGCACTAGTAGTTTAGGGAATCCAAAGTGAGACTAAAAAGGAGCATGATACTATTCCTAGGTGCAATACATTATGCATAGTTCTGTTTGAATCAAGCAGATAGGGGCAAAATAACATAAGAGACAATCTCAAATTTCTCATATGGACAACAAAGGGTGGGGAATCACAGAACAAGTACCGCACTTAGTTTTTTATACAGTTTCAATCTTATTTTAGACTCTATTTACTTAGCTTTATATGACCACATCAAATCAGAAATCCAGCAGACTATGATCTAAAACCAATATGGATACATAGGTCCCAAAAGGCAAACCACATAGATGCTACAACCAAATGACCAACATGACACAAGATAGTGATTTTAGAACTCATAAGCAAGACCAAACCATCAATTCATTAGCCAATTCCAAGTTCGTCTTATTCCAGTTTTAAAATAAGAAAACAATTCCTTTACATTTCCCACCTTCTATCCCTTCTAACTGTCCCCAAAAATAAGATCAACAAATGCACAATGGGTTCAAAACAATTAAACTTTTCATAGATTAGCAAGACAACCTACAACTCTTTAAGTCCTTATTTTAAACAAGCATCCCACTCAAACAGGCTCAGAATTCACTAACCAATTCAAGAAAGATCATTTTTCACATTTTTGTGTACTTAGCTAGCCTAGCACACATAGACAAGCAAGATAGGATCCAATATCTCAAATTCAATAGCTTATTCTAAGTTGCATTGCAATAGTTTAGCAAAATGTCACACATAAACAGTTTTGACATAGAAAGCAAGATCTATTTAGTTTTGAAATTCCAAATTCAAGAAGACAAATAAATTGCAAGTTACAAGGAAGCACATAACCACAGTTCATCACTCAAAGATAAAAGAAAGGTTCATCTATACAGCTTTTAATCCTTAAAGACCATATTTGGTTAATGACAGTCTCAATTTTCAAATAATAAGTCTAGGAAGGTGTCAAACTATGAGTTGGAGTAAATAGTAACACTCAGAGGCAAGTTCTTATCCTAAATGGACCGTCATGACCTTACATAACACTTAAATGAACACTGCATGGTCAAGAAAGCAAATTGCAAACAAGTTTTCCATATCAAGTCACATATCTCAAAATTTTCCACAGAATTGTGTCAGTCCACAAAGAATTCAAAGATAAGAACTCACATAGGGTAGATGATCCTATTTTAAGGTACTGGAATGAGCGCATAGCAAGTTATGTAATCACAAAATGATTAGGTTCACATTTTAAACTATTCATAAGTGAAGAGAGATTAAACTAAGACTTTATAAGGTTCTTCCTGATTTAGAGCTATTTTTCTTTTCTCGGATACCTAGTTATGCAAATTCAAGTAAGGCAAGCTGTTTTTTTATGCAAATAGTTAGCTAAATGATCTGCGTAAGAACTTGATTATAAAAGGGAAGCAGGTTACACGCTTAAGATGTACAAAGGAAGATGAAATCAACTTTTATAAATTTTGAAATATCACAACAATTGCTTATTTCTTCAAACTGGATTCATTTATTCAAACTTATTTGACTTAAGGGGTCTTCAAAACAGAGTAAATGTCAAACTAAAGGAACTTTCCAACCTATTTTATATCTTCAACTCCCAAAACTTCAAATAAACACACATAAGCATATAAGAGCTGATTAGTACTTCACTTTAGCCAAACAGGTTTTAATTTGATAACCAGCCTTACACTAGCAACTTTGTGATTTCAAAAACATTACAAACTACATTCCAAATTAGTTTTCCATTTTCTTAAACTTGCTCAGTCAAGTTGATAAGGTCAACAAGCTACATAGTTTTCAATTTCAAATAAAAAAAAAATGAACATGTAACAGATTTCCAAAGTTTCAGGTTTACAAGCTAACTTCTAGTTAGTGACTTAAGGTTTTGAAATCATTTTTTCACATAAATGAGGATGCACAGTCTACAAGTCAAGTTAGAGGTCATTTACCCTATCATGTATCAGATTTTTAGCAACTTGAAAACAAGAAAATGATGGACATAATCATCAAACTAAAACGATGCACTTTCATTCATTTTAAGACCATGTAAAGACATCAAACACCTTAAACCACATCAAGAAAACAAACTAACAACTACCTTGAGGTATAGAATCAATTCCAGATACAAAAAACAAAGAGGAAAAATAGATGAAACTATAAACTCAACACCAAACAGACCTCACCTATCTAAAGCTATTTCCAAAGCAAAAATCCTTCAAACAACATCATGCCATCACTCATAACCATACTATAACTCAGAATCTACAAGTCCAATCTTCCATAGTCTAAAAAAACCAATAGAACAAGAAGGAGGTTTCAAATAACTCTTCCATAATCAAATAGCAATTGTTGGTTCTAAACTATATTAAGCAACACTAGAAACATTCAAAAAACTCCATTATCTCATTTTGCACACCTAAACAGATTCAAAAGCTAAAATAGCACAACATGATTCAAACAATACAAATAACAATATAGGCTAGAAATAGAGTAAAGTAGGCTAGAAATAGAGTAAAGTAGGCTAGAATAGTAGTATTACCTTTTTGTAGGGCAACCAAAGGATCTAAATGGGAATTGAATCTTTTAACTTCAAACACCAACAACCAAAAACCTTTAAACAACCCTTAACTCGATATTTTTCCAAAAAATAGTAGTGTTTTTATATGGTCTTGTAGTATATTGATATGATTATAGTGTATAATAAGTAGTATTATATTTGTATAGGTATTTTAGAGGGGGGGGGGGGTAGTATATTAATATGTGTAAAGCTAGTATAGAAACTTAAAAAATTTCAACCTTAGCCGTGGGGAATGAAAAGTTGGGGATCCTTTACTAGTCATGAACACTAGATATTTATAGGACACAAATGAGAACCCTAAAGACCAAAATGGAAAGTTCTAGGTGTTCCCCCAAAATAGGTTTTCCCCCTAATTCCAAAGTATCCCCAAATAATTCTCAAAATCGTACAGGACAAAAGAAATTTTCTCAAAATTATACCAATTCATCGTTTCCAATCACAATTTCGTATAAATCACATAATACAACTAAGAATCCAACTTAATTGTACCCTACAAATTCAAATAAAATCCAATAAAATTGAAAATCCTAGGATAGTACGCTTAGTCACCAATAAAACAAAAATCAGTACGTTCCAAGGGTACAATAGTACCAAAATAGGGTAGAATCCCAAAAATAGTACTCGAATTGAACGGACTCATGGGAAATTATCCTTGGGTTCTTCACTTTGTTGTGTGTGGTGCACAAGATGGCCAAGAGCTCGAGGATCCACCCATGGAAACCACACACATGAAGGAACCGAGTAACATCCCAATATACGAGTCAAATTCGAGATAAAAACATACGAATTACAAAAAAATAAACTTGGCAATCATGAGGAAACATGGTCGAGGAAAAAAGCCCTAAAAAATCCGGCATAAACAGCCATGAAATGCCGCGAATTTGATCGCTAATCAAACCCTAGAAAAGTCGCCATTTTTGCCTGAGAAGAAAAGAGAAGGGATCGGGGTGGAAATGAGGAAATGGGTTTTTTTGGGGGGGGGGAAAAGTTATTTTATTAAACTTTTCACTCCCCTTTAATATAAAAGCCCTTCCCCCCCCCCCCCCCCCGATGTTTTTAAAGTATTTAAAATGAACCCCGGTTTAAATAAAAGACCTTTTCCAAACCTTGTACCTCACTTTTAAAAAATAATTCTTTTTTTTTAAAATGTACTGCCTAAAACCCTTTTTGTAAAATGATTTTTGACGGAAACAAAATTTATAATACGTCACTTTAAAATACGAGCATTAATATGAGCCCAATATTGACATGGTTCCGGATAATATTTAGAAATGTGAAAAATGCGGTCAGAATGAGCCGTAATTTGTACGTTGTTTCAATTAACAATTTTTTCGAGCTAGACGGAGCGGGATACATATATTCATTTCAAATTATATTTATGAAAGTAAATAACTCGTGATTTTCTTGCAATTGTTAATTTTTATGAAATAATAATTAAGATGCCAATTTCTGCAATTTTCTTGGGATTTTTGAATTTTTTGATTTTTTTAAGAGCATCCTTACTCCGTCTTGGACTCGGGAACTTTGAAAATTAAAATACGCATTTTATGAGGTGAATATTAGGTTTCAACAACTGCCCCTTCGGAGTTCGGGAATGGCAAGGCCATCCTTGAGCTATGAATTTGACAAACCTAATTTTTACCGAATAAAGGAAATTACAGCTTTCTTTTGTGCAAAATTTCAAAAGTATGGCCGGACCCCAGTTTCTGGGCTTCCTACATATCTCAGGTCACATGAGAATTCAGGCCGTTTGTAGTTCTGACTCTATGAGGACCATAAATAAAGAATCTTTAAACTATCTCGGGTTGTCCCGGGATAATTATAGGAATTTGGTCGATCCTCGAAACTTGAGTAGCCTACATATCCTTAGCTTTGGGAATCAGGCCAATTGTAGTTCGACTCGATAGCCTGAAAAAGAATATCCCTTTGTGTGGGAATCTCTTTGACTATTTCTGGTGAAAAATCCGACTGGAAACGGTTTTTGAAGAGGTTTATGAGTGTTGATGCTTGAAGTGTTTTTCTAATACCTGGTGTAGAAAGCTTGACTCTCGTACAAGGTTTTTGACCGGTTGCCCAAGAAAAGTTCCACGTTTGCTCCGTATGTCTTGAGTCTGACTCTTTTGCTCCTATCTCGGTAGCTTTTAGCCATCTCCAAGTGTTGAGTCCTGCATGTTAGTGATTTGAATTTTTTTATCTTTATCGTAAATGCCATACCTGCGCCGCATTCTTGCCATCTTCTTTAAAGGTTGGCTCCGTCAGTTTTCGTCATTTATCCGGCTCTTGGCGAACGTTCATCCGTCTTTCCTTCTTTTCCTGTAAGTGTGTGCTTTTGTGCATGCATATTTTTTGAAATAATTTTGGAATAATAATCACGATACTTCAGTTGGCTCTTTTCTCGTTATTTTCATATGTTCTCATTTTTCAATGATAACTTCTGTCAGGATCTGGGTCGGGCTATACCGCATTTTGCGAAACCTTCACACCCCAGTCTGGTTGTCATTTTCGTAAGCAAGATGCTATTAATGAAAACCATGTCTTCAAGTGCGGGGTCATTTTTGTTTCTTATGACATCCGCTACCCCTGAAGATTTGGACTTACATCATTTTCACACAACGGTATTTGTCGCAAATGCAACTGTGTCGATCGCATTGTTATCCTCATATGAAGCCTACGGTATACCGATTTGGGACTATATCACTTATAGTCAAAAATACCCAAACGAAGGCGGAACATTAGAGTGTAGGTATCATATTCCTTTCATGATGACTACTAACCTCATGTCCCTAAATCACAACGTTTAGTCAGAATATTCAAGTTAACTGCTGCATACTCAAGTGCGAAGCCTTTTCTCATGACTAACACTATCCCTGAACCAAGATTACGTTAACTTGAAATAAATTGCAGTAGCGACCGCAAATCTTGATGTAGGAATCACATTCGTATTTCAACGATTGTGGACATCAACCTCGGCATTATGCTACCTATTTTTGGCTATATATGGATGAAGACTCGGCTTCCTTCAGCACGTAGTCGTTTATCCATATCGTCATCTTGAGGAATAAAGCTTACCTCGGTAGCAAGACTAACACCTTTTTTTTTTTACTCTGGGGAAGAATACCCACTCGTCGACAGGGTTCACATTTTCTGAAAGGACTAGACTCTTTTATTTATGAATATGGCATTTGAATGCCGATATCAACGCGTCGTCTTCAAATCACAGATTGTTAGGATGAAAATTGTGACCACCCTTCGGGTCAAAATTATTCCATCTTTGCTGACATTCTGTGTCGACGATCTTAAATTTGATGTCAGAATTACGTCACTTAATTTAGGTGAGGACTTGCTTACCAAATTTAAGACGTCTAATTAGTCATTGTATCAAGGCAAGCCATGCGACGTCTAGGCCGGGGTCTCAATCCTTTGATATAATACTGTTTAATGGAGACCAGACTTGGGTAAATTGTGATTATATCTTTTTGTAATCTTAAAATTTTGCTTTTGTAAAAATCTTCGTGCTCTGCAAAATGAACAAACTTGTCAGCGTAAACTTTACTTAGGGAGGGGTTTGTTACCCTTTCGTATGCTCTTCTTTGCCGCTTTCCTTGAAATTTCTTCTTCACTTTGCTAGTTGTTGTTATCCTGTTTCAAACATCTTAGCAAACAAGTTAGCGTAAAAGCGTCCGCGCTTGTTTATTCCTACATCTATAGAAAAATTCCTAAGTTTCCTATATGGTCGACCACTCTCCCTACACATGGACTTCTTTTGTTCATACTTCGGCAGGAAAGAATGCTCATTTTCCTTAAAAATCCATTTATTTTTTGGCAAAGTTGAAAAATTTTGGCGATGATTTTGGAAAACATATATATATATATATATATATGTATGTATGTATATATATACATAAAGCAAAGCGATTTTGTCTTATTGTAAACTTTTAGGCGTTTTCATTGAAATTTAAAAAGAGTACAATCAGGTCGTGACTCGGAATAGAACATCGAGCCATTTCCGTTATTAAACAACACGTAATAAGAAAACATGAAAAGGCGGCAAGTCGGGCCTCAAAGCCGACTTTCACCGTTTTTTCTAAAAGTGAGCATTCTTTCTACCACAGATTGAACAACGAGGTAGAAATCCATCCACTTGTTATTTCCCCTAGCTCAGCACAATGAATCTCCAATGCTTCAAAGTGTTCTTTAATGATAGTTGCACATTTCTCTTCCCAAAATAACGTCCTTAAACCCTCTTCTGGATCTTTGCTGTTGTGACTCAATGGGCATGTTGTGAAGGACTGGTATAGCTGAGGGAATGGCTTTCTCATTTCAACGGGACCTCTTGGTCCAAGTTATGCTTCTTCTTCTTCTTCTTCTTCTTCTTCTTCTTCTTCTTCTTCTTCTTCTTCTTCTTATCCTTCTTCTTCTTCTTCTTCTTCCTTCATTTTTCTTCTTCGTTATGGCTCGTATCCAATTTTTTTTTATACTTGCGGTTCTTTAATTTGTTGTAAGTTCCTTTCCAGACCTTTCCCTAGCTCAAATCCACTTCTTATCATAGTCGTAGCAACCCTTTTATAGATAGGTGGCATAGGGATATCTTCATCATCTCCCCTACGATCTATCATGGCTAATTCGATGGTGTGAAAATCAATATCTATTGGCGACTTTTCTATGGCCGGTACAAAATTATCTGGATAGTTGTGGATACTTCCTTTATCGTGAATCATTATTTCTTGATCATCCCATATAAATTTAAGAGACTAGTGCAACGAAGATGCCACGACTCCAGTGGCGTGCAACCATAGTCGTCCCACTAATAAGTTGTAGCTCGTTTTGATATCCATGATGACGAACTCCATCACGAACTCTGTGGGGCCCATTTGTATGTGTAGATCTATTTCTCTAATTGGGTTGCTAGTTGCGCCATCATATGCTTTTACACTGGCTCTACTCTAACGGATTTTGCCAACATCATATCCAAGCTATTTCAAAGTCGTCATAGGGCATACATTCAACCCAGCCCCTCTATCAATCAGCTCTTGAGGGATAATCTTGTCGCGACATTTGACTGTTATATGCAAGGTCGTGTTGTGGGTCTTACCGTCGTAATTCGTCATCAGAAAATGATAGCCTATGTGCTCGTACAACATACCCTACAATATCAGCAAATGTTTCACTTGTAGTGCCGAGGGGTACTTGGACTTCATCCAAAGCTTTCATTAAGGCTAAGTGATGTTGAGACGAATTGAGTAATAATGACATAACTGATATCCTGGCAGGAGGCTTATGCAGGTGCTCAACAATCAAATAATCCTTGACTGGCATTTGCCTCTAAAAGTTTTTAGCTTTGCCTTCAGTGATTGGTCTTTTCTGAGGATTTTCGTGACGTGGCGCTTCGAGTACAGGCTCTTCTAAAGCATAACACCTTCCATACCTGGTCATACCCTAAACCACAGTGACTATCTCTTTTCCTTTATTGACCATCATCAGGTGAGGTGGTTTGATCACAAAAGGTGCATTCTCAACTAGCCCTGACAATGTTTTTTTAGTACGAACGGCTCATTCCCGACCTCCGATACCATCGAGGGATATTTGAGCATGAAGATCTCTCTCTTGGTTATAGCAGATGACTGGGACATCTCGAATTTCCTTGTCAAAGGGCCTAATAGTTGTTTTCATTCTTGTAAGGACAACGAGGCGATGGTGCTTTCTAATCCTTCGATACCTGGACAAATGATCGCAAGGCACTCTTCCCATTCATCACCTCTTTCTATCATGTGAATTTGATTTTCTCCAGACTTCGGAAGAGAATTTATGTCCACATTTGGAGGTGTTGGCTCCAGGATATGCTCATGATTATCAATTATATCTTGTAGCTTGTGCCTTAAGTTTATCCTATATTCAGTAGTATGGCCAACTTGGTTAGAATGATAGGCACAAGTGAAATCTGGCATGTATCATCGATCATTGGGATTGGCAGGTTTCGGTGGAACAACATTCATTCGATCAGTGTCTCTTAGTTTGGCAAACAAACTAGCTCTTGATTCTGGTAAAGGAGTGAATACTTTTGGAGGTTTCTTTTGTGGTGCCTCATATTTTGCTAGTGGATGCTGGTTTTGAAAAGTCTTGTTTTGTGGAGCTTGGTTATTGGGTGCTGGCATTCGATAATTTAGTCGTGGAGCTTGGTTGCTAGGTTGTGGTATTTGGTAATTTGGTTGTAAAGCTTGGTAGCCAGGTTATGCATAGCACACATACATCAGACTATATGGGGGTGGAGTGGTTATATAGCTGGTTGGTGGAGGCGATTGGTAGTTGTCTTAATTTTTGTGGGTTATCTCTTTTCCCCGGCTTTTTGGGCTAGTAGCTCTAGAAACATAAGCTATATCTTCTATCTTCTTTTTGCTGCTCGTGGCGCCAGACGCACCTGATCTGTTTAATACACTAAAAATCCTTCCGATCTTTAGGCCATCTTCGATGTCTTCCCCAACGGTGACTAAATCTGCAAAGGAGCTCCCTTTCATAGTTATCATTTTCCAAAAAAAAAAAAAAAAAAATCAGCTTCTTGGCAGCGTATGAATGTTGCTACCAACTCAGCTTCTGCCATTGGTGGTTGTACACGCGCAACCCTATCTCTCCAATGCTTGGCATATTCTCTATAGGTACCCTATCTCTCCAATGCTTGGCATATTCTCTATAGGTTTCTATAGACTTCTGATGGATTTTTCCAGAGAAAAGCTCTCAGGGACATTCTCCACTTTAAAGCGGAATCTTTCCACAAACGAACTGGCCATCTCTTCCCAAGTCTTCCATCGACTAATGTCTTATGAGATAAAGCATTCCATGGCCGCTCCTGACAGGCTTCGGCTGAACAATCTCATAAGCAATGCTTCATTTCCACCATTCCTGACCAACTGGTCGCAATAGGCTCTTAAGTGAGCCTTAGGGTTACCTAACCCAGTGAAATGGTCAGATTTGGGAATTTTGAGACCTTCTAGTGGGCCCAAATCTGGATGGATGCATAAGTCCGAGTACCTCAGTCCATCTTTCTTTTTGGAGCCTTGCTCCAATTCAACAGTTTTCTTACCCATTTCTTTCTCAATCTTGTCTATCCTAGACTCAAATAACATTTCCATGTTCTCCAGTTCTGTGGAGTAGTCGAGGTGAGTGATAAGGTCTTAAAAAGTAACGTTTGGCTGTATGGGGCGGGTTGTAGGAGTTCCCATCGCCTATGGAGTTTGGTGAGTGGTTGGATTGTGAGATGCCATAGCATGAGTAGGGATTCAGAAAGCTAGTGCTTAGTGGGAGGAGTTCCCCACATGGGTAGTGCTTTGGCGTTGCGAAGTTGGGAAAGTAGTTCCAATTTGATTTTGCGGGAAATGTTCTGGGATGGGTAAATCCAAAATTAGGAAAGCAGGCGGGGGCCTTCTAGTCTAAGTATTAGTTGCATTTTTTTTCGGCCCTTAGACGGGTAGCTTCTTCTCTAGATTTAACTAGTTGTTTTATCAGTAAGTTAACAGCCTCTTCCAAAGGCATCTCTGTTATGTCAGCTGTTGGGGTACCCTCGATTAGGGCAGTTCTGTTACCGTCATTTGGTGGTGGAGTTTCAGGCATGTTGTCTTGAGGGTTTGAGGACGCTGCCGCAGCTTTTGATCTTGTAATTGGTGCCAGCGGATCGACCCCTGTCTATAAGATAAAACAACTCAAAGACTCGAAAGTTAGTGTTAAGCCTAGGCATGAAATACAAGATATCACATTGTCTGCAGTTTATATCACATAGAGTCATATATTTTATTTGAACACTTGATTGATTTACATTCCTAGGGTATTTTGGTCATTTTGTGTTTTTAGGAATATTGAGGTAACTGGTCTTTTGGTTGATTTACTTTTAGCCATCCTGTGCTAAGGGGGATCTTTGTTTTTTGTGATAAAAGGACCGAGTCTTAAATAGACTGCCTACGTATCCCACAAAGGGGAAATCAGGTCCATCCGTAGTTCGGGAAATACATGGAAAAGGTTTTTCCTATGCTACCCAAAACTTATTTTTTCTACCTTGACCAGGCCTTATTTAGGCTTCCTACATATCCCCAACAGGACATCAGGTCGGCGTGGTTCCGTTTACATATAAAGAAAGGGCTAATCCTCTTAATTGAAAGCAGTAAAGGGATACTTAGATTTTCTACCCCCACTATGCCTAAACAAGTCTTCATTGCTTTCTTGCCTTTGTCTTCTTGTCTTCTTCTTCGATCCTTGTCTTCCAGCCACGATCTAAACATGACCCTCATTCACAAGGCGTTCCAATTCAAACTTGAAATTTACACATTCTTCAATGTCGTGGCCAGGGCGACTATGATGAAACACACAAACTCTTTCTCTTGAGGGTCTTGGCTGGCCCTGATAAGTTTATGGTACTGCTCTTATCTTCTTCACGTTGCACAGCAGGGAGTAAATTCTGGCATATGACTCTTCGAATGTGGAAAAGTCGCTCCTCTAGAACCTAACGATCGACACTTTTTCTGGATGACTCCTTCCTTGATCATGGCTTAGGTAAGAGTAAGGCTATCATAGTTGGATAATTCTCTCTTGGTAAATCCACAGGACCAGTCTTCTCTCTAAGGCTTCACATTCATTTGTCATATGTCCTAACTGACTTATGTGGTAAAGGCATTTCTTGTGAATCACTGAGGGAGGACACGAAGGCAGCAAATTTGGACTTTGTAAATATTTCCCAAAACTTGCTAAAGTCTCCAGGAGCTCTTGTTTGGACACTTCTATTAGTGCACCCGCTTATGTGGCCTTGTGCTTTGAGGACGATTATGCATGAAATTAGAGGTTCCTCAAGCTAATAGTCACGAGGCTCTCCATAGACTTCTCTTTTCAAGTTTGGGATAAGCAACTCCTCATCTCCATATGGTATTGGGTCAAGATCTTTTGGTTGACTGAGTCGGATGTAACTCCCAAGTTGTGCTTCTGGCATTTTTTTCCTTTTTCACCTGATTAGTGGGGTGTTGCATGCTTGGTTAACTCTTCAACATAGGCTAAGAGAGTCGCAACTTCTTTTATTTTTTTCATTGGTTGCCTTAGTAGTCTGAACAACCTCTTTCATTCTAGTAGTTGCCAAAGCTAGGTTATCCCCATTGTCGGTTCTTCTTGCTCGACACTTCCGTATCCTCATCGTTAGTGACCAAGTTGATGCAAGGAGAAGTTGCACTCATACTGTCTGGAGTCTCCATTTCCTATTAGCAAATCAACCTTTTAAAAGTGGAGCTAATTTAATTTTATGGATCGTTTTCTTGGTGTTTCTTTTGGGTGGTGTCTGGAATGTGGACCAATCAAAAGTTTAATAATATATATGATTTTCACACAAAGCAGTTATATCAAATAAGTATTTAGACAATATATAATTCGCGTTCCTATACCTCGTCGCTCCGAGGCTACTAGCGTATGAAGCAGAATTGTGCCATATGTAAAACAACTTTATTGTTCCCAAAAAATAAAAATCCTAGTGCTTTTCATTAATAATATTTTCCTAAGTAGGTTACAAGGCTTTTAAAACAAATAAAATGCAATAATCGAAAAAGTCCACTCCACGGACAGAAATTTGCTCTCTATCATCTCGTGCTTTCTTAACCCTTCGAAGGAAGGATGGCTACGTAGGCTGACATCAATGTTGTCCCGACCTATTGGCCCCTCTAAACATCTTTCAATGACGTGGCAGTATCTATGGCTTCCCTAACAAAGGTGTCGAGCCACTCCAAACTCATCAATGAGGCATCCTCCTCACTAGTCAAACTCTCTATCACACTCTGATCATACTCTATCTTTGCCTGATAGTTTGCTGCCCTTTCTTCGGCTCTTCTTTTCATTCTTCTAACCTGATTCGCATTCACGGCTTTCCTATCCTTAGAAAACTTGTATAGATATGGCCTTGGAGTGGCAGTCCCGGCTAACTCAACCCTAAGCCAGTCGTAGTAATCTTTGTCACGGCTGGGGTTGTGTGGATTCTCATCCAACTTGTCTTCTCTCAATACATTCTTCCAATCTTTTCTAGTATCTTGAATACCCTCGATACGCTCCTCTTCATAGTCTCTCATGAACTCTCCCATATCTCCCACATTTGGGATAACCCGTCTCGGACCAAACTGCCTAAGTACCCTTAATAGAGCATAGAGTTTGATTCCCCTAATGCCCATAAGCGGTAAATAGGGACGCCTACGGCTCTTGACACAAGTAGTTGTAGAATGGAAATCAGGCACCCTCCACCTGATATGTCCTTCTCCTAAACTGGAGAAGATGTGAGACCATCCTTTCTTATCTTGAACCTGACAAGGCATAGCAACGACCTTCAAATCACCCTCTCTCAAAGTCGGGTCTCGACGGGAGGATAAACCAGTCCTACCCAAATGCTTAAGTATCCACCATTGGACTAAGAGGTTGCGACCCTAGAAGTAGTAGTAGTGGTTGCAACATTTTCCCAAAGCTCGGTATATGTCTTATAGGATGATAAGAATGAGGTCAAAATATTTGGTAAGCCCATTTGTTGTGACTCCTTTAAGGACAACATGGGCAACAAAAATGACTCGGGTATCTATGGCTAGGGAGGCATTTAGTGGAAATACCATGGTTCCCAATAAGCAAGTGATAAAGGCTAGTGTTTGGTTGTCTCCCCAAGACTGGAGTGAAGAAAATTCATGGATGTGTTTTTCGTACGCCGTTTTGGATGAATACCTGTCATATAGCTCTCTAAAGGCTATAGTGGGCCCCTGCACCCAATCGGCTGTGTTGATAGAGAACATGTTTTGGATTTCTTTTGTTGATGGTTTATGAGGGATTAGTATATTTTGGGCCGGCTTGTTTTTGGATTTGTGTGAGCTTCCTGCGCTTTCCAAGACATCTCTAATTTCTTCTAAGGTGGGGGTCATTTCCATTTCCCCAAATCGGAATACCATTCTGTCGTTGTCCCAATAACTTGTGATAATCTCCAATAAACCTCTATCCTCAGTAATACTCATCAGTGAGGGTAAATGTCCTACACAGCTCTTTACTTCTCTTTTCTATTCATAAGTGTCACGACCCAACCTAAGGATCATGACGAAAAAATTGCCGGGCTAGCCTACCGAGCACCTACTATCATGCTTCCTCCCATCGATCTCGGTGGACCACATATCTAAATCTCAATTATCACAACCTGTACAGGTATAAATTCTCCCAATGAAACTCATTTACATGATAATCATCAACGTCATCTCATATATATATATATA
Organism: Lycium ferocissimum; assembly: GCF_029784015.1. Lineage (NCBI taxonomy): Eukaryota > Viridiplantae > Streptophyta > Magnoliopsida > Solanales > Solanaceae > Lycium > Lycium ferocissimum. The sequence continues at coordinate 21,389,138 of NC_081353.1, read as the reverse complement.
TATATATATATATATATATATAGCCTACAAGGCTACAAAAATTACGTACAAGATATACACTAATGGAGTCATGAAACTTCTGACTATCCACACATGTCTACGAGCCTCTATCTGGAATACTGGAAATTATAAAGACGGGATAGGACCCCGCCATGCCCAAAATATATACACAAAAGAATAATACTAATAGATTGCGGCTTCGAAATAAGTGGAGCGCTCCTAAGACTCCGCTGATGAGCTCTTAAGAATCTGGGCCGACTTCCTGCCTACCTGTGGGCATGAACGCAGCGACCACAAGAAAGGACGTCAGTACGAGCAATATACTGAGCATGTAAGGCATGAATAGTAATATGATAAAAAAAAAACATAATGAATAACATAAGATACAGGAAGCGCTTACACCTCATAGTACTTCTTAAGACATTCCTCGTGCTTACTTACTCTTTTTCTAGGAGAACCATTTCATACATCCACATACATACCTATGCAATACCGTACCCGGCCATATAGACTTGGTATTATCCGTACCTGACCATAGTGAGGTTCGGTTATATCCGTATCCGGCCATAATAAGGCTCGGCAACATCCGTATCCGGCCATATCAAGGCTCGGCAGTATCCGTATCCGGCCATATCAAGGCTCGGTAGTATCCCATCATCATCACTATTATCACTACTGAGATATTTTATCGATAACATCTTAGGAGTCTTAAAAGTCGTGAGTTCTAGCTTTTCTAGGAATAGGACATTTCAGACACCTCAAATGAATTCGCAGTTATGGAGTTATGCCTTTATCTCACCTTAAAGGAACAATTACATAAAATGATATCAATAATAATAAATATGATTAGAAATCTTATAACAAGCTCAATGGTCTCATAAGAACATTAAAACTTATGCTTTGGCATTTTTAGAGTTGAAATCATCATCATAATCATCATTATCATCATATTTCACTTTGAGGAAACATTAACATAAGATGAGGCCAATTGTCATGAATGGAATCAAGAATCATCTAGTACGCTCCATCATCTCATGAAAACATCTAGGACTTTAGGCTTGGTACCACCCAACGTGGAATGATCGTAGGAGTCTTGAGGATGGTGGAATCATGAATGTCATGAAGTGAGCTCAATAGTTACATAATAGCATCAAACCATAAGCTTTGGGATCTCTAGAAGGGGATCATCATTATAGGAAATATCTATCCTTAGCATCATAAGAACTTGAGGATCGTGAACTTCTAGCTTTTTGGGAGTAAGGATGATATGGATAGCATATAGGGAAGTATAACATAAGAATAATGCCTTTTGAAAGAAGGGGGTTAGCCTTACATACCTTCACGTCTTCTTAACGACTAAACTTTTTCCTCCAAAGCTTGTAAACTCTACATTCAAGAGGATTGATACAACATTAGTCTTGAAAACGTGCTTAAGCTCAAACTAGAATAACTAAAAGGCTAATGGAATTTGGGCAGCACTTCCCCCATTTCATCAACTTCCACTATATCATGAAACAACTCCCAAACAACAATAATAACATCCATAATATCATAATCAAGGAATTATATTCAATTCCATCTCAAATTCATCCAAAATCCTCTTTTCAAATCCACCCTAGTCATCTTCTTCGCCTCAACATCTATGGCTTCTTTACCTTAGATTTCCTCCTCAATAAGAGTTACTAAACCTTTAGATCACTTAAACATAAGAATAATATGAATAAAATACCTTGGAGTAGTAGGATTTCACCTTACACAACTCTCTTTCCAAGACCAATTTCACCACAACCTTGAAAAGAAGCAAGAACCATCACTCTCCATGGATTTACCTTGAGGTTTGATGTTGATTCTCTCTTTGGATGATATGGAAAGGTATGGGGTTGTTGAGAACCTTCAAGAACTCTTTGGAAGAATCTAGAGAAGTGGGAAATGAGTGTGGAAGGTTGGAAATAAGTTTGGGGTTGTTTGGGATTTAAAAGGGTGTTAAAATCACCCTCCGGCCCTACTTTGCGATGAGTATGAGTGTGCGGCCGCACCCTCCTCCCTCCGCCCAAAAATGATGTTGGGCAGTGAACTCACCAAAAATGGTGAGTTGGCGACTAGTGTGTGTGTCAGCACACTCAATATGCGACCGCACACTGCCCCTGCACCTTCCGGTTTCGCGAAATTGCATTCTTTTCGACTCGTTTGACCTCCAATCCTCATGGAACCTTCTTGGAACTTGTATAAAACTTCATTAACCATCCAAGGGGCCCTATATCTCTCCATCAAAGTGATTCTAAGCAATGTGCAACTCAACTGATGCCAAATTTCCCCAAAACATAACTCAACCTTAATTTTCTCCGACGAACTCACTTCCTTTGCCTCAAATGCCTTTGGAATCTTAAGGTATACTCTTGAAATTATCAACTATTCTTCTTAAACTTATAGGGGCTCCATGTTCACTTTAGTCTTATGCTATTCTATTTGTAATGCAAGCGACATGAAATTCCAAGGTGTAACAATAAGTCATATGCTCCCACCACATCACTAGACACGGTGGCAGACCCACAACCATATCGAACTTCAAATTTGGAGACATCTGCAAAACAGAGTATTTTTTAGCTCCCTGCCCCCAGGAATAATAATTTATTTCACATAAGGCACAATAATACTTCCAAATAGCAAGTAGTGAGATGCAGTGTCATCGGGTTTTTACACCGTCTGAACACAGTAAGGTGTTTATCCTGTCCGATTCAGGTAGGTTTGAGATACCCAAAGTGGTATATGGTCGGTATGCGCTATACTAGTAGGGATTTGGCTTCGCTCTACACTAGTTATTCTGGAGTGATTTTTCAAGCAAATGACACAGGTTACCCGAGCGAACAAGCTGGGTGGGCTCTCTAAGGATTTGGGTTGACCGCATGCCCACTCAACCTTAGAGACCTCCAAAGAAATATAGCGAAGGGTTTTTTAGTGAAGGTATGACCGCAGCTTATCCCGCGTTGTCACCCTTTGAAACAAAGTGTAAAATAAAATGCCAGGAGTAGCCGAGTATGCATGCATGAATGACAATTATATTTCAAAAAATTAAACACATAAACAGTTTATACCACTTAAACAATTTATATCATACAAACATAAAAATTATTGGAACCCTTATGGTTAGAATCTTAAATTGTCCCCAGTGGAGTCGCCATCTATAGAGGTTCTATTTTTTTCGATTCGTATTTGCACTTGCCTCATTTGAAAAGAAAAGTGTCTCGGGGAAGTACGGTTGTTAGTCGTACCGGGAAAAAGGAAAAAATATACTCCTACGTGGATGGTACTCTAAATGGATATTATTTTAGAGTCGCCACCTAATTTTTAGAAAATTAGAAAAACCAAAATAAAAGGGTTCATTTAAAACGACAAATTTTAAAAGAATCCTAATCTAATCAAAGTTCGGGTAAGTTTGGTGATCCCCTCGGGAAGGTGTTAGGCACCCGGTATATTAATGATCCATAAAATACGGTTAACTTTTAACGGGTTCTAATAATGTATTTTTGCAAATATAAATTGTTTGTGACAAAACTGTTTTTTGTCTACATTTCCGCAAATAAAAGTTAGTCATTCATGCAAAATATCACATTTTTCAAGAAATGAAAATGGTGGAGTTTTGCCCAAAATTGGGCGTTATGTTTCGGACTAGAGCACCTAGGTTAACTCCCGAAGGCCTTTAACCTAAGTAGAACACCACGTAAGCCCACTCGTTTTAAGTTTTTAGGTTTTAAAAGATTTTTAAGTGTAGAAAAATCATTTTTTTAGGCGTGTTAATTTAGCATTTTTTTTAGTACAATTTTAGTCTTTTTATATTTTATAGTCCAAGTCTTTAAGCAGTCCAAAATAGTCCAATAGAATCCAAATCAGTCCAGTGTGAGTTAATAGTCCATAAGTTTCAAAAATGTTCCAATCCGTCCCAACATTTTTAAAATTGATCTTTTTCAATCTAATTTATACTTAATCAGTCCGTCCTTTATTTTAAAATTGTGAGTTATTTTTAATTTTTTTTAAATCAATTTTGTACAATATAGAAAATTTATTTTTTTACGTCTTTAAATAGGGACAATTCTAAAGGTTCCAATTTATTTAAAATTTAAATTGCATAAAATAAGGATGAGTAATTGGGCCGACCAAGCCCAATAGAAGAATATAAATGCAATGTACTCGCGATCCAAGCGTATGCTCCATTTTTTTTGCTCCAAGGTTGATAGACTCGATCTAAAGTGTTAGTGGGCCTCGTTGAGACCCATCAACGGGTTGGATGGACAAAGTGTGCAAAAAGGGTATGAATGACATTAGAATAAATCCATGAATTAAACTAAGTAAGAGAATTAAATTATTACAAAGCCAAAAATTGAATTACAACATCATTGGGCCAAGCCCTTAGAATAATGAATCGCATAGGCATAATTTAGACAAATAAAGAGGACTCAAGTTTCAGAGACACGTATAACAGGCCAATCACAATCAACAAGCCAAGCCATTCTCTTTTCTCAAAATTTTTTCTAAGTACCAAACTATGATATACACGATATACCCCTATTATACCTCATATGGAGAGCAAAGCCCTTTAAAGGGCATACCATCCATATACGCTAATATATACTAGGTATTCAATAGCTATCAACCTTCAAGCATCCTACTTATATCACATAGAAAAAGCTCAAGTATACAATGACTCCAAACTTACAGGTTTTAGCTGCTAATTAGGACTGACAAACAATCAAAAAGTTTACTACAATTCACAGTTTCAATGCCAGTCTCCAACATGTTCAAAACAAGAGTGTCATGAAGTAATTCATCTAGCACAAAAGGGAAAACCAAGCAATCTCAAGCAAACAAGCTACACATGAACGAAGTTCAAAAGCATTTTTCAGAGGTGTTAATGCAGAGGAGTAGCATAGAGATGCATTATCACATTGTCTATGTTGCAAATTTAAATAAGAAGTGAAACAGCACCAGTTTACTCTCAATGTGATTTTTAGTTTTTAGACTTTCCAAAATGTGCACTCAACGGGCTTTTAAAAGACATTTATGCAGCTAGAGGTCCAAACTAAATCCCAAAGCCAAAATGCCAAGTTGCATTTTTTATAGAAATGCAAAGAGGTTGACAGGTCTTAAAATGATGCACAGATGGGTTTCCCAAACATAAGCTAATCCCAAGAGAATCAACAATTCAATTTTGTGAGGTATAAAACCTTAAAAACTAAAGGTGATATGAAACAGCCACATGGCAAGTTCAATTTGGGTCTAACTAGGATCAAAATGTCTTATGAGTTCGTATACTAAGTCAAGAGTGAAATCCAAAGTATAACTAAGTCTAAACAGTTAGCACACAAGCTCAAGTATGTTAAAATGGGCAATGATCTAGACAAGGCTTTAGATCTATAAAACAAACAAGGCAAATATACTGTCAAGAAATCACACAAGCAACAGTTTCATATACATAAAACAAGATAAGAGTCCAAATGATAGGGGGAAAACAATAGAATAGAGAAGAGATAAGATAAGGGAGCGTCAGTTAAGCTAAAGAAATAAACAAAGAAAGGGTATGAACACCAAACTGTTTTCCAGTTTCAAGAAATCCAAGCAAATAAAGTAAGGTAAGAGGATCAAGTTGACAGAAGTGTGTTTTTAGAGCTATTCCTAAATTAAACTAATCTCAAATTCATTTTTAAATCTTTGATTACCAAAACAAGATATCACAGAGCAATCATGAGTGTAGGAATCCATGTCAACCTAGTTTTTTAACCTATCACATGATTAAAATTTTCAAATGATACAAGCAGTAGGTTATGGTAATTCCAGATTCCCAGTTTCATTGGTTAAGGTCAAAACAAGTTCAAGTTCAGAATTTTTCCAGGCAAAGGTTCAACTGCAAACCACAAAGTGTCTCTAACAAACATCAGGTCTTATAGAGGCATTGGTAAAATTTTCAAATGATAGTCTAACTCAGTTTTACTCCCTTAATAACACAGATGAGCCAAAGGTACCAAATAGAGATCAAGTAGGTACATATAGCAATCAAAACTACTCATAACCAAAAGGAAATTTTAAACAGAGGCACTAGCAGTTCAGGGAATTCAAAGTAAGACAAAAAAGGAGCACGATACTATTCCTAGGTGCAATACATTATGCATAGTTCAGTTTGAATCAAGCAGATAGGGGCAACATAACATAAGAGACAATCTCAAATTTCTCATATGGACAACAAAGGGTGGGGAATCACAAAACAAGTACAACCCTTAGTCTTTTTACACAGTTTCAATCTTGGTTTAGACACTATTTACTTAGCTTTATATGACCACATCAAATCAGAAATCCAGCAGACTATGATAAAAAACCAATATGGATGCACAGGTCCCAAAAGGCAAACCACATAGATGCTACAACCAAATGACCAACATGACACAAGATAGTGATTTAGAACTCATAAGCAAGACCAAACCATCAATTCAATATACAATTCCAAGTTCCTCTTATTCTAGTTTTAAAATAAGAAAACAAGTCCTTTACATTTCCCACTTCCTATCCCTTCTAACTGTCCCAAAAAACAAGATCAACAAATACACAATGGGTTCAAAACAATTAAACACTTCATAGATTAGCAAAACAACCTACAACTCTTTAAGTCCTTATTTTAAAAAAGCATCCAACACAAACAGGCTCAGAATTCACTAAAACCAATTCAAGAAAGACCATTTTTCACATTTTTGAGTAACTTAGCTAGCCTAGCACACATAGAAAAGCAAGATAGGATCCAACATCTCAAATTCGATAGCTTATTCTAAGTTGCATTGCAACATTCTAGCAAAAAGGTCACACATAAGCTTTTGACACGAGAAAGCAAGCTCTATTTAGTTTTGAAATTCCAGATTCAAGAAGACAAATAAATTGCAAGTTACAAGGAAGCACATAACCACGCTCATCATTCCAACATAAAGAGAAGGTTCATCTATATGACTTTAATCCTTAAAGACCATATTTGGTTAATGACAATCTCAATTTTCAAATGATAAGTCTCAGGAAGGTGTCAAACTGAGAGTGGAGTAAATAGTAACACTCGAGGCAAGTTCTTATCCTAAATGGACCGTCATGACCTTACATAACACTTAAATGAACACTTGCATGGTCAAGAAAAAATTGCAAAACAAGTTTTCCATATCAAGTCACATATCTCAAAATTTTCCACGGGGTTGTGTCGAGGATCCACAAAGAATTCAAAGATAAGAACTCACATGGGGTAGATGATCCTATTTTAAGTAATCGGGAATGAGCGCATAGCAAGTTATGTAATCACAAAATGATTAGGTTCACATTTTAAACAATTCATAAGTGAAGAGAGATTAAACTAAGACTTTATAAAGGTTAACTTCCCTGCTTTTAGAGCTATTTTTCTATTCTCGGATACCTAATTATGCAAATTCAAGTAAGGCAAGCTGTTTTTTGAGGCAAATAGTTAGCTAAATGATCTAGGTAAGAACTTGGTTATAAAAGGGAAGCAGGTTACACACTTAAGATGTACAAAGGAAGATGAAATCAACTTTTATAAATTCTAAAATTTCACAACAAATATAACACTAACTTAGACCTTTTTGCTTACTTCTTCAAACTGGATTTATTTATTCAAACTTATTTGACTTAAAGGGTCTTCAAAACAGAGTAAATGTCAAACTAAAGGAACTTTCCAACCTGTTTTATATCTTCAACTCTCAAAACTTCAAATAAACACACATAAGCCTATAAGAGCTGATTAGTACTTCCTTTTAGCCAAACAGGTTTTAATTTGACAACCAGCCTTACACTAGCAACTTTGTGATTTCAAAAACCTTACAAGCTACATTCCAAATCAATTTTCCATCTTCTCAAACTTGCTCAATCAAGTTGATAAGGTCAACAAGCTACTTAGTTTTTAGTTTCAAAAAAAAAAAAATGAACATGTAACAGATTTTCAAAGTTTCAGGTTTACAAGCTAACTTCTAGTTAGTGACTTAAGGTTTTGAAATCATTTTTTCACATAAATGAGGATGCAGATCTACAAGTCAAGTTAGAGGTCATTTACCTTATCATGTATCAGATTTTTAGCAACTTGAAAACAAGAAAATGATGGACAGAATCACCAAACTAAAACAGAACCCTCATTCATTTTAAGACCATGTAAAGACTTCAAAAACAAACTATCAACTACCTTGAGGTATAGATTCAATTCCAGATACAAAAAACAAAGAGGAAAAATAGATGAAACTATAAACTCAACACCAAACAGACCCTGTCACCTATCTAAAGCTATTTCCAAAGCAAAAAACCCTTCAAACAACATCATGCCATCACTCATAACCATACTATAACTCAGAATCTACAAGTTCAAGCTTCCATCGTCTAAAAAAAACCAATAGAACAGTAAGCAGAGGTTTCAAATAACTCTTCCATAATCAAATAGCCATTTTTAGTTCTAAACTATACTAAACAACACTAGAAACAATCAAACAACTCCATTATCTCATTTTACACACCTAAACAGTTTCAAAAGCTAAAATAGCACAACATGATTTAAATAATACAAATATCAATATAGGCTAGAAATAGAGTAAAGTAGGCTAGAATAGTAGTATTACCTTTTTGTAGGGCAACCTAAGGATCAAAATGGGAATTGAATCTTCAAACTTCAAACACCAACAACCAAAAACCTTTAAACAACCCTTAACTCTGAGATTTTTCCAAAAAATAGTAGTGTTTTTATATGGTCTTGCAGTATATTGATATGATTATAGTGGATATTAAGTAGTATTATATTTGTATAGGTATTTTAGGGGGGTAGTATATTAAGATGTGTAAAGCTAGTATAGAAACTTAAAAAATTTCAACCTTAGCTGTGGGGAATGAAAAGTTGGGGATCCTTTACTAGTCATGAACACTAGATATTTATAGGACACAAATGAGAACCCTAAAGACCAAAATGGAAAGTTCTAGGTGTTCCCCCAAAACAGATTTGCCCCACAATTCCAAAATATCCCCAAATAATTCTCAAAATCAGATAGGACAAAAGGAATTTTCTCAAAATTGTACCAATTCGTACTATTTCCAATCACAATTTCAGATAAATCACATAATACAACTAAGAATCCAACTAATTGTACCCTACAAATTCAAATAAAATCCAATAAAATAAAAAATCCTAGGATAGTACGCTTAGTCACCACTAAAACAAAAATCAGTACGTTCCAATGGTACAATAGTACCAAAATAGTATAGAATCCCCAAAATAGTACTCGAATTAAACGGACTCATGGGAAATATCCCTGGGTCCTTCACTTTGTTGTGTGTGGTGCACAAGATGGCCAAGAGCTCGAGGCTCCGCCCATGGTAACCACACACATGAAGGAACCGAGCAACATCCGAATACGAGTCAAATTCGAGATCAAAAAATACGAATTACACAAAAATAAACTTGGCAATCATGAGGAAACATGGTAGAGGAAAAAAGCCCTAAAAAATCCGGCATAAAACAGCCATGAAATGCCACGAATCTGATCGTTAATCAAATCCTAGAAAAGTCGCCATTTTCACCTGAGAAGAAAAGAGAAGGGGTCGGGGTGGAAATGAGGAAATGAGGGCGGGGAGGTGAAAAGTTATTTTATTAAACTTTTCACTCCCCCTTTTAATATAAAGCCCCCCCCCCGCACCCTGAAGTTTTTAAATTATTTAAAATCCTATTTTAAATAAAAGTCCTTTTCCAAACCTTGTACCTCACTTTTAAAAATAAATACATCTTATTTTTAAAATGTATTCATCTAAAACCCTTTTTGTAAAATGATTTTTGACGAAAACAAAATTTATAATACGTTGTTTTAAAAATACGAGGATTAATTTGAGCCCAATATTGACATGGTTTAGGATAATATTTAGAAATGTCAAAAATGCGGTCACAATGAGTCGTAATTCGTACGTTGTTTCAATTAACAATTTTTTTGAGCTAGACGGAGCGGGATACGTATCTTCATTTCAAATTATATTTATGAAAGTAAATAACTCGTAATTTTCTTGCAATCATCAATTTTTATGAAATAATAATTAAGATGCCAATTTCTGCAATTTTCTTGGGATTTTTGAATTTTTTTTATTTTTTTAAGAGCATCCTTACTCCGTCTTGGACTCGGGAACTTTGAAAAGTAGAATACGCATTTTATGAGGTAAAAATTAGGTGTCAATAGGGGCAACTTGTTCCTAAATTGTAGGTGTCCCCATTTAGTATTCATGCCGCCATTATTCTATGCACTGAGTATGCAGGAATCGTTAGTATTTACTTCTTGATTGATTCGGAGTGATTCCTTACTCGTGCTATTGGTGAGTCAAATTTGAGTCTTTGTATGGCCGTGCATTGATGACTTGTATTCTTAGTGTATTCATCTTCGTAGAGTATCCCCATTGTTAGAAGGTTAACTTCTTAAGTCTTATTGTGACTCGTGATAGGGTGACTTGTATTTTTGATGTTGATTCTTGATTGTTCACGCTCCTTATATATTGTCGAATGAAAATACATTATGATGAGAAAGATCACAAAAATATGAAAAGGCACATTTGACAGGGGGTGAGGATGTGGCCTTCTTACGGGCTCGTGATCCGAGGTTAGTTTCAAAGCGAGTGGTACATGGAAACCATGGGTCTCCTACAGGTTATGACTAATGGGTCAAACATTACCATTTATCATGTGGGTATGGATATGATACTAACATTGATTGCATTATACTTGTGTATTCATATATTTGTGGCAGAGCCAGAGCTGATCCGATTGGATGACATATAGTTATGCTTCATTCTGGTAAGTTACAATTGATTTACTCATGATTGTGAAAAATGAGGCATTTACAATTAACCTCATAGTCCGTTGATAAATAAAGGAAGATAAGTTGACTTGACCCTATTAGTGTGGCTAAGTGTTGGGAACTATATTGATTTGCTATCATTGGTTGCATCACTTGCTTATTCTTACTTGATACTTAATAAGTGGTTGAGTCTGATGTCCATTGTGGGTTGTGTGTTTGATGGAGTCTAATCGCTAAATTCTGAGCATGCTAAAGCAAGGGAGAAAAGGGGTAAGGATTAGTGGTCCCACTGAGTGTCGGTTGATAGAGAGGTTAAGGTCTGTCCTTTATAATTTACTGGGTTAATTGGTCCAGAAGTCTATCTTAAAGGTAATTGTTGTTGTCTGTTGTTCCTTACTTTCTAGTGCTGCATTGACATGGTAATGGGACATGAACATGTTTATGTCGGAACAGTGTAAATATGAGTAGGATTTAAAAAGTAGGTGTTGCGACTATACTCATATGTTTATTCTGTTTGATATTATACCGTGTTGCATGAGCTAATCTTAGTCGACCTATGATGCTTACCAGTACGTATGGTGTACTGATACTACTTTTGCTATATCTTTTGGGGTGTGGGTATGTTTCAGGTTTTTGCTTGAAGGTTTTATTAGTGCAGCGGCGGATTTCTTCCTACAGCTTCTATACATCTCATTTTGAAAGTGAAAGCTATGTATTTTATTTGTTATCTCTCTATAATTTAGAAGCTCTTGTACAGGTTTAGACTAGATCCTTGGAAAAGTAAAACTGTGTTTATATAATTAAAGAATGTCTTCGAAATGTCTATTTTACTTACTATTGTTGGCTACATTTGTTTTCAAAACAACGTTACGAAGGGGTTAGGTTGGTAAGGGTTCGCCTATCGGATGGTAATATGGTAGGTGCTCGCACGATCCATAATTTGGGTCGTGACATGTGCACACACGCTCCCGTAGTAGATTTCACATGACCCATGGGGGACTGATAAGGTCCATATACCCACCCAAAATACCAGATCTCCTAGATCACATCGGGTCTCAGCCATTCGGTTATAATATCATCATCGATCACTCCGTCCATGTACCATATCCAATATCGGGCCTCCCTGGCTCATGCCTTGCATTTCACCAATCAAATGCCAATAATATCATGAGAGTACGTATAGATATGCGTACACCATGCAAATGCGCAATATCAAGTAAATATATCCTTTTTATGATTTGGACGAGATGTGGAGCGATGAATGCAAATCCAATCAATATCACAAGTATTGAATTAATTGTGGTCATCATAGCCAAAACAAGCAACAATCATCAACATGTATGGATTTATCCACTATCTTATGCCCCGAAGGCTAAATACATAATCTCTGTCAATTCACATAAATATTTCAGCTTTTAGTCACCCATACGATTGCACAAGTTCTCCTACACAAATGCTCGTTACCTCACGAGTACGGGACTCTCAATTCCTGATTATGCCCCTTTATTACATTAACCAACACATAATACTAGATAAAGGGTATAGTAAGTCTCAACTTTCCTGAATCCGAAGCGGAAGAGTCACTCTGTAGCTTTCCGCTTCCTCTGAGCTTTTGAATGAGCCCAATCTATTCAAATACGGTATCTACATAAGAATACGATTCTAATGATACATATATTACCGCATATAAAGGGTTTGGATCCAAAAGTCAACCCAAAACCTCGTAGCCCCAAAGGTCAAAAATGTAATTTATTACGAAATCAAGTTCAACATAGTCAAAATAGTATTCTACTAGATCTAGTCTGAAACCCATAAGATAACCCTAAGACCCCAAGGACAAAATTGGAATTTAAGTATGAATTCATCTTATCCATAGTCTAGATAGTCCGTATCTTAAAAATCATGAAGTTTTGACAACAAATGGATCCTCAATTTCATAAATCTCATCAAAACCCACATTCCATGAAAACCCTTCTTTACTACTTAGAAATCATGCATAGAATCATAAATTAATGGAAGGTATCATTAATAATCAATTAGGAACTTACCCCAATGATAAAAATTCTTTCCAGGCTATTGTGATAATTACTTGATCTCATGAATTAATAGCTCTTAATGTTTTTAGTGTTGTTGTTTAAGTCGTTTCAGTCACTCTGTTTAAACTAAAAACAACAGCTAAGTATGTATTTATGGCTTAGTAATTACTTAAGTTGGGTTATGATTCTTGTTTAAGTATAGTGTTACGCCTTGCACTTTCAGAGCATGAGCACGCCATGTATTTCACCATATTAATGGAGTATTGGAGACGACTCGTGAACTTTTGAAAGGTATAAGCCATAGGAAGTACGTAACAATGAAGTAAAGGATGAATTGTGATCTCGTAAGTCGTAACCGGGAAGGACAGCCTTGGAACCAAAGGACATGACCTTTATCAAGTATAATTAATGATAAATTTCATGTATGGAAAGTTTCCGAAGATTCCAGGATCAAGCAAATCGAAGAAAATAAGTTTGTCGAAAATTTGAAAAAAATGGGCAGAATTTTGGACAAAATTTTGGGTCAAATTCAGAGAGGTATATCTCCTGGTATATCTTCAGGTGTTTCAAGAGCCTAAAATGAAGTTCGTCGAGTGTAGTTTCCAACGCAACAAACCGTTCATCAATACGACATTAGAGTAAGGAGTTATGGACATTTTAAATTGAACTGCCAGAAGCCGCGAACCTAGGCGGAAATTCTAGAAGTCACTTAAAAAGCCCACCAATTTTGGCCCATCAACCCAAACCAAATTGGACAACTATATCTGCCCTCTTAAGTCATCTAAATCACCTCATTTTTCACCATTTCTCATCTCCACACTTCTCTAAAAGCTCCCACAACATTCATCAAATATTCTTACACCAAGATATAGCAATTTAGGAGTTCCTACATCAAATTAAGCTTGGGTTTGTAAGGTTAACAATGAATCTCGACGAATCAAAGAAGGGCCATGACTTTAGGGCTCATATTTTCACCAAAACCGAACATTCTAGACCCTATGAGCTCTCTCCAACACTCCAAACCATTCCAAATCAAATCAAGAGAAGGTCGAGCTATAAAATCCTTAACTAGTTCATGGAAGGATCTTGTTCGTACTTCTAATTGAAGTTGTGGTGGACAAGCTTTAGGGTGAATTATGTGAGGTGAAGTTATTCAAGTTATAAGGTATGTTATTCATCTTGAGTTTGATATTAAGTCATTTCTTTTGAGGATTTTAATGGTTTAAAGTAAGGGAAAACATGGCATAAAGGTCGTAGATAGATATGTTGATGTTGTTGGCTTATGGACTGATTTTCGAAGGAAGTTTCGGACGAATTTGTATATGTTTGTCATGTAGTATCTTGATTACGTTATGGTTGATGTTGTTAATGATGTTTGGGAGTTGTTTTGGAATTTGGAGGAAGGAGATAATACGAGGGAGATCTTTCAATTTTGTGGATTCTAAAAGGCTTTAATTTGAAGGCTTAAGATAAGCATATGACGATAAGCCTAACAATAATATGAATGGTTTTATATGTAGATAATCCTGTCAAGTGGGCCGGGCCGGGCCGAGCCATATAAATGCGGGTCACGTAGGCGGTAGCATAGTTGAGTGGGCGGGTTAGGGAGTTGGAGGAGGTAAGGGGGTGTCCGGCCAAACTCGGGTAGGGGTAAAGGTGGGCTAAGTGGGCTTCCGGTTTTAGTTAGTGGGCGAGTACAGGATTTTAAGTATTTTTTTTTTTATTCTAATACTAAAATTTATTAAGTTTGATACTTTAAAATCTAGTTGTTGTCAACTTTATTTTAACCATCAAGTTCCTTAAATTATACTTTGGCCTTATTTTCAATCTATAAATACCATTCATTCTTCTCCATATTTTCTCACAATTCCCTACTCTCTCCCTAAATTTCCTACTCATCTAAATCTCTCTCTCTCTCTCTCTCTCTCTCTCTCTCTCTCTCTCTCTCTTCCAACTTCCAAGTTCAAATTTCAAAATTTAAATTTAATGGATAATGATAATCCTCGACCTCCTCCTCTAATCCAAAGATCAATTTCAAGTCGAGTGTGGTTGTAATTTGAGCGAGTAGACGAGGAACATGTTAAATATCAATATCATGGTCAAATATATCTCCGTAAGTCCAAAGGTTTTGGGGGGTACCTATCCGTTACGTAGGCACTTGGACAAAAGACACAAAATTGAACTTTGAAATTTGTCTCTTCTTTAAATTTCTCCATCGATGCTAGCATTTTGAACTTTTCATTTGTAATAAGTTAGCAGTTCACGTTTGTATGTTTTTGAATTCGCAATGTTATCAATTTAAGTTTGAAGTTTTATTTTAAATTACTTATGTAGTCTTGTATCACATTCTCAACTTTTTATAATTTTTAGCACTTAAATAGCCGTTAGACGGTCTTCATTCCAACAACATATTCAAGATATACACAAATATACCATTAAAATATACAAGATATACATAAATACATCACTTAAATAATTATTTTTAAAAAAAATTAATTCGAAGTAGTGCCGAAAGGGGGAACCCCAACACAACCGTGTGGGTGGGGCTATGGCCTCCAATGGCATGTGTATTATTTTCAGTTCAGTTTGCCAGGGTCATTCCATTCTGGCCGGTCCGACATCACCCAATTGACATTGTAGATCATTCGTACCGAAGTCCTTGGAAATCGGGTGAACTTCAGTGCATGTTCATTCCTTCTTTTCTTGGCATGATTCCATATATGGTAGGAGCATAAAAGAACCTTATGACTAAAGATTTGTCAAAGTAGAGCTTGTTATATTGTGGCATAGTTTCCGAGTGTTATGTTGTTCTTTCTGAGGGGTCATTTCCCCTTCCTATGTCTTGAGTTTATAAGGAGCTAGAAGAGACATGTTACGATATCGGTGTTTTCGATACGTATTTATATATATATATATATATATATATTTTCTTTAGACGACCGCTTAGTGGGAGATATTTTCTTAAGCACAGGCCACTCGGTAAACGGTTGTCGCCTACGGTTCGTAGAAGAAGGTTATGTAGCCTTAACGGATCTCATTTTTGTACAGAATGCGGCGCAAGCCCACGTGGGGCGAGACAACGTGCCTAGCCGACGGGTGGGCCGAGGCATACACCGATTGGGTGTGTGTGTTTTCAATTCAGACGAGATAGTCAGTATAATATATATATATATATACAAGTCCGGTGAGATATTTAGCATTATTTGGCTCCTCGCTTGTTGGTTTTCGATCTTTGTTATTCCATTGCCTTACATACTCAATACATTGTTTCAGAGAGTTTCCCTCGCGTAGTGCGCCGTTCGCTCACGCCGTAGTTCATGTAGCACTGAACAGATGATCCGGTCTTCCTCAGGTCTTCCACTCCAAATTTGGGGCGTGCCAAAATTTATATATATATATATATATATACGGGCCTTGGTATCGTCTTTCTGGTTGTTCGCAGGTCGTGTCCAGTAGAGTCTTGTTTATGGGTGTGAAGCGCACCACACTTATAAACAAGAGGCTACAGGGCATTTAGGAACTATTTTGGGTGTTGCGCCATACTTATAAACAAGAGGTCACAGGACATTTATATATATATATATATATATATATATATATATATATATATATATATATATATATATATATATATATATATATATATATATATATATATATATATATATATATATATATATATGCCGCTATGAGGTAATTGATGAGAATTAAGTTGATATTCCGAAAGGTATGCTTCCTACCTTACCGATATTGATAGACTTTGATATAAGAACTTGAGCTAGATGTTACGGAATTATGATGCGCCCGTGAGGTATTGGATGTTTTTAAGGTTTCATCTGCAATGAGGCGGTAAGCTACAATAGAGGAAACCTGCCAAAATTTCTAGAAATTGAATTATTTGAATGTACTATGCTATAGAGAAAGAATGAAGGTATGAAAATGTGACAATTAGATGTTTGGAAGTTATGATTGAATGAACAAGGATGTGTTTACGAGGCTTTCAAAGAGAAGTTTTAGAATGATTTTTAATTTAATTGAAGGAAGAAAAGAATGAGGGGAAAATGATTATGTTGTTAATGGAACAATTATGGAACAAGTTGCATTCGAGATGATTAGTAAGAATTTCCATAGACTCGTTGAAGATATAGGGAAAGTTGACACTATGAATTTAAATGTAGTATTACGATTTATAGATTGGTGAGTAAGAGATAACGAAAAGATATTAATATGAGAAAGGAAGTTAACGAGTAGGGGAAAGTTTTACTCTAAATTTATATATATACATAAGATCGGGATAGGTTGATGACAATGCCTACGACTTGTTTTATCGGACTTTCCTATATGATGTGAGTTTACATTAGGATTCAGAAGTTACCAATCATTCGACTTCAAGGGGATTCTGAGTATTTGATAGTTGGTACTATTCTGAGAATCATTATGGCCGAGTTACTTCGGGTATTAATGATGACCTTGAACTCAAGAATGAGAAATGGTTAGGTAAGTTGGATTGCAATTATGATTGTCTTCTGGACTGTTTATATAACTTCTAAATGTGATGTTGTTTGGCCGACGAAGGAAGTAGAGATTTTATCAACCATAGGAATATGTGGTGTATTTCTAACTAATCCTTATAAGAAGGATTCACCTAAATCTTTTCAGATGAGTGTTGTGAAGGTTATTTGATGATAAAGAAATTAGGTGCGATGTCGGTTTATGTGTAAGGAGAGAAGAGATTAGGTGTACAAGGGAAGATAAAATATCGCAAGGATCGATTCGGTTGCTACATGAAAGTAAAGGATGCAAGGTTGATTATCTTAGACAAAGAGACAGGGTACAAGCACGAGTAAAGATTTTTAAATAAAGTTATATTGCCAGGATTTATAGTTAGGACATAGAAAGATATGCTAGGAAGACCTAAAGATTTAGACATACGAAAAAAGAAAATGAGAAACCATAATAGCCTGAGGGAAATTAGAAGCATATGAGCTTTACAATTAGAATTTCGAAATGATCGCGAGGTATGAGTCTGGCTAGCTAGGCAAAAAGAGAGGGGAGATGTATTAAAGCCACAAATTCAGGAAAAAATCAAATGGCAACGGGATATCTCGCAAGAAAAGGTGTTGAAAAGCTATAAAAAGATAAGTCACGAGTGGTTACATCGAGTTTTATGTATGCCCTTATGATTGATTTTACGCCATGTTAAAAGCATTGATTGTGATGTATGTCAAAATTGAGGTAGCAAGCGCTACAGAGAGAATTAGAATTGGGTTTTCTAGGGAATTAAGTCAGATAGCGGTAAAGCGACCAAATATGTAAGCACGAGCATTAGGAAAAAGAAGGTTATGATATCATGAAGGGGAGAGAAACTTGGACAAGAAAAATGTATACCCATTGAGGATCAGGTAATATATTTGAGGAAAAGATTACGATGAAAGCAAGAAAGAGCACAATAGGATCAAATTTAAATAAATCAACGGGATATAGAGTAATGTTGTACGTGACAAAGGATGAATGTGAGGACCCCATAACCAACCTATACGTCTTCATAACCAGAACCAAGAAGGTTGTAAATAATGGACAAAGGTGCATCCTTGAGAAGAAATAAATAGGTCTTATGAGAGCGAGGAGAAAATTTTAAATTTCTAAGATTTAACCAGGAGAATGGATGTGAACCCATGATTGGTATGCCTATTTCAAGGAAGAAAGTTGTCACACCCGAGCCTTGCGGGTGTGATGGTACAAACCCTCAGAGTCGGCGAACCCTTAAACGTTCGCGTTACCAAAACACTGTCATTTCGAAAATTTTTAAGAAACATGAAACTTTTCAAATAATAATCATTATCTGCAAATACATACTCCTTTAACATTTACAAATTATTCGCACTTCCGACGCACTATCCACAGGACACTGTCTGCAAAGTCTCTAAGATGTACAAATACCATGACGTAAATGCCCGACTCGGCAACACTCCGAACTGAAATGGAGCTCGCCAATCCCACGGAACAACTCCTAGCAAAGTCTTATAATTTCCCCATTGGGTGTACTGCGTGGCATAAGCCTTGACCTAGGAAGAAGGAGGGTCGATACGGAATATGTACTGAGTATGTAAAGCATTACTAAGCGCAAATCGGGAAAAAATACGACAAAAAGCAAGTTTAGGTCACGACATGAATTAGATATTTAAATAAATAATAGTCCCTTCGGACGGCCGCCCGACCAACAATAATAATGGTGGCCCCTTCGGGCATTGCCGCCTCCTGGCATGATGATAATGATGATAATAATAATAATAATAGTAATAATAATAATAGTAATAATAATAATAGTAATAATAATAATAATAATCCTTCGTGTGTCGATTGTCGCATACGCCTATCCCCGCCCCATCGGACATACGCTGGCCCCACGAAATGATGGCTCCTTCGGATGCCGGTCCGATCACGTCTATCATCAGCCCCATCGGGCATGTTGGCCCCCGGCATAATCCTAGCCCCTTCGGGCATGTCACTCGCGGCATAATACTAATCCTAGCCCCGCCGGGCATATTAATAATAGTAATAATAATAATAAAATATCGCACCCCCCGCCCGGAGTGGTTTTTTAAAAAGTTTTATAAAATATCACACTCCTTCGAAGTGGTTTTATGTAGCACCCCCTTCGGAGTGGTTTTAGAAAAGCCTTAGAAGATAATATATCACACGCCTTCGGAGTGGTTTTAAGAAAGTTTTTAGAAAATAATATATCACTTAGTGGAGTCATCTATGAAGTTTCGAGGCAATTCGATCACATTCCTGCAAGTTACGGACGTTTGAACATTTTCCAACAAAATATAAAAATTCTAGTTCAATCGCACTGAATGAATAGTGCTCAATTTCAGAATCGACTTTCGATGAACAGAATAACCCCCGAGGCTCAAATTCAAGCCTAGTATACCTAAGACATGCCAAAAGAAGGAGAGGGATAGCTTCACATACCTTTCGGACGTCTTATGCTTGTTGGAATCTCGAATCCGTTTCGCCCAGAATTTGCGAATGGTCATGTTTACCGATTGTCAATAGTAGACTTTTTGCTTTCAAATCTTCCATTCTTCACTTGTTTACAAAAATTTGGGCAGCATCTCCTCTGAAATACTGCAGATCCAGAATTATGGCTCGGCCCAAATCAATAACCAAACCAACAATCACAATGACAACATCCATAATCAATTCATAACGCATTCTAAGCAATTCGCGCAATATTTCAAGACAATCCAACAATATGCTATATGATCAAGAAATCTTCCAACTTAATGAATACAACAATAATGCGTTTCTTTCTTTCCAATTCTCATACTACGTCAACGATTCCATTCTTTTCCATATTAGCTTCATAAATATAAGAGAACACATTAGAGTCATATTAACTTTCAAAACGACCACAACTATTGAAACTTCAATTTGGATCATCAACCTTTATTTTTATCACATAATCCACAAACAACAACCAAATTGCTACATTAAATTACTTCGCCGCTCCGCCGAAAACAGCCCTTACACGGCCAACTCCAACATACACAATCTCATGACTTTTTATTATTCTCTACACATTCGACATCTTTCAAAAACGTCCACAACAATACTAACCAAACACTAAATAAAATTTGTTCAACATGCCTTCACCAACAAGCATGCTCACGGCTTCACTACATATTCCATAGCTTCAAGAACTTCATTCATTTCTACATACCACAACATGCATATACACCTATAAAGCGTTGAAAGAAGATTGAATCTCACCTCTTCCTCTCTACTCTTTCTCTCGGCTAGGAGTAGTCATGGCAAGGAGAGTGTTTTTCTTGCTTCAACAATTATTCCACGTCGACGAGGGCACTTAATTAGTAGGAAAACATGAAGAAAGAAATTCTCCATGATCACCTCGAGGAAATTTTGGTTCGGCCCCCACTTGTCCGTCCTTGCTTCTCTCCCTTTTTTCTTGTTCTTTCTTATTCTTTCTCTCTTGTTTCTTCCATGATGAACACTCCCCTCTCTTATATATATATAAATATCACATGACCATGCACATGCCTCATCTTTATTTCCAATTTCTCTAGAGTTTTCTTGATTTTCTTTCTTTTTCTTGAAACTAATCCACCTTATAATTTAGCACATGGAAATTAATTAACTAAATGGGCTTAGCCATGTAGTTGGCCGGCCACCCCATCTCTTTTGGGCCTAATTTTTCCTCTTATTCCTTTAAGCCCCGATCGGTGGAAATTCTTGTCTTGTAATTCCGAAACAAATTTCCAAAATTCCAATTTTGCCCTTGGCCTTTCTCCGTATTTCCACACCATTACTTTTCATGAACAACACACGTATGTCTTAATT
Organism: Lycium ferocissimum; assembly: GCF_029784015.1. NCBI lineage: Eukaryota > Viridiplantae > Streptophyta > Magnoliopsida > Solanales > Solanaceae > Lycium > Lycium ferocissimum. The sequence goes on along the minus strand of NC_081353.1, from coordinate 21,367,894 downwards.
CCAACCAACATATAACCTTATTCTTTACAAATCGAAATTATTTCGCATTTTCCGAATATGCAAAAATGCCGGATGTAACAAAAGTACCCCAAGAAGAGATTTTCAACATCAAAAAAGGATTCGCACTCTTGACGAAACACTGCAAAGTCTCCTAAGCTAAGAGTAAATAATGACTAATGGAAACAGGCATTTTACAAGTAAAAGAAAATAAAAGTAAATATGAGGACTAAAGGAAGGAGGAGGTTAATGAGTCAGTAGGCTTGCCCAAAGGAAAACAAAGATGTGTGAAAGATGCAAAGATGGGATCATGAAGAAAACTGAGAAAATTTGAGATATATATATATATATATATATATGTGTACAAGTTGTAGTATCATAAAGGAAGATGAAGAGTCGATGAAAGAAGAAAGAAAATGGTGTACTTTGTGAGTATTTCATGATAAGAACAAGAACCGATAGAACACTAGAAGGACCATGATGCATGGCTGTGATGCAAACAAGTAGTTAGGAAGAATTACGGGATAAAATGAGCTAAGCTAATGAGAGGACGAGTCGTGGGAAATGATGGTGTCGAGTATTAACTTTTAATGGTATAGTATAGACATAAACCGGAGTTGGGAACCTAGAGCAAGGAGAATTTCAAGGATATTAAGAAGATTGTCGTGGAGGAAGACTAAGGCTAAAGGAGCGTGGTATAGTCAGACACTGCATAAGGGGCCTAATGAATTTCGATATCTCCATTAATTCATTAGGCTAGGGAACTACTAGTCATAAAAGGTAGAAGTGAAAAGTCAATAAAGAAGGCATCTGAATTGTATCCGATATGTATAAGCATTTTGATTTGATACAAGAACTCAACTAGCAAAAAAAAAAAAGGAATTAAGTTAAACCAAGCGATGAAAAGAACTCCGGCATTATATGGAATAGAGGAGTTGAAGGATCGCTAAGGTCGGCCAGATGGCTATCAAAGACGATTAATACTCAAGGGTTACTGGTATATGAGAACATCCTTTAAAAGGGAGGAAGAACAAATTCAATTCTAAGATGGACTCTGATATTCCAAATCTCGAAAAGGGAAATGTACTAGATTAGAAGGAGCCAAAATTTAAGATGAAGCGATATGTCAAGAATGTGCTAAAGAAAAGTGAGAATGGATTAAATGCAAGTATATCATGAGGAATAATTGTGGAAAGGAGAATGTGTCTACTTGATGCGATACGTTGTATTCACGACTATGACTCGAATCACTCACCTTTAGAAATTTTAAGTATATTTAGATATGCGATGAAGTACTCCCAGGGGTAATAGAAGGAGTAAGAAAGGCGCGTGTGACCAAGGATAAGTATAAGGGGCAATCGGGACTACTAAAAAAAAACTTGTAGCAGAAGAGATGAAAGCTTTAAAAAGAGAATATTTATAGGAAGTTCAATAAGCTTCAAAGGAAAGGAAGATAGTGTGCCTATGGATAGCGAGACGACGTCTTGCATGAGATCGAGGAGTTCACCGTAATTCGTGAAATTCCAAGTCGTAGGTTATATCAATTGTGAGTGTATGACATAGAACCCGCAAAGCAAATCTGATGCGGAAAATGACGACGGAGATGGTGCAAGGACGACGATAAGGGAGCCAAAGAAGAATGGAGGATAGTTTAAGTCTCAAATAGTTATTGGTATAATAGAGACGAGGACTTAAGGAGGAAGCACCACGTATTGAAAAAATTATGATTAAGTATGATTTTATCTTAGTTAAGTATTCGCTGAGTTTATTTTGTAATTATGTTAAAATTGAGAAAAGGAAATTGGAGGAAAATTTCAAATATGAATATGATGATATTGTGAGGAATTAAGGGGTCCGACCAAGGAATTAAAAGGAGATGATATGGTATGTATATAAGGTCGACTAATACAAAAAGGGATAATCTAAAATAGAACTAGAGAAGCAAGCAAGGAAAGGTGCCATATATGAACAAGAGAGTTTGTCCACTAGTAGAGAAATAAAGAGCAAGCAAAAAAAAGGATACAACAATTAAGAATACTCGTAAGATCGGCGGGGAGCCATAGCGATCATGAGCCAAGACCACCTTAATGAGAACAAGACGATAGATGGATATCAGTTGACCCCCGGTTACATACATGAGGAAATGAGGATATGAAACTAATGGATGAGTTCGACAGAGAGTTAGGGGAAAATTAAAGAGAAGGCGATGAGCTCATATTATAAAAGTATGAAGATCGGGGCCTAGGGAAGGACATCCGTTTCAGAAATCAATGATAGCATCATAAGCTGTATGACTATAACATTCGAATGAATATTTCCAAGGGGGGAAGGATGTTAACGTCACGGACCAGCCAAGGCGTGACTAATTCGACACAGACCTTTCGTACCCATCTATCTTTAATACTCAGATCATGGCAAGCAAAATAGAAACGTATACATACAGAAAGGTACGACACACGCGTACGCATATACATATATATATATATATCGTATATATAGATTGAGGATATCTGACATAAACATAAGCTTGAGCAGTGCTACCCCTTATTGTATTTATGTCTGGGCCTCTAATAGGGAAATCA
>NC_081353.1:21352869-21365215 GCF_029784015.1 Lycium ferocissimum | reverse complement strand
TTCATTTTCTTTTTTTCGTGATAGTTCTTCGAATCTTATGTAACTGTTTTCCTCATTTGATTATTTTTATTTCCCCGTTGTTTGTCGTGTGCCTCTCTTTGTGTCTACTTATTTTCTTTGGTTTCTTTTTTTTCTTTATCGTTTTTGGTATCACCCGGGCCCCCGTTTTGCTTCCCAAATGTTGCTTCCACCCATGGTTTTGCCGACTCCTTTAGTCGATCCGCTTCCTCGATTTTTTTTTTGTGCATCCTGGGCTTTCTTCTTTTCCTTCTCCATTCCCCCAAGGTCGAACCCGTTCCCGGTGGGCCTACTATGTCATTCGATGGTCCTTTCCCTTTCGTTTCGGATTACCCAAGATTCTCCCACTTGAAAAGTTCTCAGAGTTCTCGGGGTTATTATACCCCCGTGATTATGTCTTTAAAGATTATTATTCCGGACTTTCCTTGTTTTTTAGTATCTTCTCCCCGTTTATCATTCTTGGCCCGCTTGTTGAGTTTCCCGCCTTGTTACTTCTACTTCTTTTCAAATAAGCTTTTATCCCATTGTTCTTCTTTTCTCCACCGTCTATATTCTTACCGTCACCGTTTTGCACTTCCGTTCTTTAGCATTGGATTCTTCTGTTCATCATCTTCCCATTCCTTTCTATATCGAGCAAGTTCAGGGTTAATTACTCTGTAATCATATTCATCATGCCCTAGTAGTCTACATTCTTTGCAATATTTGGGGAGGTAATCATAATGTATTTGTTATATCCCGTATTTTGCACGTCGGGATATTCCGAGCCAAGTGTGGAAAGTTAAGAATAAACTATTTTCCATTTTGTTTTAAGCTTTAGTGCGTATAAATTTTGGGTTTGGGATGGAGAGTTAGACGTTTATGAAAATTTGGGGCAAAAGCGAGTGTTGGAAACTTAAGTTCATAAGAAAATAAAAACCAGTGGCCATGCACATGACTTTGTGGGCCATAGGCCACAGAAATGAAGAATAGTAAATTAGATGACTTATTAAGTATCTTTATTATTTTCATCCCTTTGGGAATTTTCTAGAAATTTGAAGAAAATTTGAGAAAGAAAAAGGGAGAAGACGGCAGGGGCACATGACAAGCCGTGCCTATAGCTATATATATATATATATATATAGTGTGTGTGATGAATAATAGAGACACAACTCATAAATTCCAACCTAGAGAATTCAGAGAGATGGAGAAAAAAAAGAGAGAGGGTCGGATATAGGGTCGCGAACACACCCTAAACTTGATGATGAAAAATTCTTTTCTTTTTGTTTCTCTACTTTTAAAGGAAGGCCCTCGTCGACGTGAGTAGTTTTGGAACAAGAAGATCACTCGTTGTGGGGTAACCACTTCTAGCCGAGAAGAGGACTTGGAGGGAAAAGGTAAGGATTCCATCTTCTTTCATGTGTTATGGATGCTTTGGACGTGTTATAATGCATGGAAATGAGTGAACAACATGAAAATATGGATATTGAAGTTGAGCCCGGATGTATGTTTTGCCGTGTAGGTGTGTTGCTTAGGGGGATGAATCAATTTTAGTTAGTATGTTTTGTATTGTTGTAATGTGTGGAAATGGAAAAAAAATCATAAGGGTTTTGGTTGAGGGGGCCCCCATGGTGAAAAAAAAATGTTGTTAGCATTCTAGGTTGGGTGGATTCATGAAAAAAATGAAAGTTTGATGATTCAAAGGAAGTTTATGGTTGGGGGTCGATTTAACGTAATAGTTTGAATAGTTTTTAATTCTGGAAATAATGTTGTAAATATATGGAATTGTTGATATATTTTTGAGTTTGAAAGAAATAAATGTATTTTGAAGTTCTTATGGCTTTTGGAAGTTTTGGGGGGAATGTTTTGATATTTTTGGATTTGAGTATTGATATTGTTGTTAGATTTTTGGTTTGGGGGGTTAAATTTCCCCGGATTTTGTTTTAAAAATTTACCAGTTAACCGGGATGGCGTTTTTTGGGGGAAATCCGGAATTTGGGACCCTGTTTTTTTAAGAACCCAATTCTAAAGCACAATCAATGTTTGGAACATGAAAATTTGAGTTTTTTGGGGATTTAATTAAATTTTTATAGCAAGGAGGGGAAAGAGGAAAACTTCACCTTTCTTTGGCATCCTTTAGACGTCATGGGCTTGAATACGTCCCTTTTAAAATCCCTTTCCTGAAACCCCAATTTGAAATTGTTACTATTTTCTAAATTTAAAAAATGTTCACAAAAGTGAAAAAATGTCTAAACACCTAGGATTTGAGAATAAGATCCGATACCCAAAACTCCTAAGTAGTGTCATGAAAGTATTAAGTAAATTGTGTACCCCCCCTCATTTGACAGGGGGCCCTTTGTTCGATTTCTTTATTGTTTCATTTATAAAACGAAAATGTAAAATTTCTAATAAGAGTAAATTTTTGATAACAATGGTAATAGGTGTTAAGGAAAAGAATATGTCTTGTAAAATGACAAGAATGATTCCATGACAAGAGTCCAAATTAAGGAGAAATGAAAATAAAGTTCAAATTAGATTTATCTTATTTTCTAAAGACCCAAAGTTTTGAGTTGTCGTCCCCAAAGGGTTTTTGATTTCCTTCTTTTTTTCTCTTTAAAGTTATTCTTCTTGAGCCCGCCTTCATTTCTAGTTCCCCAAAGGGAGACATGAGACCAATTATTTAAATTCAACGGAGGTTCCGACCTTACGTCACTGAAAAGTTGTAGCCATTGGGGCCCTTCGCATAAAGTATGTTTTTTTTTTTATAACACCCGGAAGGCGGGGCCCCCCCCGGGGGAACACCCCGACGCGGGGGGCCGACCGGGTCATCAGTTCCTATGGACGGGGGAACACCCGATCCCCGTGGTCGGGGTTTACACTATTTATGTTTTTTTTTTCACGCGGGCCTGGCGGGCACTCGAGATAACCCTTTTCCAGGGCCTTTGGCTTCCCGACCTATGGGCGGGGGGAGTCCCCCCACCTTGGGGCGACACACCGGTCGGCGGGTTATTCGATCTATATGTATAAAAGGGAAAGCTAACTTTCTTACCCCCCTTTTGGAACAAAAAAAGGAACAGTTATACCACCCCCCCTTTTTGTTGTGTTTTATGTTCTCAATGATCTCGTGATGCTATTCGCCTTCATACTCGGCCTTGCTCGTCCCACCCCCCTTTTTTGGGGGCGTTTCTGCCGCGGACCCGACGATAAAAGCCGGATAGAAACGTTCCAAGTTGGCAAACTCCACCTTGCGGGGTGTCCCGAGTCCGTGCTAGCCGAGTCTTGTTCGGTTGAACTTTGGAACGGTCGGGTTTTGGGGGGGCACCCCCTACTATGATACAAGCTCGTACGCATATTTTGTTTGTTTAAAAGAACAAAGGGGTATTTCGAATCTTATTAGTATACTTAACGAGTTCCGCCCCGTAGAAGGTGGGGTTCGCTCCTCTTAGGGCGGTGCCCTCCCCCAAGAGATCGGGGGGTGAGCGTTTCACCTTCGGATTCCCCTTTTTTCATTCTCAATATCCATTCTTACCGATTTCTAGATCCAGAGTAGATCCACTAAAACTTTGCCCCTAGCACAATAGGCCTAGTTTTGGTGATAGTGCCATATCAAAATATAGGTTCTCCACCGATTAACAGAATATGATCTTTATAAAGTAAGTGGGTAATAGGTTGGGGAATGAGATCCAGGCCATTACCTTAGATGTTTCCTCATCAATCTTGAATTTTGAGTCATAGATTAATGGTCTCATTTGATATGAATATCCCTCTCTATCTTGAATATAATAAGCAGGTTTCGATGTAAGGTTTACAAAATCTTCAAAGAGTGTCAATCTGATTAGAACATGTCTGTTCCTGAAAACCCTATTCGACACTCACCTTTGATTCCACATTTCGAGTATTATTCCTCAATTGTTCCATATCCGGCCATCCATAAGAGAATTTCCCCACAACCGATTCAAATTTTCAATCACATCCATTCGGTTATTCATCTTCACCATTTGACGAGGGTTCCCTTTTTTAAAAGATATTGGTTTGATTGGTATTTGTGGTATTTGTTGTCTCTCCCGGGTTTTACGTATCATTCAAAACAAGTTCAAAGGGGTAGCGTATTGTATTTTGGTAGGTCGGTTGTGGTATAATATCATCCGATGTGGTTGTTAATGAAGGAAAATAGCCACAGGGACCACAGCCAGGAGGCCATGATCACCGATCTTGAGATTTATTTTTTAGGTTTTGCATGAAAATAGGAAGAGAGAGAAGAGAGGCTTTTTTTTCTTGTCCAGAAAATACTTTCGGAGACTAGTTTCCAAGTACTCCTCCAAGGCTTTTTGTTTTTCATTTCCTCCTTCAAGTGGACATTTCATCATGAGCTTAAACTCTCCATTTTGACCATTCTCAATTTCCGCCACTTTCATATCCATATCATTGCCACAACAAAAAGTAGAATCGTTATAGTGGGGGTTCGGGGAAGGGAAGGAAAAATAATCACAATTAGGCCAATGACCATTTTAACCACCACATCTATCACATTTTTCCCCAGAGTTCAAAAGCGGGCAAATCCTCCCCCGAAACCTAAACAAGTTTCCAAAAGGGGGGTCCTCCCAAAAAGGACATGTCATAAAGTAGAACAACTCCCACCCGACCCATTTTATGTAATGATGCCATTTAAACACACAAAAGTAAAATAAAATGAAAAGAAAATAATTACACAAATATTCAAAAGTTTGGACCGCAAGTAAGCTAAAATACCAAACTAACTCAAAATGCCAAATTGTTTCCCCAAGACCCCAAAAAAATTTATAATGTCCTAATCCACCCCCAAAGAGAAAGTAAAGTCCGAATAAATTTTCCCAACTAGAAGTGGGGTCATCCTGGGGAACAATATAAAGGAGATTAAGAAAGTTAAGGATTTATCACTAACTAACTAATCCAACCAATTTTCAATATTTGGTTTTTGATTTAAAAATTAACAAAGACAAAACTAACCTAGAAAGCAAGTAAAAAATCAACCACAAGCATGGATACAAGGGAATTTACACTCAAGAAAGTCCAATGTATTTTACGATTTTATAACTAAGAGCAGTTTATGTTAATAGATCATGAGTTCTAAAATCTCATTGAAAGTCTTCCAACCAACTCAAAAATTTCCTCTAAGCCTTTTCAAGACTTAGAGTGTGATTTGGGCACAATTAATTTAACCTCAAGTTAACTATTCTATCCCTAATTCAAGTTATTAGATAAGGTTTAAAGCCTCAAACCTTATTAATTAATTTTCCCCAAACTCAATTCTCCTCTTGAGCTCAAAATCAAAGTAAAGGGAGAGTCATGGGGTTTAATCCCTTAAAAATTTAAAGAAAAGATTAACAAAGAAACAAAGACCCATTTCATTAGAAAAAAATCACCAATACAAAAGAAACAAAGTTTCTATCCAAAACTTTAATAATGTATATTTCTAAAAACAAAATTCAAGTAACAAGGGAGCACACACTTAGATATTCAATACATAACAAGGAATTGAAGCAATGCATAAAAGAGAAGAAATTTCTCATCAAAGTCTTCAAATTTTCAATCCCCAAGTGTTTTTGGGAACCCCTTTAGCTTCCAAGACTTGTAAAATAGCCAAAGATAAATATTTGCATCATGTCTTGCTTTTCTAAATTCCCATTTCCCATGTCAAAATATGACCAAAATAACCAAAGAAAATGAATTGCGATCGGCATTTTTGCGCCCCCATACTTTTGTCATTTTCTTCAATTTTTCTTTTTTCCTCTTTCATTTTTTTTTTTTTGATCACTTTAAATCACAAAAAATGTAAAAACATAAGAAAATATTAAATGATATTTTCAATCAAACATGGTAAAAAACTAAGCTTAAAGAAGGTAAAAATCTAATTAAAGAAGAAATAAGTTGGAAAAATCAACTTATCATTTTATGGGGTAGGAGTGAACAAAAAGTAGAGGGAACAATTGAGGTACAAAAAATGGGATGTAAGCAAGACAAGAAGACAAGTTGCAACGAAGTCAAATTCAATAACAATAACAGTTAAAGTGACTGGAGGGTCCGACTGAATAGTTTAAGGGATGAAGAAGGGCAAAAAAGATAAAAGAGTAGAAAAATTTAGCAAATTCAGAAGAAGATGATGTAGTCTTATGATAAAATTACTACTCCTTCCATCCAATTAGTTGTATCTTTTGCTTCTAAAATCACATTATATAAACTTTGATCAATATTCTAAAATATATCTTTTCATCAAATTGACACGAAAAGTTACAACTTGTAATATTTTTCGTATAGTTTTTTAACCTAAATTTTAATTGTAAAAGGTTTAATGATAAATATAATCCAAATTAGCTAAAAGATTTAAGTTAACTTCGGAAGCGAAAATAACAATTTGGGACGGAGAGAATAGCGAAATATAACAATTTGGGACGGAGAGAATATTACCAAATTGACTCTCCCCTTATTTTATTTTTTTTTCATTTATGGGCGCTATTAAAGAACTTCAAAAACACTTTTTAAATTTCTTAATTACACCTCCTTCTCTTTTCTTAAAGTTTTATTTTGGAAATGTAATGGAAAGGGATATATATTACAAATTGTGGTACTTGGAATAGTCATGTGACATCTCTCTTGTGCACCAAACGCGTCTAATATTTTTCAAACGAAATCAATGATAATTAATGATTAAAGTATTTAATGTCTAATAATATTAACTACATTGCAATTGCTTATAATTCACGCCCTTTGTCCGAAGGGCGGCTCAACGATATTCGTGGCCCCAAAGCCTAATTTTTATAAGAGGTCTTAATTTATTTAATAAAATTTTATATTGTTTTATTCTAATTCTTTCTCTTTGTTTTTATAAAGATGGTCTATGGACCATCTTGTACCTATCTGGATTAATATTCACTCTGTTACATGCTACCTTCCACCATTAGAGATATTTAGTAACTCTATCCATTCAAACAAAATTGAATATTTGTATAAGAAATATATATTGGTGGTTACGATAATATATTTATAAATTCTCTAATCTAATAATCTCAATTTCGTCCCCTAAGTAGATGTCAACAATCTCATAAATTTAGAATAATTCAATTTATTTGAAGTGAAAAAAAAGGGTTTTAAACCACTATTTATAAGAAATACTCAACTTTACAAGAGACTTTGTCTTTTTAAAATTATCAAAGTCGTCATCAATTTGTTCATTTTTATATATTCATAACGTTTATTACTCTAATTCATGTGAAGATGTTTGGCCGGATGGAATTAAGATAAAAAAAAGATTCTTGAAAATTGTGGACTAAAAAAGTTATAGAAATTTTGAGCTATAAATCATCTTATTAAGTCAAAACGAAAAGTTTAAAAGAGATTCTTATCAAATATGAAAAATGTCATTCTTTTGGGGATTGATTAAAAGAAAAGAATGTTACAAAAATTTGAACCAAAAGAACATGAAATTTGAATTATTTATGTCAATAACCTATCACTTTTTAAGAAAAAAATATAAAATCTAGTTCTTTTATTCATATTTTTATAATATGCTCCTATAAAATAAAATTTTGGGCCCCAATTTGGGGGGGGGGGGGTGTCAAAGCAATTGCTCTAGTGGCTTCCCTAAAACCGGGCCCCCTTTGTCTCCTTAACTTTACTTTTAATTTTATCCATAACTCCCTTTTGTTTCATTTTCATTTCTTTAAAAAAATTTTTTGCATCAAAGATTGTAGTAAAAAAATGAAACAAAAAAATAGCATGGAAGCTCAAAAAAATTTATTAAAAATCACCGACAAGGATCAAGTAGTTCTATAAAAGAGGGAAAATTTTAACAAAAAAAAACGTTTTGAACAATACATTAAATTGTAGTTTCAAAAAATGACATCTTATTTCATTTTTACTTCACAACCTATCCATCTTAAATTTTTAGTTCTACTTTGTCGATATGAAAGATCTGTGCTTAAAAAGAAGCAAAGAATTTCTATATTGAATATAGGAAAAGGATGTTAGAAGAAACTATTTTTCAAGGTAAAGGATTTAACTCTTCTCCTCTAACCAAATGAATGTTACATACCCCCTTTCATAAAAAAAGGGGATCTGTCCCTCTTTCCATATTAATTGTCAGTTTTCGCTTTCGATACGTTGACAAATTTTTGGAATTAAACTTGACTAGATTAATTCACTAGTTTAAAATTGTATTTACATTCAAAAATTACGTGAGAAGTACTACAAGTTGCATAATGTTCTCATGTTAATATTAAAAAAATATATCTCCAAATTTTGGTTTAAAGTTTATATAATTTGACTTTAAAAAGGGGAAAGTTGTCTCACATGGAAGGGAGGGATATCAATTTATAGAATTTTATTTGTATACATATCTATGATAATATTAAAAAGAAGGACTCAAAAATGTTGTTTAAGTTTTTTTATTAAAAAACTCTCAACGGATAAAAAAAATCATTTACTACTTTTTACCTCAAATTATTATTAAAATTATAAATTTAATTATATCCCTAAATTAGTATTTCTTCATATCTTTTGGTTTAGGAGTTCTTTTATCCATGTCTTTATTAATTACAAGTGATGCGGTGAATTATTTTTGTGGAGTCCAAATCAAGCAACAAACATTAAGTTGTCAACACAATAAATACATACAACCTATTTTGCTTCATCTAAATCCGTTGAAAACAATCGATGTAATTTTGTTCTTCTACGGAATCCAAATTAGAAAAAAGAAAAAAAAAAAAAAAACAAAAAAAAAAAAAAAAAAAAAACATCAACAAATTGCATCAATCCATCTAGAAGAAGGAGCCAAATACTTCAATAGAATAAGCAATTATTTCACATTCTTCATCGTAAAAGAAGATGACAAAATTAAGTGGGCTTGATTGTATCACCATTCATTCTTGAAGGTTCTTTCCCCTGTCCATATAAAAGGTACTTTAATCGCCTTTAAATTCTCTTTACAATGTATGTTTAATTTATTTGGTTTTTTGTTGTTGAGTTTTTAGGTTTGATTTTAAATTGATATTTGATAATTATCTTGTCTTAAAAAAAGTGATTTAATAACTTCATATTGCATTTAGATCATCCCCAACTCCTTTTGAAGACTTTTATGTAGAATTAGGATTGACATGGACCGGGGTTTTAATTTTCAAATACCAAACCATACCAAATGTTCAGGTTTAAATTTATAAACCAAACCCAAAACAATAAAATTCGGTTTTTTAACTTCGGTTTTCTGGGTTATTCGCTTTTTTCCGATTTTTTCCAAAAAAGTCTTCATAAAAAAATAATGACTTTTTACTTTAAATATTTCTTTAGTCCAAATAAGATACAACTATATCTTAAGGTGTTTTAAGAAAATAACACAAAATGTGGAATGGTAGTACATTGTATTAAAATATTCAACAAAAAAAAAAAAACCCGGGTTAAAAATAATATTTAACTAATAAGCCATAACGAAAATGACTTTAATCAATGTTATGCTAAAATAAAGCTAATAAGTTTTAAATTACATGACAAAAAAAAAAATTACACTATGTATTTTTACGCTCAACCAATTATGCAAACCGAAGAAAAGATATCCAACATTACCCGTATTCCAGGTTAGATTGAATTTCTTTTGTAGAAGTGAAATTGTTTTGATTTGACTTTATTTGAGTTATAACTCATTGGGTATAAAACTTATTGGCATTCAAAATTTAAGTTCAAACTTAAAATAATATGATAAAAGACAAAAAAACTAGAAAAAAATTTAGGAAATATTTACAAATTACATTACAAAAAAATATTTTATGTATAAAATATTTTAAAAATCAATACACGTAATGTCGGTTAGTTAGTTCTATTGACTTTTTTTTTAAACTAAACTAAACCAATTATGGTCGGTTTTTTTTTTTTCTCAACACCAAACCAAGTCAAACCAAACCACTAGTCAAGTTTTTTTGTCGATTTGACTCGATTTATTTGTTTGATACGATTGTCGGGTTTCTTTGACACCCAATTAGAATTATCAGAAAACTCTATTGTTTGTCTTAAGAGTGTAATTTAAATGCCTTTTAGGTTTTATGCCGTTGGTCTTTTTTCCCTTTATCATCCTTAGGCATTAGAGTTTTGTTTTTATATTTTATTTAGTTATGAGATCAGTTTTATATTCTTAAATCCATCCTTCATGTATTTTTTGTGAATTGATAGATGAAACATTACGAATAAGATGATCACCTTTTGATAGATGTTCTACATCCGGATATTGTGTTTTAGTAGGAGGCAATTTGGTGTCTTGGAAGAGTAAGAAAAAGAGTGTGATTGCTTAATAAAATATTGGTTATTAATTTCCTTATTAAACTAGGTAGAAAGTCATAGCAGAATTGATTAAGTTTTTACCTTATATAAATCATGTTTATATAATTTAGTTTGTATGTGGTTTGACCAGTCCATGTAACAGCTTGTTTAGTCCATAGATAATTATGTCTCTGATTTGCTATATGGCTTGATTATGTTTGGTTTAGACAAATACCAAGTCATTGAACAAACCAAATTAATAGGCGCACACTATTATTGAGGTACAAATTCCATACTTCTATGCTAAGTATTGACTATTAACACTGTTCAAATTCCATCTCTTTCTTGTTTACTTTCAAAAAACTTACAAAAAAACAAACAGGGATTTAACATTATCCCAAAAATTTATTTCCACCACTTAAAGGGGGGCACCAACATGGTCTTCTCCCCTCTATCGATCCATGCGGTATTGGGTCTTTTAAAAAAAAAAAATAATAAATAAACATTCGTCACAGAATTCAAGTAAAATTTTAAGATTGTTAAATTTTGGGATAATTACTAATACGAATTTGAACACAAACTAAATAAATATTCTTCAACAAAACTATATCTTAAGGTAAATAAATATTTTTTCCTTCGAAGAAAATTGGAAAATGGGGAATTTAAAAAAGAAAAAAATGGTTATAATATAAAAATTAAGAATCAAATCTTTTTGTATAAAGTAAGATAAACAAAGTGAGTTACCTCAACCCCCATTCCTATTTATCTTTTTCCTCCTTTTTTTACAATTTTTTCTCCTCCATCCCCTTAGTTTAGCTTATATTAAAAAGCCTAAAAGTCTTATAATCTAATTAAACTGACTAATTAATACATATTCATGATTATGCTTTTTTATATTCTTCATAAAATTCATTAATACAAAAGGTTGGCAAAATTTCCCCTTTTTAAAAAGGGGGTTTTTGTTAAAAATAAAAGTTTTAACTCACTTTTTGACGACACACCAATTTCCCCCAAAGAGGTACCTTTTTCCCATTCTAACAAAATGATTTGTTCTTATAGTTTTTTTATACAAAATAAAATTGAGATATATCCGATTATATATATATATATATATATATATATATATATATATATATATAAAAAAAAAAAAAAGAGAGAGAGAGAAAAAGTTTTTTTTTTTTTGAGTCCATTTATTTTTTCGCCCACAAGGTCGAACATATCCCAAGTCTAGATTCCATCTTATTCAAAAAAAATGGCCCAAAAAGTTTTTTTTCATGTTTGGGCCCCAAAAGGGTTCTTTCCACCAAAAAATTAAATTTTTAATTGACCCCCTTTTTTTTTTCTTTAAATTTTTTCCCTTTTTAATTAAATTTTTTCCCTTTTATTTTTTTTTTTCCCCAATGGAGGTTCGGGTTTTGAACCCCTTCATAAAAAAAAATTAACGCCCGGGGCGGGGGGGATGGGATCGATGTCCCAAAAAAACTAAAGTTTGGAAGGGAAAATTAAAGTTTATTACGTAAAAAAACTTTTCCCAAATAGCCTTTTTGGACTTTTAATTTAAAAAAAAAAAAGAGCCCCCCAAAAACTTTTTTAAGCATACTTTCCTTATAAGGAAACTTTTAATGCCTTTGGAAAAGTTTTAATACATTTTATCTTAGGGGCCCTTTTAGTTTAAGGATAACTAAAACTACCCCATAAGGGGGAATTTTTTAAGGATAATAAAAGGGCCTTTAAAAGAAAAAAAAAAAAAAATATATGTCTTAAGGCAAAGTCTGCCCCCCGGATAACTTTAGTTTTTTTTTGGATTGATGGTTCCCATAATTCAACCCCCAAACTTTTTATTTTTTTTACAGACGGGGGTTTAACCCGAACCCGACCAACGAAGGGGAAAAATTAAAGAACACAAAAAAGAGGCCAAAATTTTAAAAACCCCAAAAGAAGGGAAGTCAAAAAAATTCAAATTTCCCCTTTTCATAAACAATCATTTTTTATCCAAAAAAAAATATGGTAACCCCTTCTTTTTAACAAATTGCCCTGAGGGTACAAATTGTTTTACCATCTAAAAAATTTTGAA
>NC_081353.1:21242050-21352769 GCF_029784015.1 Lycium ferocissimum | reverse complement strand
ACGAAACACTCCAAAGTCTCCTAAGCTAAGAGTAAAGAATGACTAATAGAAATAGGCGTTTTACAAGTAAAAGAAAAGAAAAGAAACTATGAGGACTAAAAGAAGGAGAAGGTGTCAACGAAATGGTTAAAGGAAATTATGTGGCCGCCGACAACAAGGAGAAGGTGTAACACCCGTAAACTTGAACTAGGTGTGAACATGCAAAAATCTAGTATTAAGATGATATTATGTCGATATGAATCCATTCTTGATGAATTCGGGTGGAAGATGGTCGTTTTGAAGTCAAACCAACTAGTGAAGTTCTTAAGGCCTCTTAAATTCCTAAGTTTTGGTAGGTCTGTCTTCTAGGCGATTTTTATGAAAATGTGTTGCGTATTTGGAAACACTTCCTCAACGAAAGTTGTAGATCTTTGAAATAGATTTCCAACGGTAGGTCGCCCAACCCAAACGGAGTTACGTACAAGAAGTTATGTCCATTTTACCGAAACAAGTGCAGAAGCAGGCACATGCCGCCTTTTCAGGAGCGTGGGAGCGCGTGCGATGGCCCCGCATCGCGGGCCAATCATGCAAGTCTGAGTATTGAGCTGCAGAACATCGCGCGATGGTCCCGTATCGCGGACCCATCGCGTAACGGGTCGGATTTAGGTCAAAAAGTAGGGTTTACGCGTTTTCAGTTATATTTAAGGTTGAGGTTTATTTCCCCTGCACCCCATTCACGAAAATTTACCCTAAAGTCAATAAGAACAAGTCCCAAGCCTCAAGAACCCTAAAAAAGTAAGTGTTATCATGATTCTAGGTTGAATTCAAGTCTCTATTCCCTTTCTAACATCAAACCCATGATTCTTAACATGATTTTGTGATCAAAACCTAGGGTTGCAACATAATTCTTTCAAAGTAATTCAAGCTAGGGTTTGGGTGTTCTTCATTAGAAAAGTGATTTGTTAAACTATGTTTAACAAATTAAGGTATGTCTCCCTTTTAAAAACCTTATTTTGAATGTATGTCTCCCTTTTAAAAACCTTATTTTGAATGTATGTCTCCCTTTTAAAAACCTTATTTTGAATGTATGTCTCTTCAAAAAAATAAAATCCTTTTTAACTATAAAGGTGATTTGTATGCCTCTTTTGAACATCTTTTGTTTCTATCGGTTTTTACGAACTCTTTGGTTGTGATTTGTATGTCTCTTTTAAAATCACTTTTGAAACCATTGTTGGAAGTATTAATTTTATTGAAGATTCTTTAATGAATGAAAGGAAAGTAATTCTTCTCATGGTTCTTGAACTCCAATTCATGACTAAATGGTGGTTAATGTGTGTGAGGGGACAAACCCACATTAAACCTAGATTGTAACAAACCCTATATATGCATATGATATTATGAATGTCTTATATAAGAGATGCTTAATAATGAAGGATAACGATTGGTAATGATATTGGAATTCTCTTGATGGATGATTTAACTAGTTACTTGAAAGGTTGTCGACTCATAAAAGTATGTTATTACGAATTGTGGAAATTGAAACATGTTTAAAGAAGTGAAACGTTTTCAGGACATTCTTTGAAATGATTTATCTTTACGATATGGCATAACGAACCTTAATGGTAAATAGTGATGTGACTACCTTGAGATGAATTGTAATTCGACTTTTATGCTATGAACTCTGTTGGTGTGCTTATGCCTAACCATTCGGGAGGATGAGTGGTCACCGAGGATCTCATAATCCGGTGTGCTTATGCCTAGCCATTCGGGAGGATGAGTGGTCACCGAGGGATCTCATATTCCGGTGTGCTTATGCCTAGCCATTCGGGAGGATGAATGGTCACCGAGGATCTCATAATCCGTGTATGCCTAGCCATTCGGGAGGATGAGTGGTCACCGAGGATCTCATATTCGGTGTGCTTATGCCTAGCCATTCGGGAGGATGAGTGGTCACCGAGGATCTCGTATTCCGGTGTGCTTCGCTAGCCATTCGGGAGGATGAGTGGTCCGAGGATTTCATATTCTGGTGTGTTTATGCCTAGCCATTCGGGAGGATGAGTGGTCACCGAGGATTTTATAATCCGGTGTGGTGGGCTGTGACAAGGAACCCTATGGTGATCCCTCGATGTGACTTATTCTTGGGCTGTATTGGCATGTGTGTGACATTCTTATTCTCTTATGGAATTGTTGATGACTATCTTAATTGATCAATTTGAAAGGCATATTTGAAAGTTGTAACTTGACAAAAGACTTTATAATCGGTTTTGATAATTCTTATTAAGATACACATCGAATACTTGTTTTATATTGAGTAATGGTTTTGTAAGTTTGTTTAACAAATGATATTAAGAATCAAAAAGTGGAATGACCGTTTTTATGTCATCTTCTCGGAACCGATTTCTTTATGTATTATTATATTTTATTTTTATAATATTTGTTGTCCCCGAGACACTCCGAGTACCCGGTACTCGGGCATACCATTGTTGTTTTTATGGTATGTTAGGTATCATTGAGGAGCGAGGTTCGTGATACGCCTACGACTTAAGAGAACTTGCTGCTTCGAGACTATTCGGTGAGCCCACATGATTGTTCGTGGGGCACCATTCTATCTTTACTCTTCGCCTTTTTGTTTCGGGTTGCGTCCCGATGATTTAGACATTCATCATTATCTTAGAAGCTCCATAGTATACGTTCTTGTGGGTAGTTGTTGAGTTATTGATTAACTCTCGGGCACGTTATTACGTTTGACTAAGTATTTGGTGAATAAAGACTTCCGCTAATTTAATTCTTATATGCGTGATTCGTTTACCTTTATTTTATAAAGTTGTTGGAGGCGAATGTTGAACCTGGCGGGTTCAAGTGTTATTATTGTATCGTTTAGGTTTTTCCGATGTTGTTCATGACGTCGGATGTCGGTCACGTCTAGGGTGGATTTTGGGGCGTGACAGAAGGTTAATGAGTCAGTAGGTTTGCCCAAAGGAAAACAAATTGAAGTTATAAGACAATGTTTGTGTGAAATATGGAAAGATACGATCATGAAGAAAACCGAGAAAATTCAAGATATGTATATGTGTGCAAGTTGTAGTATCATAAAGGAAGATGAAGACTCGACAAAAGAAGAAAGGAAAGGGTGTACTTTGTGAGGATTTCATGATAATAACAAGAACCGACAGAACACTAGAAGGACCATGATGCATTGCTGTGGTGCAAACAAGTAGTTAAGAAGAATTACGGGACAAAATAAGCTAGGCTAATGAGAGGACAAGTCGTGGGAATAGATGGTGTGAAGTATCAACTTTTAATGGTACAGTACAGACATAAATCGGAATTGGGAACCTAGAGCAAGGAGAATTTCAAGGATATTAAGAAGATAGTCCTGGAGGAAGACTTGGGCTAAAGGAGCGTGGTATAGTCGGACACTCAATAAGGGGCCTAATGAATTCCGATGTCCCCATTAATTCATTAGCCTAGGGGACTACTGGTCATGAAAGGTAGAAGTGAAAAGTCAATAAAGAAGGCATTTGAATTGCATCCGATATGTATAAGCATTTTGATTTGATACAAGAACTCAACAAGGAAATAAGTTAAACCATGCGATGAGAAGAACTCTAGCATTATATGGAATAGAGGAGTTGAAGGATCGCTAAGGTCAGCCGGATGACTATCAAAGATGATTAATAATCGAAGGTTACTGGTATATGAGAACATCCTTTAAAAAGGGGGAAGAACAAATTCAATTCTAAGATGAACTACAATATTCCCAAGCTCAAAAGAGGGAAATATACTAGATTGAAGGAGCCAAAATTTGAGATGAACATATATGTCAAGAATGTGCTAAAGAAAAGTGAGAATGGATTAAATGCAAGTATATCATGAGACAAATATGGAAAGGAGAATAAATTTCACCGCGATACATTTTATTCCGGACTATGACTCGAATCACTCGCGCCGAAGAAATTTTACGTACATTTGGATATGCAGTAAAGTGCTCCAATAGGGTAACAGAAGGGGTAAGAAAGGCCGCATGTGACTAGGGATAAGTATAAAGGACAATCGGGACTACTAAAAAGAACTTGTAGCACTAGAAGAGATAAAAGCTTTAAAAGAGGAATATTTATAGGAAGTTCAATAATCTTCAAAAGAAAAGAAGATAGTGTGCCTATGGATAGCAAGACAGCAGTACTACCTGAGATTAGGAAGTACCTAGTAAGTCATGAAATTCCAAGTCGCCGGTTATATCAATTGTGAGAGTGTATGATATAGAACCATATAAACAATAACCGTGATAAAATGGCCGGCAAAATTGTGTAAGGACAACGATAAGGAGTCAAAGAAGATTAGAGGCTAATTTAAGTCTCAAATGATCACCAGTACAAGAGAATCAAGGACTTATGAAGAAGGCATACTCATATGGAAAGGAAATTATGATTAAGTACGATTTTATCTTAGTTCCATGTTCATGAGTTTGTTTTGTAACTATGTTAAAATTGAGAAGAGGAAATTGGAGGAAAAGTTCAAATATAACTATGATGACATTGTAAGGAATTAAGGGGTCCAACCAAGGAATTAAAAGGAGATGATATGGTATGTATATAAGGTCGACTAGTACAAAAAGGGATAATCTAAAATAACACCAGAGAAGCAAGCAAGGAAAGGTGCCACAACTGAACAAGTGAGTTTGTCTACTAGTAGAGAAATAAAGAGCAAGTAAAAAGGATATAACAATTAAGTATACTCGCAAGGTCAGTGGAGAGCCGTAGCGATCATGAGCCAAGACCACCTTAATGAGAACAAGACGATACCTGGATATCAGTTGACCACCGGTTACATACATGAGGACATAAGGATATGAAACTAATGAATGAGTTCAACAGAGAGTTAGGGGAACATGAAAGAAAACTGATGAGCTCATATTATAAGAGTATGAAGATTAGGGTCTAAAGGAGAATGACCATTTCAAGAAATTAATGATTGCATCGTAAGCTCGCAAGCTACAACATTCCAGGATGAATATTTCTAAGGGGGAAGGATGTTACACCTCGCACTTTCAGAGCATGAGCACGCCACGTATTTCACTGTATTAATGGAGTATCGGAGACGTCCCATGAACTTTTGAAAGGTACAAGCCATGGGAAGTACATGACAATCAAGTAAAGGATGAATTATGATCTCGTAAGTCGTAACCGGGAAGGACAACCTTGGAACCAAAGGACACGACCCTCATCAAGTATAATTAATGATAAATATCATGTATGGAAAGTTTCAAAAGATTCCGGGATCAATCAAATCGAAGAAAATAAATTTGTCAAAAATTTGAAAAAAATTGACAGAATTTTGGACAGAATCTTGGGTCAACTTCAGAGAAATATATCTCCTGGTATATCAGGAGTTTTCAGATGTTTCAAAAGCCTAAAATGAAGTTCGTCGAGTGTAGTTTCTAATGGAACAAACTGTTCGTCAATGAGACATTAAAGTAGGGAGTTATGGAAATTTTAAAACGGACTGCTAGAAGCCATGAACCTAAGCGGAAATTCTAGAAGTCACTTACAAAGCCCACCAATTTTGGCCCATGCCCCAAATCGAATTGGACTACTATATATACCCTCTTGGACTACTATATATACCCTCTTAAGTCATCTAAATCACCTTATTTTTCACCATTTCTCATCTCCACACTTCTCTAGAAGCTCCTACAACATTTATCCAATATTCTTACACCAAGATATAGCAAATTTAGGAGTTCCTACATCAAATTAAGCTCGGGTTTGTAAGATTAACAGCTAATCTCGATGAATCAAAGAAGGGACAAGACTTCGGAGCTCATATTTTCACCAAAATCGAACCTTCTAGACCCTATGAGCTCTCTCCAACACTCCAAAACATTCCAAATCAAATCAAGAGAAGATCAAGCCATAAAATCCTTAACTAGTTCATGGAAAGAGCTTGTTCATACTTCTAATTGAAGTTGTGGTGGATAAGCTCTAGGCTGAATTATGTGAGGTGATGTTCTTCAAGTTATAAGGTATGTTTTTCATCTTGAGTTTGATATTAAGTCGTTTCTTTTGAGGATTTTAATGGTTTAAAGTAAGGGAAAACATGGCATAAAGGTCATAGATAGATATGTCGATGTTGTTGGCTTATGGACTAATTTTCAAAGGAAGTTTCGGACGAATTATCTTGATTAAGTTATGGTTGATGTTGTTAATGATGTTTGGGAGTTGTTTTGGAATTTGGAGGAAGTAGATAATACAGGGGAGTTGCTTCCCGAATTTTGACAAATTCTAAAAGGATTAAATTTGAAGGCTTAAGATAAGCATATGATGATAAGACTAATAATAGTATGAATGGTTTTATATGTAGATTGCGAGACCGGAAGTAGGTTGGAAAGTCGAGAAGTGAACTTCCAGGTATGTTAAGGCTGTTCCTTCTTTTCTTGGCATGATTCCATAAATGGTAGAAGTGTAAAGAACCTTATGACTGGAGATTTGTCAAAGTA
Source organism: Lycium ferocissimum (assembly GCF_029784015.1). Classification (NCBI taxonomy): domain Eukaryota; kingdom Viridiplantae; phylum Streptophyta; class Magnoliopsida; order Solanales; family Solanaceae; genus Lycium; species Lycium ferocissimum. The sequence goes on along the minus strand of NC_081353.1, from coordinate 21,346,294 downwards.
GAGCTTGTCATATTGTGGCATCATTTTCGAGTGTTATGTTGTTCTTTCTGAGGGGTCATATTCCCTCACTATGTCCTTGAGTTTATAGAGAAACGAAAGAAACATGTTACAGTATCAATGTTTTTCATCATATGCATGATATACATATATATTTTTCTTTAGCCTGTCCACTTGGTTAGTGAGACAAATTGCCTGGCCTACGGGTCAGTGCAACAGATTGCCTGGCCTACGGGTTAGTGAGCCTGCCCGACGAGTCAGTGAGACAGATTGCCTGGCCGACGGGCCAGTGAGAATTTTCAGTTGCCTGGCCACTTGGTCAGTGAGATATATAATAGTATTATATTGCAATTCATATGAGACAGGTCATGTGCGATATTCAGGGCATTCTTTGGCCTCCAGATTGTTTTGTTTTTAGTTCAGTTTCAGTTATTCCATTGCCTTACTGATACACTCAAATTACACCCATTAATGGTATAATGCTGACGTTGTCAAATATAGTAACCCAACGAGGTTAGGGATGAATCCCACAGAGAATATGGCGTGAAAAGTTTACTAAATGAGTATTATACTAATCTTACGGTCCTGGTGTATTCCAGAAAAAGGATTTTATTGGAGATTTGGTTTGTGGACTAATTTAAAGTGACTAAGAATTTAAAGTTGTAAATATATGGAGAAAAAGAACCAAGGTTGTGTCCCCGTCAGATAAAGTGTTTGATCATGGATCTTGATCTTGATATACTTCTAATGGATCGTTTGTAAGGATGCACTCAACCTCTATATCAATCTAGACTATTTTCAAATAAGAAAAGATTATTTCTTTCTATGCTTTTTCCAAAGATAAGAAAGTATACATGAAGAACGGTTAATTATGCCAAGTAAATTCCTCTTATTCCTAAGTGAATTTATTAAACAAGGGTTATGCCCTGAGTTCTTGTTATTTATTCTTACCAAACCCTAGTTATTTTCCCAAGTAAACTACAGTTTAGGGCGTTAGCTAATGTTTACAACCACTAACTATATGATGAAAATGAAGAACAAATAAACCCCAACAATCCATTATGCGTATATCAATCACAAAACACCTATCCTTGGGTTCACAACCTTAGTAAAGGTGTTTAGCTACTCATGGCAACAAGAAAACAATAAGAAGATGAAGATTGCATAATTGAATTGGTATTAAAACTTACGAATAAAACTGGAAATCAAACGATTGTAATAGTCTTGAACACTTTTGTAATCTACTAAGAACAAACTGTCTCAACCCCAATCTCAGAATTTCAGAATTCAAAATATGAAAAGTGATAAAAAAAAAATATTCAAAACCCTATTGGCTATTTATAACAGTCAAATCCCTCTTCAATATGGACAAAATCACGTCACCCGCGCTGAAAGAGTACGGGACGTACATTGAAGTACGACAAAGCACGGCCTCTGAATAACTTCAAGGTGCAGAAGAAGTACGGGCAAATGTGCGTCCCGTCTTTTGGAGTACGTGACGTATCCTCAGGACGTTCCTTCCCTCGAAGATGTATTGCTTCTCTGTTACTTCAAGCCAAAGGACGGGCAACAAGTACGGCCCATCCTTATAAGTACGGGACGTACTTTTCGAGACGTACTTCCTTCAAATCTTACAAAGACTTCAGTGACTTTCCTTCAAAGGGCGGGGAACAGTACGGGGCGTACTTTCCTTCAAAGGGCGGGGAACAGTACGGGGCGTACTTCGATATACATCCCGTCCTTCTTCGCGCTTTTATCCAATTTGCTTAATTCTCCATCTTTGGACTCCTACAACGCCAAATACCTAAAACACAACAAAAACACATTAAATTGACCAAGACTTGCTCAAAAACAAATAAAACTTATTGCCGAAAGTGTCGAATGTGCCATAAATCCCCGACACATCACTTACATACTCAGTACATTGTTTCGTACTGACGTCCCTTTTGCTTGGGGGCGCTGCATTCATGCCCGCAGGTTCAGGTAGCCAGACAGACGATCCAGCTCAGTAGGTCTTCCACTCAGCTGCAGTCAGGGCGCTCTACTTGGTTCGGAGCTACAGTCCCTTTTGGTATGCTATTTTGACATATATATATATGGGTATAACGGGGCCTTGTCCTGTCCTTTCTATAGCTCGTGTTCCCTAGAGGTCTGTAAACAATTGTATGTAGTTGGGATGTTATGTAGCCTTGTCGGCACTCATTTTTGGTTTACAACATCCATAGAAACCTCGTCATCTTGCTCGTTGTGTATATATATATATATATATATATATATATATATATATATATATGTATATATATATATATTTTGGGTGTGTGTGTGCCCAGTTCAAACTAGATATTTAGCATATATATATATATATATATCCAGATTACGGCCTCGCCGGCTTGTTGGTATTATCTGTGTGCAGATAGGCCTTACCAGAGTTTCAGATTTAGAGTGGTTCGCTCGGGCCTAGTGTGGCATTGAGTGTTGCTCACGCCGCTCCAGATTTGGGGCGTGACATATAGATGTGATTAGTGTTTTGTTCTTCGCTATTACACTAGCTTAATCCAGGTTCTGGTTTGATCAAATAAAATTTGGATTTTCTTTGATCCTTCAATTTTTTCAAAATCTGTGTTCAACCTTTGTTGAAATCCAAATTTTTCCAAATCTGTGTTCAAACAGTATATCTTCTTATTGTCATGATTAAGAGCTTTCAAATATTAGTGTAGAACTTTATTTTTTCCGTTCTTGAAAAGCAAACGGTTTTTCCAAAAAACCCTGACCCTATAGGGCTAGAAATTATTAAGAAAGGATCATTCTTAAACTGATCCTTGAAGCTACAAAACTGCCCTTTACCTATGATCTGGAGAAAGGGGAGTCTGCGTCAATTGGTAACTAAGTGGGTTAATTTTCATTTTCTCAAGTTGCATTATGAAGTCCTTGCTTTCCCTTTTTGTGTGTGTGTGTGTGTGTGTGTGTGTGTGTGTTTTCAGTACTGTTTTAGTATCTTAACATAACCTGTTGATTTTTGTTTAAAATTAGCATGCCCTTTGCTGAGTTTGAATCTTTACTTTCTTCAAAGTTCTACTAGATTAATTGTTAAACCAATATATGTTTATGGTTGTAAACATATTGAGTGTTGTTTGAGATTGAAAATCCTGAAAGTCATTTAATTGTTTAGCCTATGCTCCAGTTGAATTTCCAATCCTAAGAGTTGATTGCCTGTAACTTCATATTTAAAATCTATTTGATGGTTCGAACAACATGTCTCATTCAAGGTGTAATTCTCTTAGGTTAACTGAGTTTTGGTTGGTAGACATGAAAAGTTAGCAAATGTTTAGCATCTTTTCCGTACTCATGCCCTCTATAAATGGTAATTAACCTGATTCTGACCAGAGCACACGTTCAAAATAACTAAATGCACCTTTCTCGGCCTTTTGGCTAAGATCAGGTGTAGTATCTATTCTTATAAGTGGGTCATTGGCCCACACTATATTAACTCAATTTTTTAAGGAGAAGCTTGATGTTTACTACTTGGGCCGCCTTCACGTGTCACTCATATGTTGCACTACTGCACGGGCTTGGCGCACCCTACCAAATCTAGTTCAATTTTTATGGGCTTGGAAACATTGATGACCTTTTTCAAGCTTTTGACCCAATGTTCAACTATAGGTGCTATAACAGTCCATTTTCTTTGTTTGAATTTGAATCAATTCATTTCAAGTCCAAAGTGAAATTGGCTGGACACTCATGTAGGTTATTTTGATAGAAAAATTGCATTTTTTTTTTCTTCCTTTAATAATATCGTACTCATGGTATTTCATTAGAATAAGTTTCATGAATGTAAGAATAATATCGTACTCATACAATTATGCTTTTTATTGATTTAAAAAAAAACTAAATGCACTTTTAGCTTCCTTATATTCCGCCAAATCTTTGAAGAATATTAAGTGCAATTTCCTAGAGTATTTCATATCCCGAACCCAAAGGAGTTGGTTTTGGAGTCTTCTTTTCCTTTAAGACAAATTTGAATCAATTAGGCTCTCTTGATCAATTTATGATCCTTTTGATGGATAAATGTGGATATTGAGTCCTTTGTCATGAGTTGAGTAGGATCAGTGCCTTCCTTTTGGATTTAGATGAAGAATTTCGAAAATTATATATAACTTTTGTTGCTTGAAGCTCAGTTGTATGCTCTGTTGCTTGATATTAATGTTTAAAAAATTGTTGAAATAAGAAAAAGGAATTACATATTAGGCTGCCACACTTGAATCCTATTTGGACAATTTAAGAGGACTAAGTTCATGTCGTATGTTTTGATTGTACGTTGAAATTCAGTCACTGTTTTGATAAACTTGATGTACCTATCGTGGAATATTGAAGTCTTTACTTTTCGAAACTCATTCTTCAACCCTCTTTTTCTTTGCATAACTTGGGGAGTATTCATCCTAATTGTCCTCGAGATGATGTTACACTCTGTGAGGACCCACTAGGTTGTTATGTGAGTTTTGACCATTTTACCCCTGCTGGTTCATTTCCGAGGCTAGCAGCGAGTTTAGCTATAACTTAAAGATTCAGAATTATAAAATAAAGGCATTTGATTGTATTTGTGCACTTGTTTGAAAACTTGACTTAGTTCCGCTGGGGGGGTTGACTTAGTAAATTAGACATCCGTTGTGAATTCTGAGGCCATGGGTGAGTCTGTAGCGTGTTTTTACATGTGTGCATGTTTGGTTTTTGACCGTAGGGCCTCGGATTGATGTAGGATTTTTGGGTGAAACACTAGAGGTCGTTGGTCGGATGTGACCACTATAGCGGGGGGTGGGGGGGGAGGCTGCTATAGTGAGTACGCACGGCGGGGTGCAGGTCACCGCCGCGGGAATTCATATTTAATGAGGTCCCCGATAGCGGTGGGATTTTTCGCGTTCGCTGCAGGGGTCGACGGGAGACAGAAACTCACTTTTTATATTGCAAATTTCGAAGTCACTCACCACATAACACCAAAAACAGTTCCCAAGAAAGTGAGAGGCGATTTTCTAAAGCTAGGGTGAAGTTCCTACATGAAGGTAAGTTCTAACCTTTATGTAGTTCATTCCCCTTTCTTCTTCAAGTTTCATGACTAGTCTAAGGTACATTATCACTTTCTAGGATGAGAATTTGATTAATAATGATGAGAATGGTGTATTGAGACTTAGGGTTCTAATAAAAATGGGAACTTTGGCCTAAAATCATTTTTGAAAAGGGTAAATTGATTAGAAAATCCACAAATTGGAAGAATATGACTGTTGGGATTGAGAGTATGATAAATTCACCGTTAAATGATAGTTTCACCCATTTGAAAAGGGTAGAAGTAATTAGATCTTCTTCCCTAATGGTTGTTCTTATTTGATTTGAATGTCTATTGCTTACTTAGCATTATATTGCTAGACTTTGAGCGTTCCGAAGCATTGCCAAAGGGGAAAGCTCTTGCGTAGTAGCTTGCATTTGTTCCGGTTCTACCTCTGAGGTAGGTTATTGTTTACTTAAGTTAGACTTTGATTAGTTGATTGTATGTGTAGTAAAATTGATGGAGAAAGCATGGATAGGTCTTCAAATATGACGTCTGGTTGGACATTACTTAGGTTGGTATGATTCCTGATTATGTGGGCTTGTCACCATTTGACAAGGTGTGAGGATGTGGCCTAGTTATTGGGTTCGTAATCCAAGGTCAATTCCGGAGTGAGTGGTAAATGGACACCATGGGTCCCCTGCAAGTCATGACTAATGAGCGGAAATAGCCATTGGCATGTGTGTCCAGTTGTGATACTACCATTGGTTGCATTGCATGGCATTTGATTCATTCTTATTTCTGTGATTCATTGATGACTGTTCGAGGGCATTATTTTTTATGTGCTGTTGTGCCTGATGTTAGGCGTATTCATACGTTTGACCATTGTATATTACTCATATTTTACCTTATTTAGAGGACCAATTAAGCTAAATATACCTAACTAATCATTATTTTTGCATTACGAGCTAATACATATGTGTTTGTTACAATCAGGCACTTTTGGAGAAAATGCGTGGTGATCCGGACAAAAATGGAAATTTCACGCGAAATCATCTTAGTGTGAAAGTGGAGATGAACCTCGCTGAGCTCAGTCCAAAGCAAGGCACATGTAGGCCTTGGACCTCGCCCAACGAGATGGGTTGATCAAATGCAAAAGTTGAAGAAAAATGGTTAAGTGTAAAACGAGACCCCTCACTCACCGAGCTTCAGCCAAAGCGAGGTGAAGGCTCGCTTTAGCCCTTGTTCAGCGAGATAACGGGTATAAAATGCTAGTTAAAGGAATGGAATTTGTTCTAAGTGTAAAACTGACTAGTGACATCGCTGAGCTTGGCTCAAAGCGAGGCACTGTCAAGTTTTGAAGGAAGCTTAGCGAGGTGGATGTTCAAGAATTCCAGAAGTCCAGAAATTTGGCTAAGTGTAAAGTGGCACATGGACCTCGCCGAGCTTGGCTCAAAGCGAGGCCATGTCAAGTTTTGGCGGGCACTCAGCAGCTTGCATGGAGAAAAATGCAATTGGGCCAATTTTTAGACCCATTTATGGTGGGCATTGTAGGGTTATTTCTCAATGCTATAAATAGGACCCTTGGTCATTTTTGAAAGTTTTATCACGCATTATTTCGCAGAAAGCAAGGATCTTATCATCGTAGGGTTTGATCTTTTACCTTCATTAATTCATCTTTTCTTTATTCGAACATGAAATTCCATTATTGTAATCTGAATATGAGCGGCTAAAATCCCTTGTTCTAGGGTTGTGGCCAAAGTATGATTGTTAAAGTATGAACTTGAGTTGACGTTTATTATATTTATTAGATGAGTTATTTACTTAATCTTGTGCACGACTATTCTTCTTCTTCGCGACCAGTAGGATATATATTTAATTCTTAGATTGAACACGAGAGAAGAATACTAAGATAGAACAAAGATTAAGTAGAGTAGGATCTTAACCCAGGGCATCGGGGAGTGGATTTGCATCTAGAATAGAGATATACCTAGTTTGCCCTACTTGGTTGATATATAGGAAATATAAATGATTAGAAATGAAAGTAGTACGAATAGGTGACCAGAGAACTCGAGAGATTCGTAGTCATAATATTAACCCTGTCAATCGTAACTCGATAAAGAATAAAAGCCAATGAAAGTGAATGCATAACGTGAATACGATAGTGCCATAACCCTGGAATACTCAACTCTCTGTGATAAACTCAACTTTTAACAACGTTCGTTGCAAAATTGTTCACACAAATAGTTATTTATTTACTATTTGCATTAGTTCTAAAACACAACAACCATTCTCTTATTTACTTGCATAATTAGCAGCAATGGTGAATTCTCGGTAAACCGTTGGTCATAAGTCTCTGTAGATACGATATCCAAATTTCACAAGAAACTATATTACTTGGCGACATTGTATACTTGCTTGTGCGTTAGGAGCAACAGTGCTTATCTGCCTATTTTGTTGATTTTATAAATGTATGCATGATACTAATCTTAGTCGCCCTATGATATCTACCGGTACATAGTGTTTGTACTGATACTACCTTACAGCACTTTTTATTTGAGTGTAGATTGTGTGCCAGAGACTTCTAGCTTGAGGCTATTTTGTAGCCAAATCAGAGGGTGAGCTCCTATCCATGCCATGCCGCCTAAAGATCTTTCCTATCTTGATGTCTACTTTATTTCAGACATTTATGTTATCTCAGACAGCTTTATGTCTTATAGTCCTTGTACGATGACTTTCAGATTTGGGGTTGTAATAGTTAGACTTCCGCATATTTATTTCATTTATGGCATGACTAGACAGATTTATGCTTTTTTTTCTTGTTATGGATTTATAATTGTACAAATGAATGAATAATTGGTTAAAGGGATGGTTCGCCTACCAGGGGGGTTATTGTGGTGCCATCACGACGGGTTGGGTCGTGACAAAGTTGGTATCACAGCTTTAGGTTCGTCGATCTCATTGTACAAGGACAGGTCTAGTAGAGTCTTAAAGATCGGTACAGTGACGTCTGTACTTATCTTCGAGAGGCTATGGGACACTAGAAAAATTTAATTTCTTTCTCTCTTTCGTACTACTTGATCCCAATTGGTATCTGGATGATTTAAATTGGTATCTGACTTTTCATTCTATTTTCTCACAGATGGTGAGGACTCGTGCTAGAGCAGCAGAGAACAAGGCACCCGAGTAGGCCGCTGGGGCCGCAGCTCGCGATGGAGGCTAGGCCAGGTGCCATGGCCTTAGCAAGGGCAGAGGAGCAGTAGCACCAGCTCTGCCAGATATTATAGCTACGCCAATGTCGTCAGATGTTATGGTTTAAGTGTTTAACCTATTAAACGGTTTGACAGAGGCAGGTATGCTACCAGCCACTCCAGGTGACCAAGGTGTGAGAGTGGGTGATCCGGCTCCCGGACGAGTGCTGCGGGAGTATAGCATCGCCGGCTATGGCTCCCGTATGGATAAGGCTCCAGGACCTGAGGTATTTCCTAGACCAGTGGCAGGGGCGGTGATGAGCATGATTTATTTTGGAGGTTCACTAAGATGAAGCCTCTAGTCTTCTATGGCACTGAGGCTAAGGATACTTATGAGTTCATCATGAACTTTCATGAGAGGTTGTATAAGATGGGGCGGTGGAGAAGTATAGTGTTGAGTTTGTGACCTTCCAGCTCTTTTATGATGCCAAGTTGTGGTGGAGGGCTTTTGTAGAGTGTAGTTCAGCGGGATTGCCTCCGTCGACATGGACTTAGTTTTATCAGGTCTTCTTAGAGAAGTATGTTTTTCGTACTTTGAGGGACAGAAGATGTGATGAGTTTAGTAATATTGAGCAGAGAAGCTCTTCAGTGGCTGCTTGAGAGGCCTGGTTCAATTTTTTGTCTCGTTATACTCTCCAGCGTATGCTTACTGAGGAGGAGAGAGTTAGGCGATTTATGAAAGGTTTGAACACTACTCTTCAGTTGTTATCTCTTCAGCTTGTGGCTTCAGGGTCTTTCTTCCAGGAAGTGGTGGATCATGTTAGGACCGTTGATGGTGTTCGACATGATGGTTATAGTAAGTATGTAGAGAAGAAGGCCGGCAAGGGTGGTGGTTTCAGTGGTTCATTCTCTCAGGTACAGAGTTCACAAGTGTACTCGAGACATCCTATTCAATTAGCCATGCAGGCTTTAGTTGGAGGCCCATCAGGGGCCAGTCAGTACTCTTCTAGTCAGCTAGGGGGTTCACAGGCTAGATTCCCAGAACATGGTGGTTATTCGACTTCTTCAGTTTCTATTCAACACTTACTCTTGACCGTGCTTGCTTTGAGTGTGGTGAGCAGGGGCATTTTAAGAGAAATTATCGCAAACTTAGGCAGAGTGGCCAGAGTGCTCAGTACCATATTCCCAGGGCTCCAGTTTCATCAGATAAAGGAGAAAGATCTTATGGTGAGCACCATGCTTGGACTGGGCGGGTGGTCACACAGCTGGTAGAGGTGGCTCCCAGCCTAGCAGAAGCAGATTTCAGTCAGTCAGAGGTGGACATCAGCCCAATAGGGGCGGAGCTCAGACAGGACAGCTTGTTCATGAAGGTTCGCAGGCTAGTGGCGGAGGGGTTCATTGCTATGCCTTTCCTCGCAGATCAGAGGCTGAGGATTTGGATGTAGTCATTACAGTTAACATCTCTGTCTATCACCGCATGGCTTCTATATTGTTTTATCCGGAGTCTACATTTTCTTATGTGTCTACATATTTCTCTGTGGGTCTTGACATAGTCTGTGATTTACTTGATTTCCCTATTCATGTATCTACTTTAGTTGGAGACTCTGTGGTTGTAGATAAAAAATACCGATCTTGTATTGTCACATTTATGGGGTATGGTACATGGGTTGATTTAGTGATTCTAAACATAGTAGATTTTGATGTTACTCCGGGTATGAGCTAGCTAGCTTCGTACCAAGCGATTTAGGACTGTCATGCCAAGACAATCATGTTAGCTATGCCAGGTATATATAGACTTGAGTGGAAGGGTATCCCTAGTCCCTCCCCAAATAAGATCATTTCTTTTTTTTCCACGCCAAAAGCTAGTTAATAGAGGGTGCTTGTCTTATTTGGTGCACATTCGTGATAATAGTGCTGATGTTCTATCTCTTTAGTCTGTTCCTGTGGTGTGTGAGTTTGCGGAGGTGCTTCTCGCAGACTATCCAGATATGCCACCCAATCGTGATATTGACTTTTGTATTGACGTAGAGCCAGGGACTCGCTCTACTTCTATTCCGCCATATTGGATGGCACCAGCAGAGTTGGGGGAGTTGGAGGAGCAGCTTCAGGATCTTCTGAGTAAGGGGTTTATTAGACCGTGTGTCTCCCCTTGGGGCGCTCCTGTACTGTTTGTGAAGAAGAGGGATAGAACTATGCGGATGTGCATTGATTACCGCCAACTAAATAAAGTCACCATTCGAAACAAGTACCTTATTCCCCATATTGACGATTTATTTTACCAGCTTCAGGGGGCTTATGTGTTCTCTAATATTGACTATCAATTGAAGACTCGTGCCAAAGATATTCCTAAGATAGCTTTTTAGACTTGATATGGGCACTATGAGTTTCTTGTTATGTCTTTTGGGATTACTAACGCCATGCTGGTTTTATGGACTTGATGAAAGGCCTTTTTAAGCCATACTTGGATTCTTTTATGATAGTGTTTATTGATGACATTCTGGTTTACTCGCGGAGTAGGGAAGATCATGAGAAGCACTTGAGAGCTATTCTTGGGTTGTTGAGAGATATGGAGCTATATGCCAAGTTCTTTAAGCGTGAGTTTTGGCTTGAGTCTGTATCTTTCTTGGGCCATGTGGTGTCAAATGAGGGGATTATGGTTGATCCTAAGAAGATTGAGGCAGTGAGAGATTGGGCTAGGCCTACATCACTGACAGAGATTCATAGCTTTGTGGGGTTAGCCAGTTACTATTGTCGGTTCGTGAAGGGATTGGCTTCTATTAATTCACATTTGACCGGTTTGACTTAAAATGAGGTACCTTTTCAGTGGTCCGACGAGTGTGAGGGAGCTTTCAACAGCTCAAGACTTTATTGACTATAGCTTCGATTTTAGCATTGCCTGTGGAGGGAAACGATATTGTGATTTATTGTGATGCTTCACGTTCTGGTTTGGGTGCTGTGTTGATGCAGGAAAAGAAAGCTATTTCTTTTGCTTCTAGACAACTAAAGATTCATGAAAAGAACTATCCCACTCATGATTTAGGAGTTGGCAGCGGTGGTATTTGCTCTGAAGATTTGGAGGCACTATCTTTATGGTGTACATTTTGAGGTTTTCGCCGATCATCGCAGTCTTCATCACGTGTTTACTCAGAGGGATCTTAATTCTTGGCAGCGGAGATGGATGGAGTTGCTTAAGGATTATGATATTACTATTTTGTGTCATCCTGGCAAGGCAAACGTGGTAGCGGATGCCATGAGTAGAAAGTCAGCTAGTATGGGTAGCTTGCCTCGCTTGATCATTTCGGAGTGTCCATTAGACATGGAGGCCCAAACTCTGGCTAACAGTTTCATGAGGCTTGATATGTCTGATTGAGGCAGAGTGTTGGCTTGTGTAGAGGCGAGGTCATCGTTTCTAGAGTAGATTAAGGCAAGGAAATTCGAGGATGCAAATAAGATCCGTGATAAGGTTTTGAGTGGTGAGTCCATGATTGATAGCGAGGGGTTCTTGAGGATTAAGGGGCGTGTTTGTGTTCCTCGCGTTAATGACTTGATTCGGAGTATTCTGGAGGAGTCCTACAGTTCTAGATACTGAATTCATCCTGGTGCTATCAAGAAGTTTCGTGACTTGAGGCAGCATTATTTGTGGGCTAAAATGAAGTGTGATATTATTTAGTTTGTTTCGTAGTGTCTCAATTGTTATCAGGTTAAGTACGAGCACCAGAGACTCGGGGGCACGCTTCAGAAGATGCCCATTCCTGAGTGGAAGTGGAGAGGATAGCCATGCACTCTGTCGTTGGTCTTTCGAAAGCCTTAATTCGATTTGGGTCATTGTTGATAGATTGACTAAGTCTGCTCATTTCATACTGGTTCAGATTACCTACACTGCTTAAAAGTTAGCTCAGATTTATATCCGTGAGATTGTTCGTTTGCATGGGGTCCCTATTTTCATCATATCTGATAGAAGCACGCAGTTTATGTCCCGATTTCAGAGGACTTTGTAGGCCGAATTGGGCACTCGATTGGATCTCACTACTGCTTTTCACCCTCAGACAGATGGTCAGTCTGAGTGGACAATTTAGGTTCTCAAGGATATGCTCTGAGCTTGTGATTGACTTTAGTGTTCATTGGGACCAGTTCATACCATTGGTAGAGTTTGCATATAATAAAAGTTACCACCGGAGTATTAACATGGCTCCGTTTGAGGCTCTTTATGAGAGGCGATGTAGATCTCCTATTGGGTAGTTTGATGGATTTGAGGTAAGGCCATAGGGTACTGATCTTTTGAGAAAGTCATTAGACAAGGTTAAGGTGACTCGAATAAGATCTTAGCGGTTCGAAGTGAACGAAGGAATATGCGGATCGAAAGGTCTGAGATCTTGAGTTCATGGTTGGGGAGTAGGTTTTGTTGAAGGTCTTACCCATGAAGGGTGTGATGAGGTATGGGAAGAAGAGCCAGCTCAGTCCTAGGTTCATCGGTCTCTTCGAGATTCTTAGTCGTTTAGGGGAGGTAGCCTATGAAATTGCTTTGCCTTGAGGTTTGTCTAGCATTCATTTGGTATTTCATGCCTCTATGTTGAAGAGATATCATGGTGATGGTTCTTTCATCATTCGTTGGGATTCAGTCTTGTTGGATGAGCACTTTTCTTATGAGGAGGAGCCTATCGCTATCTTCGATAGACAAGTCCGTAAGTTGAGGTCTAAGGAGATAGCGTAAGTGAAGGTTTAGTGGAAGAATCATCCCGTTGAGGAGGCTACTTAGGAGACTGAGTCCGATATGCGTAATAAGTATCCCCAGCTTTTCACCGAGTCAAGTATCTTTCCCCTTGTTTTCTTTCCTTGTCCGTTCGAGGATGAATAGTTGTTTAATTGGTATCTGATGTAATGACCCGCTAGGTTGTTATATGCATTTTGACCATTTTACCCCTCCCGGTTCATTTCTGAGATAGAAGCGAGTCTAGTGATGAACTTAAAGATTCAGAATTATAAAATAAAGGCATTTGATTATATTTGTGCACTTGTTTGAAAACTTGATTTAGTTCCATTGGGAGGCTTGACTTAGTAAAGTAGACCTCCGTTGTGAATTCCGAGGTCACGGTGACTCCGTAGCGTGTTTTTACATATGTGTGCACATTTGGTTTGTGTCTGTAGGTGCTCGGATTGATGTTGGGTTTTTGGGTGAAAAACCAGAGGTCACTAGTCGGATGCGACCGCTGCAGCGGGCGGGGGCGCATTAGCGAGTCCGCCACAGTAAGTCACCGGTCGCCGCCGCGGGAATTCTGGTTTATTGAGGTCTTTCATAGCGGTGGGATTTTTCGCTCAAGCAAAACCGCTGCAGCAAAGCTATGTACGCTGCAGCAATCAACGGAAGACAGAAACCCACTTTTATATTGACAATTTCGAAGTCATTCACCACATAACACCAAAAATAATTCCCAAGAAAGTGAGAGGCGATTTTCTAAGGCTAGGGTGAAGTTCCTCCTTGAAGGTAAGTTCTAACCTTTATGTAGTTCATTTCCCTTTCTTCTTCAAGTCCCATGACTAGCCTAAGGTCCATTAATGGAGGGTGAAGGCCCTAGAACCCTAAAATTGATAAGCCTTTGAATAAATTGCGAAATGTTGATTTTATTACTGTTCTATCACGTAGTAGTGTACATTATCACTTTCTAGGATGAGAATTTGATAAATAATGATATGATGAGAATCGTGTATTGAGACTTAGGGTTCTAATAAAAATGGGAACTTTGACCTAAAATATTTTTTTGAAAAGGGTCAATTGATTAGAAAACCCAAAAATTAGAAGAATATGACTGTTGGGATTGGGAGTATGATAAATTCACCGTTAAATGATAGTCTCACCCATTTGAAAAGGGTAGAAGTAATTGGGTCTTCTTCCCCAATTGTTTTTCTTACTTGATTAGAAGGTCTATTGCTTACATAGCGTTATATTGCTAGACTTTGAGCATTCCGAAGCATTGCGAAAGGGGAAAGCTCTTGCGGAGTAGCTTGCATTTGTTCCAGTTCTGCATCTGAGGTAGGTTATGGTTTACTTGAGTTGGACTTTGATTATTTGATTGTATAAGTAGTAAAATTGATGGAGAAAGATGCATAAGTCTTCAGCTATGATTTCTGGTTGGACATTACTTAGGTTGGTATGATTCCTGATTATGTGGGATTATCGCCATTGTAACCTGAGATGAAATTGTTGTGTTATTAGAAGGAAGGAGTCAATATATGCTCTTCTTGTTAATTGAGATAGTTGCATATTCATATTGTGTTGAGTTGCTCATCTGAATTTTGTTGTGACTTGTGGCATGGTGCTTTGCACTTATTGACATTGAATTTATTGACTGTTGGACTAGAATACACTGAGATGGATATTGTGATCAGATACAGAAACATATATATACACCCACCCACACACATGAAGGCACATTTGACAGGGGTTGGGGATGTGGCCTAGTTATGGGCTCGTAATCCGAGGTTAATTCCGAAGCGATTAGTACATGGACACCATGGGTCCCCTACAAGTCATGACTAATGAGCGAAAATAGTCGTTGGCATGTGTGTGCGGTTGAGATACTACCATTGGTTGCATTGCATTACATTTGACGCATTCTTATTTCTGTGATTCATTGATGACTGTTTGAGGGCATTATTTGGTTATGTGTTGTTGTGCCTATCAGCCTATTTAGTTGATTTTATGAACGTATGCATGATACTAATCTTAGTCGGCCTATGATATCTATTGGTACATAGTGTTTGTACTGATACTACCTTGCTGCACTTTTAAGTTGAGTGTGGATTGTGTGCGTAGACTTCTTCCAGACCTCACATCTAGCTTGAGGCTATTTCCTGCCCAAATCAGAGGGTGAGCTCCTATCCATGCCATGCTGCCTAAAGATCTTTCCTATCTTGATGTCTACTTCATTTCAGACATTTATGTTATTTCAGACAGCTATTATTTCTTAGAAAACTTTATGTTTTAGAGTACTTGTACGATGACTTTCGGATTTTGGGGTTGTAATAGATAGACTTCCGCATCTTTATTTCATTTATGGCATGACTAGATAGAATGGTTTTATTTCCTGTTATGGATTTATAATTGCACAAATGAATGAATAATTGGTTAAGGAGATGGTTCGCCCACTAGGGGGGTTAGTGTGGGTGCCATCACGACGGGTTGGGTCGTGACACACTCAAAGTGAATGGCTGCATTGTGGGAAATCCTAGTCGAATTGTTGTTACGTGGGCTGCCATGAGTTTCCTTTTGGGAATGATTTACTGCTTCATTTTATGGCTGAATGGTTGCTACATCATCGGGGTTAAAAGACGTCATCTTTTGAGTACATTTGATGCAGCTGCTGATTCGAAATTGCTTCATTGTATGGCTGAATGTTTGCTACATTTTGAGGATGAAAATTTTCATTTTTTTGAGACGTATAGCTACTGTCAGGCTGCTCCACCGGATGCCTAATTCTGGGCTGAAATCATTGTTGCATTTTGGCCAAACTATTGCTGCACTTTTGAGCAGACTTGACATTCATTACTGCTGCATTTTTAGCTGAGCTTTTGCTACAATTCATTGCTGATTTGAAGTGCTAAATTTGAAGCAAGCTGCTGGGAGAATTCGCTGCATTTCAGGCAGATTATTTCCACACTTGTAGTATCTTGCTCATTGTTGTACTTTGGGTAGATCTGAGCCTGAACTGCTGCACTTCATTATGCTGCTTATTGCACGAGCTGCTGTTGGCTTTACCATTTGCTACAGGTCGTTGTGGTCGTTTTTCTAATGCACTGATGAATCTTTGAAAGCATTAACATATGCTCATGTAAAGATTTAAATTTGAGGCAAATCTCTTGGGAATTCGCTGGTCTAGTAATGGTTTTGCTGTGATCTTTCGTTGATACCGACAGATGCTACACTTGATGGGGCCGATGAGAAGATTTAATTTGAGGCCATGCCATTTCAGGAAAGGTTGTCCCTCGGGTTAGGCGATGATTACCTCATACAAATATCACGAGGTAGACACCAACATGCGTTTGGCGAGGCAATTAGAATGGCCACTAGTTTGCAGCCAAGACATGTTTCGGATTTCTTTGCCACATTCGAAAACATGAGTCTAAGCCTCCGTAATCGAAACTCTCAAAAGTTTTGATACTAGTCCGAGGGATATTATTATCATGTTCATAAACGCAACCCTATGAGGTGGCGTATTATTTTTACTAACTACTTTTCTCTTAATTGTGCGAGGTACAAATAACGCAAATCCGTGGGACAAAGGCGTATAAAGACGAAGCAAAAAAAGTGGATATTCATAGTGTGGAGCTTTGGATGAGGAATCAGCAAATGTGGAATAATCAAGTTTAATGGTCCAAAAAGGCAAGGAGATAGTATTTGCTATTCTAATCTTTGTCCACCTTCCCCCTCTCTCCCTCTCTTTATTTGTCTTTTGTAATTTGTAAACATACATGACTTGTAAATACTTGTGTATTATTGAAACCCATAGTTGGAACTTAGTTGAAACAATTTTCAAATAGATGGTCTTTTTATTCTTTGAGAAAATCAACATTTTTCGACCTACAAATTTGGCACAAAAGAGGAATGAAAAAGGGTTATATATTTCAAAAAAAGAAAAAGAAAAAAGGAAACTATTTGGATAAGATAAAAACGGTTTAAGTTTCTTTTTGGGCTAAGAGGAATTCCATTTAAACACAAGTTCAAGAAAGGGATCCAAAGTAGAACATGGTTGACCCGAATGAGCTGAAAAGTAAGATAAATAAAATCTCTTCTTTTGTTACACTTATAAAAACTTATGCTACTTTCAAGGGAGATATACTCCAAATATAGATACATAAACTTATAAGGATTCAAATTATGACATTGGACCAAGTTAGTAAAAACTTAACCCTGTATAGAAAATTTTAAGTGTGTTTGGTAGGAAATGAAATGACCTCAACCCTTATAAAACTCTTTTTCCTAAAAGCCTCTTTTCCTTTAAAGAATATTTTGCCAAAAAGGGAGTTTTTATGATTAACATGACAGTTTTTTTCCACAAGAAAGAAAACATTTTTGAATTAATCACAATTGAAGGCTCGAAGACAATAGTATTATATGGATCCTTAATATCTTGTAGCTTAAAACCTGCTTCAAATCGCTTAACCCTTATCTCGAACTATGGTTTAAAAAGGATTTACCTCTTGTTTGACTAAACTCTTTTAACTCGATTTTCCTAATTTCTTTTATTAAATTAGTTGGCGACTCTAAAAATATTAAAATCCGAATAGAGTCCACAACCTCTTAGTAGCAATAGTACAAATGCAAGTCATAAATAGCTCAGGAAGCAAAAAAAAGAAATGGGAGACGACGAGATTGTATTGAATAAGATCTTAGTCTATATGCACCAGCAGGTATGAAATTTAAACAAAGATTAGGAGCTGTGCCTTAAACAATTATTTTTAATACAGACAAGAAAGATGATTAGAGTATCAGATTGCAAAATAATCATTTATGCAGATACATGCCCATCTGGGAGGCAGAGAATCAAGTCGCTATCGACTTATCTCTAGATTCATCACCAAAAAGGAATACGAGTTGCATTTATGATATGAAATAACATGATAAAATACAGGATCTAAGAAAGTAGAGCCTAAAGGATGAATCATTTGCAGCTCTATAACAGCAGAAATAATGGAGGGTTAGACTGGATCGATAATGGGAAACCGTGCCTAACTTCTCGAAAAATGCGATCATACAATTTAGGTGCTATTTGATTTGGATTTTATAGAGGTTATTTCCTATTATTCCGATCACTGATTATCCGATTAGATCGACAGACTAACTTCTATTGGAGTATTTTTATCTGCACTTTCATTTTTCTTTTCCTTTTTTTTTTTTTTTTTTTTTTTTTTTGTGGGGGTGTTTACTACAACAAGCAATGAGTTTGGTTAATGAAAATTTTTGTTAAACCATTGATTAAAGAAGGTGAAGAAAACAAGCAGGAATTACGACCCTAAAGCATAGTAAAGAAGATATCATTTTTAACAAATTTTTTTGATACGGTAAAGAGGAAATCAATTGAGATTGTCTGGGAAGTACATTTCATCTTGGTAAAAGCGAAGGAGCAGCAAGTTCTTTGTATGAACTTCTCGAAAGATATCACAACCACCATGGGCGGATTTAGGGTGTCACGTAACACCGCTGAGTCACAAAATTTTATTACAAATACTCCCTCTGTTTCAATTTATGTGAACATATTTTCTTTTAAATCAATACAAATGAATAGCTTCTTTCTTAATTTAAAACAAATTCAACATAAAAATGATTCAGCCATCACAAATATTCAAGATTATTTTGAACCACAAGTTTTAGTCTTTCCTTCTAAATTAAATCTTTTTGCCTACCAAATATGCTAAAATAAATTGAAAGTATATATATAAATATACACACTCTTACATACGGAAATGAATATACACAAAAAAAATGACACTGCTATACACCAAGCCCCAAATAGCGTAACGGTCAAACACCTCATTTTATGAGTCGAGGTGTTCGAACCTCTGTAGCGTAATATTTTTTAAAGTTCTGTCATAGAGAAGGATAGTAGTCAGGGAGTCTTGAACCATGACATTTTATGCAGTAAAAAATAAATAAAACCAGTGGGATCTACCTGTTAATGTCTTCTAATTGAAAAACAATTATCTCATATTATATGGGGAGAAAATTCAGCAAACATAAAATGCTAACTTTTAAAAAGTGCTCATCCTCCTCTGTAAAATTGCAACTTCTGCACATTTTTTTGTGCCTTTTTAATATGATATTTTTACAATTTGTTAACTTTTTCAATTGTGATACCGCTTGTGAAAACTTCTGCCTACGCCACTGACCACAACTATTTGAGCCGGGTCATCGTGAAGAGAAATGATTAATAATGCACAAGAATAACAAATCTTTTTTGTAAATAATCAAATCGAGCATCATCAGCATCTTCTGCAGTCTTCACATCAAATCGCTCATAAATCTTCAAGTTTGACAAATAACAAAAAACCATAAGAGGACAAAGGAACCCCTAGTACTTCCACAGGAACATGATGAATCAAATACATGTAAGCAATTACCAAACAAAACAGAGACCAGACAAAATTCAAACTTAAATATGCACGGAGCATAGAAATAAGTGATGCAGATCTTGTACTTAAAAAACCTTACCGCAAACTGTTAAGCCATAATTAAATAAGTAAAAATATTCCCTCCCTAACTGTTCTGGCTTTTGGAATAGGTGGTCACACAATTTTTCCATTTTGAAAGAGCCAACTTTGGTAAGCCATCATGATACTCGTAAGTTTGTGTCAAAATTCACGTGTGAAATAATTGACGAGAAGTGTTGCACGATCCAACTGTCCCACATGAATTGTGTGAGGTCTTCCAAATGGATTTAATTTGGTCAGTCTCAAAAGAAGGAAGGAGTTGAGACATCGTTTTGAGATTTCTTGCGTTTATCAGGCTTGAGTTAGAAAGTAGAGAAAGATCTTATGACACCGATGGGTGGTGACTGCCTGTTTACCTAGTATCTGGTATTAGGATAATGGGTTTTGAATGAAAGCAAGCATCATCTTGACTTCCATGGCGAACACAATTTGAACATGCTAAGAATGAAGATATCCGGGATAAGATGGGAGTGGCCTCAGTGGAGGACAAGATGCGGGAAGTGAGGCTACAATGGTTCGGACATGTGAAGAGGAGAGACACTGATGCTCTAGTGTGCAGGTGTGAGAGGTTGGCTATGACCATTTCGGGGAGAGAGGTAAGGTAAGTAGAAGAAGTATTGAGGAGAGGTGATTAAGACGGGGACGTAGCGCGATTCACACCTTCGATGGGACATGAATTTAGATAGGAAGTTGTGGAGGATGCAGATTAGGATAGAAGACTAGTGGATAGTCCCGCTTACCCTTTTTCGACAATAATCGTAGTTTTGCCCCATAGTTTCTTGTCCTTTGTTTTATGCTACAATCTATTGGTTCTTGTACTTCGATTTTTTTTATTCATCTGTGGTAGCTACGACTCTTTTTTTTTCAGTCTGTTGTACCATGATTTTTCATTTTCGTTATTTTATTTTTAACTACTTTTTGAATTACGTCATATTTATCTAACCTTTTTTTTTCATGCTTTCTCTTGACCGAGGGTCTTTTAAAGCTTGATCTCTCCTTAAGGTCTACACACACTTTATCCCCTCAGACCTTATATTATGGGATTTCAATGGGTATGTTATTGTTGTTATTAGAGGAGGCATAGACTCTAGGTTCACGTCTGACCGCCATTCATTTTCAAATAGTATGTCCACGTGCTTGGCCAAGAAAAAGAATTAGACTGCATGGAAGAGGTGGTATTTAAGACATAAAATAAACATAAGTATCTTATACATATTAAATTAAATTTTTAGATGAGGTGGTCATAATATCAACGTCGTAAAAAAATGACAAACCTACTGACCCAAAACTCGATGTATTCCTTTTGATAAACTCAGATTCTTACACTGGAAATTGGTCGTGTCCATGCTAAATTATTATTAAATATAGCTACAAGACCATTATTTTGTTACTCACCTGCCGTATTTGAAGTACTACCTTTGGTGAAACACCTTTATACTCGTTTGCCAATGACCTGAAAATACAGTACTTAAATAAGCAATATCTCTCTTTCCCAAGCGTTCTCAGAATTTAAACATGCTGAAATTTCATATCAATGTATTAGGACAGCACAGAGGATATTCTAGCAACTTCTTATTTTATGCTGAATTTTCGAAGAGCAGGAGACTGGAAATTTCAAGGTAATGTATGCAACCCTTCAAAACTCAAATAGTGAGAACGACATATTAAACTAACATTAAAGTTTTCATCTCCCAGTAATTAAAAAATATTGTATAATGGAAATTTATTCATCATTTTGCATAAGTTAAGGCACATATATCGTCTTCATAGAACAACATAGTGTAAGGAAGAATTAAAAAATCAAGACAATGTTTCAATTACATAAATAAAGGAAAACACTAACTAAAATTACAGCTTCAAAGTGCCCCCGGGCTTTAGTCTAGTGATAAAAGCGCAGCGAGTAATGTGTGGTTTAACACACTTCACTGGTTTGGAGCTTGCTACAGACAAGCTCGTTATTTAAGGATAAAGATTAAAAGGGTAGGTTCATTATCCACTGAGTTTTTGAACTGTGCGTGGATTTCTCCATTAAAAAAAAAAAAAAATTATAGCTTTCAAAATATAGCTGCAAATCACCAGTTAATGGGCGATTGATTAGTCCGGCCACTTCACATTAACATGATGACAACTTTGTTTTTTTTTTTTTTCTTTTTCTTTTTATAAGGGACATGATGACAACTTTGACAAGAAGGTTATCAACGTCTTAACATTTTGGGTCTACAAATTAATTCTATCAGACTGATCCCACTAATTTGCTCTAACAAGTGGACTAATTTGGACCCTTTTCTCTAATGTACATCAAAGTTAATTTGTACCCTTCTGTAAAGCATACACCTCTCTTTTGCGCTAGATGCTCAAACTATGCACAAAATGCTTATTTCCCCCAGCTACTAACTGATGATACACCAAACACAAGGAGGTAATAACCGAGGCAAAGGGGGATAAGACAAAAAACTGTCAAAAAGTGAGATGACAACATAACACTTCACGTCAAGGTTTATTACTATCCGAAAGTTTTCAATCATTGACACCAGAGAAAAGGAGGCCAATGGACCGACGTTTCCTTCGTGGTTGAGGTAATGATGGTTGAATAACCGATTGATGTCTGCATAGGACAGAAAAATACTTCAGCTCTTAGGCCCTAACTATAAAGATAATTATCAAGAATGACACCAGAATTTAAAAATTACAGCATTAGCATCTATCTTTACAGCCTGCACATCACACAAAGTCGCGAACGTACCTGGATTTATGTGAGAAGATAAAATTATTGATTGCCAGTAGAATGGCGGTTGACCGTCTAAATACCTACAAGCGACATTCACAAAACCAAATTATTAGCAAAAAGCATCACTCATTTCATGTAGGAATTCTAAATAAAATAATATGAGAAATTTTCTTCTGTGTATTTCATCATCTGTCTTCGGGTATATATACAAACAAAGAATAAAAAGATGCTTCTATTCTAACTAACTAGCCGCTGTCCTAGACATCACTATCACTAAATATTCCTCTATAATGTAAAAAGGGACATAATAGGAAGATTAAGTACAATATTTACTAGGTATATAATCTGAAGTAGAATAAGAATTGTATTGTGGAATTGGGCTGTTGTGAACCAAATAACTAGGCCCTCTGAACATTGTGCTATCATTTGCAGACAAAGACCCAATGTCTTTTAAGAGCCCAGATGGTGGAAAAGGGTCAAAGACAAAAGTCTTCATTTTCGTTGATGTTGATACACAAGCTGACAAACATAGCTTCTTCTTCTCCTCTAAAGCTTTAATGGAGTTATCATCTCCAATTCCACCCCCACCCCCCCTCCCTGACCCCGAAGTTGGAGAGGTGTGATTGAACCCCCAACTTGTTAATCAAAGAACGATGCGGAAGACATGGCAATAGTTTGGCGAAGACATCGTCTAACTGAGAAGAGGAAGGAACAAAATGGAGAGAAATCAAACAAGCCAAGAATTGCTGACGAACAAAGTGGCAATCGAGTTCCACGTGTTTCGTCCTTTTATGGAAGACGGGATTTTTGACGATATGTAAAGCAGCTTGACTGTCGGAATGCAGTGGTTTTGAAATCGATGGAGTAATGGTGAGATCTAAAAGAAGACGAACCAACCAAGTCAATTATGCAACTACGCGACACATAGAACGGTATTCAACTTCTGCACTGGAAAGGGAAATCAAAGACTGCTTCTTTGATTTCCAAGATACCGGAGAACCACCGAGACTGATGAAGAACCCACTAACAGACCTCCTTGAGTCAAGGCAAGAACCCCAATCGGAGTCGCAATAGGCTGCAATTTCGAATGAAGAATCCGATTGAAAGAAAAGCCCCAAACTTGGAGTACTAACAAGGTAACGTAAACAGTGTATAACAGCTTGGTAATGAGGTATTCATGGTGCTTGCATATACTGACTTAAGTGTTACACAACAAAACTTAAGTCAGGATGAGTATGAGTAAGAAAATTTAGTTTCCCTATTAATCTGCGATAAATTGTAGGATCTAGTAGCAACTTTCCAATATCTGATCGAAGCTTGCTCGAAGGTTCAAGAGGTAAAGGTGCGGACTTTTTGTCAAGACAGTCAAATTCAGAGAGTAATTCCAAGGTAAACTTCCTTTGTGTGATGATTAAACCTTGTTTTTCTCATATTAATTCCATACCCAAGAAAAAACTGGCCAGACCTAAATCCTTGATTTGAAACTCAGAGTTAAGAAAAACCTTGAATAAAATCAATCTCATCTTGATCATCACCTGTTATGAGAATATCGTCAATATAAACTGCAATGATGCACACACCATTAGGACTCTTTTTGTTGAATAAGGAATAATCATTGAAAGAATAGGAAAACCCTTTTAAGGTTAAAGCACCAGTGAGCCTTTCATACCATTGTCTCGAGGCTTGTTTAAGCCCATACAATGATCTCTTTAGTCTACAAACCATGTTCGGATCAGAAATAGACAAACCAGTTGGTAACTTCATATAGACCTCTTCTTGCGAATCCCTATGAAGAAAAGCGTTGTTAACATCTAATTGGAAAATGAACCAATTCAGGAGACATCTCACAGTAGTCATTTTCACTACAGGTCAGAATGTCTCATTATAATCAATTCTCTCCCTTTGCACATCACCGCTTATAACCAACCTAGCCTTATATCTCTCAATGGACCCATCTACTTTGTATTTTATTTTATAAACCCATTCAAAAGGCGAAGCCTTTTTTCCCTGTGATAAGTCAACAATGTCCCAGGTTTGATTAGCTGCCAAAGCCTCAAACTCCTTTGCCATAGCTTCTTTCCAACAGGGTATAAGGATGCTTTAGAGAAACTAGTGGGTTCAGGCGGAGTAAGGCAAACAGAATTAATAAGGGATTGGTTTGATTAAGATAAAGCAGAAAAGGCAAAGCATCAGGGGTAATGGGTGTTGTAAAACAAGAAGAGGTTAGATCAGTTAAAAAAATAGCATTGCATATATCATCAGCCAAATACTTAGGTTGTTTAGTCACTCTAAATGATGTTCTTGTGTCAGAAACAAGGGGCAAACGAGAAGTAGGAGGATTAGGTGATTGAAGAGGTGAAATGGGAGCCGAGTTAGGTGGATTAGGAGCAGGAGGAGGAGCAGGTGAATTAGGTGTTGAATGTGGAGTAATTGCATCAGAAATAGGAAGGCGAGCAGGGAAACTATCTGAATCAGGTGAGTAGAAATAATCAAAAGGAGTAGAAGAAGGAAAGATAGGAGGTGAAACAGATAGAGAATCTGCAAAAGGGAAAATACTTTCATGAAATTTGACATCCCTTGAAACGAAAACCATATTTGTTGAGAGATTTAAAAGCTTGTATCCTTTTTGGTTAAATGTGTCACGACCCAACTAGTGGGCCATGACGGGTACCCGGAGCTGGCTACCGAGCACCGCTCATTATGCTATCTATCGTACTCAACAAGGATATATATATACATATATATATATATATCATTTCCAACATCGAACTTGTCATAAACCAATTTCCGAATCTCCCAAAATATGTATATATGCATAAGCCCACAAGGCTACAAAATGATGTACAACATATACACTGAAAAAAAGTCTCGTAACATCTACAACCCACATATAAGTATCTACGAGCCTCTAACTGAAGTACTGAAATCATGAGGGCGGGACAGGACCGCCATGCCCCAATATATACACAAAAGAATATACCAAGAGATGGCAACTCCAAAGTAGGGAGTGCTCCCGCAAATACGCGAGTAAGCTCCTAAGCATCGCGTCTCTCCGTTTACGCGGGCATGAACACAGCGTTCATAAAAGAGAGGACGTCAGTACGAATAATGTACTGAGTATGTAAGGCATATACAATAACATGATAAAGAAATACGAGAGCTTAAGATAGAGATATGACCTGTACTGATCGCCTCTCAAGGCGGAGTCATGCATGCTAACTTATATAATAAACAACATCATATCATATCATATATTGCTGCAGAATGTGCAGTCCGATCCATTTATCTCTACATTTATCACATATATATATATATATATATATTGGAACGAACGGCCCGATCCATTTATCCATACATTCATCACATATCTATATATATACAGTGCCGCGGAACGAACGGCCCGATCCATTTATCCATATATCCCGCGTCCGGGACGATATCAGAATATGCCAGCTGATCAGGTGGTACTGCGTATATAGCGCCTAGCCCTTCTTTCCATATCCCATGTATTCATATACATATATCCATGTACATCATATAATATAAATAGCATGCATGAGAGCTCAAGTAAGAGTTATAACTCTATCGGAGTGACGTAAGGTTGGTAAGCTCCGATTATATTATAAAATAATCATAATCGTCATGTCTCACCTTGAAGGGACTAATGACGTAAGGTGAGGCTAACAATGAATAGTCATCAAGGAGAACATAGGGTAAGATCATAAATCTTATAAAAGCATCAATTTATGAACCATGGAGCCTTTAGAAGTAGAATCATCATCATTATCATAAGGAACTCATAACAATCTTGAACGTTCGACTCTTGGAATGTAAGAAGGTCATGGAATGCATGGAAGGTGGAATATAAGAATCATGCCTTTAAGAAAGAAAGGGCCTAGCCTTACATACCTTTATGTCTCCTTAACTCTATCGACTAATGCTTTCCTTCCAAGCTCGCGATTCTACATTCAAGAAAATTCATACTACATTAAATTATTAAAAGCATACTTAGGTCTAAACTAAACGACTAGGAGCTAATGAAAATTGGACAACATCTCCTTTGTTTCTATAACTTTCCCCATAAAATAAACAATTCCCAAACATCAATGACAACACCCATAATACCATAATCAATAGTCTTCACCAAGTTAAGCATTATCCAATTCTCAAAATCCCCTTTCAAGGTCATCCACAACCATAGCTACAACACAACGTCATATTCCTTCATATATAATACTTTTTCAACATTCTTAATATCATTCATAACAAGATTATACTCACAGCATATCAAGAACTATGATTCATATCAAGTTCTATTCAAGAATACCACTATTTCCACATTTAAGCTTCACATTCTATTTTTTTTCTTAATCCAAGTCATTTAACCCCACAATACTCTTAATAACGTGTAATGAACATGAAACTTAACTTTGATGATGTAGGAATGGACTTTAGCTAAAAATACTTCACTTGGAGAAAATCCCAACTTCAATTCCAAAGAGACTCTTGGTTTCCACAAATCCTAGAGAGCATCCTTGCACTTGATTCTACTAATTGTTTGGTACTTGATCTTTAATTTACCTTGGATTGGTGCTAGAGAAGTGTATGGAATTTTCTAGAGTCTTCAAGACTTGTAGAGGGAGTGAAATTTGAAAAATAAAGGCAGGGGTCGTTTATTTATAACTGGAACTGGAAAGTTCAAGTGAAGCGGTTCGACGAGCGGGTTGATGACCCGTCGACTTGCTTCGTCGACTTACTCCTGCAAATGCCTGATTACAGAAACATGTTGACGGTTGGGTCAACGGTCTGTCGACTTGACCCGTCGAATTGCGCCTGCAGATCTCAGTCTGTAGAAATATGTTAACGGTGCACAGTGTCTGTCCGTCGACATGTCGACGGCCCGTCAGCACTGACTGGTGTCTGCAGAATTTTTTGATTCGGTTCAGATTGCGTCGATTCGATTCATACAACTTCTAACCCCATAAATCACCAGGAATACCTGCTGGTACGTTTGTATTCGGGGTAAGATATTCTCTACCTTGATTTTCTCCAATAATCTTTCTGCTCTCTCTCCTCAAATGTCTTTGAAATCTTAATTAGAATCATTAAGTGTCCCTTCTTACTTGTAGGGACATCATATACACCTTAACTTACGTGGGTCTATTCACCGCTCAGCAGCCCAAAATTTTGAGGTGTAACAAAATGGATAGCCAAGAAAAATGCATCTCACTGCCCTAGGGTCAAGCTTGGTTCGGAATTGAGATGGTGTGCTAGCAAAACATAGACATCCAAAAGTCCTTAAGGAGTCATAATTTGGTTTTATGGAAAATAAAATCTCATGAGGTGTTTTGAAATCAAGAATTCTAGAAGGCAGCATGTTGATTAGATGTGTAGCAGTCAAAAGACATTCCCCCCAATATACTAAAGATAAATTTGATTGGAAAAAAAGAGCCCTACAAGTTTCTAATAAGTGCTTGTGCTTTCTCTCAACAATTCCATTTTGTTGAGGGGTTGCTACACAACTAGTTTGATGAATAATGCCTTGAGATGATAAGAATTCTGAATTGAATAAACTGGAACCTAGTTCTTTGGCATTGCTTGTTCAAAGGATTTTAACTTTTGTATTAAACTGTCTTTCAACAAAAACCAAGAATTTCTGTAAAGTGGGAAAAGCATTACACTTAGTTTTCAGAAGGAAAGTCTATGTTCCCCTGCTAAAGTCATCTACAATTGTCAAGAAATACCTATTTCCATCATAAGTATCAACTTTATAGGGCCCCCAAGTGTCTACATGAATTAGATCAAAAATAACTTTGTTGGAAATGGTACTATATGGGAAAGGAAGTCTTGCTTGTCTTGCTTTTGCACACACATCACAAGGAATCAAAGTATTTAGAGAAGATAAAGGAAACTTGGATATATTTTTCATACTAGAAATGGGCAAATTCCCTAACCTTTGATGCCATAGGCTTACATTAGGAATGGAAATACTAGAAATAGGACCAGACTGAGCATTATCAAGGTTGCAAGAAGTAGAAACAAACTTAGACTTAGTACTATCATTTGAAAATTGTTTACAAACTGACTTAGAAACTAATGTGCTAGTAGGCACTTGATTATGTTGAAGAGAAAACTGGCTTGACTTGACTGGATTGATTGAGTTGGGCTTGATTGGATTGGACTTGAGTAGATAAAGACCATCTCTAACCTCCCCAAGAACCACTGGCCTCTTCATTCAAGGGGCCTGGAAAATTGCACCACAAGAGAAGAAAAACAAGAAACAGTCAAATTGAGTGGTGAACTTGTGAACTGAAAGTAAGTTAAACCTAAAATCTGGTACAAAATGTACATTATGCAGAATCATATTTGGAAATATGGCAACACTACCTTTGTGAGTGACTTTCAACTTTTGAGAATTAGGCAAACTAACATACAAAGTCATAGATAAAGGGGTAATGTTTTTTAAAAGATTTAGGTCACATGTCATGTGCTCAGAAGCACCAGAGTCTAGTATCCAAGAAGATGAATCAATTTGGGATAAAAAAGAAAAAGAACTAGGGTTAAAGTGAGGTGTAATTATACCAGCACAGTTGGTAGAAGAAGTGCTGACATTAGAATTCTGATTGCTTTGTTGGCCAAGTTTCACCTTTTGAAGTAGTTGAAAATTTTGACCCATCATGTTCATGTTCTCAGCATTTGATGCTTCCATAGCACTGAAACCTAAAGCCTGCATATTGCTCTTATAATTGTTATTGTCTTTGCTTTCCTCCATGTGCTCCATTATTACCAGAGTACTGATTGTTATGCTGAGTAGGATATTGATTCTTCTTTGATTTTGTGAATTTGAAATCTGCTGGATATCCTATCAACCTATAACAATTTCCCTCAACATGATTTTTCATCTTACAATTAGTACAAAACATTCCTCCCTTTTGTTGCTCATATTTTTGTCAAAATTTTGTTTGAACTTTCCTGTTGTACCAGGAAACCTTTGTGTCATTGATGATTTCTAATTGTTGTTGTTAAACTTTTGGTGTGTGACTAAGAAAGCAGCCTCAGATGTATGAGCTGAGACATGTACTTCTCTCTGCTTCTCTTCTTGCATGAGCAGATAATAGGCATGTCCAACTAAGGGAAGTGGATCCAGCATGAGAATTCTACTCTTAATGTCACGACCAAAACCGGAGGGCCATGATTGACACCCAAGACCCTACTCGGCTGAGTGCCATACTACCATTTTATTCATAAGTCACAACTTTTTGTGAACCTTTAAATTATGAAATGATGCCTCCGTCAAGGAAAACATGAAAACTTCTTTAATAGAATTCTTTCATCATGTCAGGGACTTCTCCCTTGTCGTTAAGTCAAAGAAAACCTTCACTCACAAAAAAATCTTTAAATCAATGCATATGAACACATCGACTTATGTGGCCGCCTTACACAACTGTCGACATCTCGACGCACTATCCACAGGTTACTATCTGCAAAAGCCTTTAACAAGGACCAAGTTACCATAACATAAGTTGAGATGGGGCCCTAACATACCCGTAATGCATCTGACTCGAGGACATACATAAGTACTATGACTCGGCAACACTCCAAATAGAAATGAAGTTCACCAATCCGGTACGATAGCCCGGGAACATCCTATGGCAAGTGTTCTCTACTCAATTGTCCGCACTTTTGTGTGGAATGAAACACGGCGCCTCTAGCAAAGGGACGTCGGCATGAATAATGTACCGAGTATGTAAGAGCGAGAATTGAAATAATATATCTCGACTCGAATAATGAAAAAGTAACGGACTCGATATGTACCGTAACTCTCGATCATGTACGTGCAATTTAATGCAGTGTGAATCATGTACGTGTATGTATATATATATATATATATATATATATATATATATATATATATATATATATATATATATATATATATATATATATATATATATATTACCCATGCCTTCGCCCTGCTCAGGGCTCGCAACCCCTTCGAGCATAATAGCATAATGGCCCTATTAGGCAGCCCCTTTGGGCATCATAATCATCGTGGACCAACTGATCAGGTGGTTTGCATATATAATTCCTTAGCCCTCTTTCCCCTTTCCCATGAAATGATGTCGTGCATGTATATAAGTATGCAAATGCATGATAATCTTTGTAAAACATCAAAAGACTCCCTTGAACAACTTTTAGTTCAAAATGGGAACTTCTTCTCCTTTTCATTTGTCTCCTTTGAGACTTAAAAATCGAATAAGAAATGCATATGAATAAAGAAGCCTTATGAATGTTCCCTTCGGGATTTAGACACTGTTATGGAAACATACGACCTATGGGTGCCCCTTCGTGACTTAAGAAGTCAAGGAACATTCATAAAAGGGCTACAGGAACATCAAAAACTGAAGTACTCCTACTGCTTCTTAGAGTAGAGTAATATGGAAGCCCGCTTACTCGTTTGTTCATTCATATCATAGGATCATGCAAAAATGAAAGAAAGGATAGCCTTAACATACCTCATATTGCCTAAGCAATCCAACAATCGGGCTAATTACAACTAGCACTCCATTCCTATAACAAGGAATACACATATAAACTTAGATGGTGCTACTATATCACGTATATCAACAACAACTTAATTCTAGAGTAAAACGGGCACCATTTCCCCTTACTCTCCAATCACCTCAACATATACAACAACCCACAATAACAACAACAAACTTACAAAAGTCCTTAAATACTTCTTTTACTGCCCTTACAAAAAGTATTCATCAAAAAACCCAAAGTATATCAACATACACTTCCTTTCTTCCCAATCAAGGAGCATAGTCTCATCAACACAGCAATAACATTAGATACCATCCATATACATGGAAATTAACTCAAAAACATAGCCATAATATGCTCAAAACAGTCCATAAACTCAACAACTACAACACAACACTTTATGACCTATCTTCCATAACTATTTTCACTTTTAAGACTTGCTAAACCTTCAAATCAACTCAACACAAGAGATAGGATGAAGAACATACCTTATACTTGAAGAACTTTAGCCACACTAACTTTCTTCAAGACCAAACTCACCACAACATCAAGTAGAAGCAAGAACAACCACTTTTCATGAACTAATTTAGTGTAATCTTGTTGGATTCTTGATTTAAGGGGTTATAAGTGTTTAAGAGAAGTGTGTGGATGTTTCTAGAGCTCACAAGAAGTGTAAATGATGAAAAAAGGGGAATAATAGGGTATTTATACCCCTTAAGAGTCGGTTCCACCGACTTTCCAAGTGGGGCCTGCGGGGAGCCATTTGGTAGCTTGGAGGCTTATCTTGAAATGCCCATAACTCCCTATTCCGATATCATTTTGATGAACGATTTGTTGCATTGGAAACTAGACTTCCTGAACTTTAATTTAAGCTTTTGTTTCACTTTAAAACTCTTGATATACTAGGAGATATACTTCTCTAAAGTTGACCTAGAATTTTTGTCCAAAATTCTGCCGAATTTTTCTTTCTTTGATTTGCTTGGTCCCGGAATCTTTCGAAACTCTCCATACATGATATTTATCATTAATCATACTTGATAATGGTCATATCCCTTGGTTCCAAGGTTGTTCTTCCCGGTTACGACTTACGAGATCGTAATTCATCCTTTACTTCATTGCTACGTATTTTTCATGGCTTGTACCTTTCAAAACTTCACGGGACGTCTTCGATACTCCATTAATATGGTGAAATGTGTGGTGTGCTCATGCTCTGAAAGTGCGAAGTGTAACACTTAACCCCTGAATATGCATTTATTAAGACCTATTAGAAGCTGTATTAATCTACCATCTTGAGACGACTTAACAGTTTTGGTCTTTCCTCCACAAGTGCAGTTACAAGAACAGTGATCAAAAGTGTTTAGAGCATCTAACTCATCCCATATTTTCTTTACTTTAGTGAAATAACCAGCTATGTCATTTGAACCTTGAACAACATCATTAAGTTCTTTTTGTAACTGGTATAATTTAGCACCATTATACTGTCCAAACCTAGTTGCTAAATCTTTCCATATTTCTCTTGCAGTTTTTGGAGTAAAGCACAGATTGAGCAATGTCTTTTGAAAGGGAATTAAGAATCCATGATATGACCATATCATTGCACTTACACCAAGATTGATGTTGTGCAGATGATGAATCAGGTTCAATAAGATTACCATCTATCATTCCAAGTTTATTCTTGGACTCCAACCTGCATACCTCTTACCATCAAAAACTAAATTCACAAATTGCATACCTGGTGAATTAGATGGGTGAAGGTAATAGGGGTTTGAAATGTCAGCAGTTGTGTTAGTCACAAACTGCTCTGAAATGTTACCTTCATTAGTTTGATTTGCATTCTCAATCATGGCAAAGGCTGAGAATTACAGATGAGGGAACAGTGAAGCAAAACAAAAAAAAAACAAAGGAAAATTTTCCTTAATGCTCTGATACCATGTAGGAATTCTAAATAAAATAATATGAGAAATTTTCTTCTGTGTATTTCATCATCTATCTTCGGGTATATATACAAACAAAGAATAAAAAGATGCCTCTATTCTAACTAACTAGCCAACTGTCCTATACATCACTATCACTAAATATTCTTCTACAATGTAAAAAAGGACATAATAGGAAGATTAAATACAATACTTGCTAGTTATATAAAGTAGAATAAGAATTGTGTTGTGGAATTGGGCTGTTGTGAACCAAATAACTGGGCCCTCTGAACATTGTGCTATCATTTGTAGACAAAGGCCCAATGCCTTTTAAGAGCCCAGACGGTGGAAAAGGGTCAAAGACAAAATTCTTCATTTTCGTTAAAGCTGACAAACATAGCTTCTTCTTCTCCTCTAAAGCTTTAATGGAGTTATCATCTCCAACATTTCAAGGGAGTGCAACATAACATGTTCTCGGTTTGGCCCTCATATTTATCCAATTTTCATATGGTGGTGCAATGTTTTTACGTGAACCGGCATTCAGAACTCACAAAACACCCACTTTTTTTTAGCAATAAGGCAAACAAAAGAGCAGCGTACGAGCATACCATTGCCTAATGTGCATAATATCTGTTTCATGCTGCTCAGACGGTATCCGATTTAATTGTTCAACAATAGTATTCACGCGTGACCAATTCTGTGAGTACAAAAATATGAAAAAAAGATAGTAAAGGTAGACATGCATCAAATCAATCCAAGGGGCAAGGATGAACTTTCAATGTACGTGCATCAGTATGACATCTGCGTGGTCAACAATTAGAACCTGCTCAAATGGTAATTATACCGTTAGTTGATAAAACGGTAATGAGCGTTGCTAAAAAGATAAAAGCACAAACCACAACCTTCCAAACTAATATGAGTTTTCCAACAAAGATTACCTCTATATAAGAAAGATAATCGATGTTTTTATCCTTGTATAATTCTGCCTCCCCAATTTTCTGAAGGAATAAAATCAATAAAAATTTATTAACAGCTTAACTTAAAACAGTTTTCGTACTTCATATTGGAGCTGCATAGTTTTAGGATTAAGAGAATAAGCTTTAAGCAAATCTGTTGATATATTGAAACAGGGTATAGAAATGAGAAGAACAGAGTTCTGAGGTTATATAGAAGACAGCATAATGTTTACTTAGCCCGTGTAGCATATTACAGATATAAGGTCTCGTCCCCAAAATAATATGTCAAGAGGTGACAATTTACAAGTTCCTTTATTGCTAAGACTTATGGCTTTGAATTTTAGAAAAATTCCATTAATTTCTGTACTCTGGAAAAAGTATCCCGTATATGTCAAACATAAGAGAGAATCAAGGATTTAATTAATTTATTTATTTTTTGGTAAAGTAAACAAATTGCATTAGGAAGGAACCAATCAGATGCAATGTCACAGAGAAATCTAAGGGTTCAACATATAGCGCTACATGAAGCTAGATTGGTGAGCAAAAACCTGTGCAAAAACCTGTGCTACCTTAGAAACCCTGCTAAAAAGGAATCAAGGAACCAACAAAATCCAAAAAGTTATCAACACTGTTACAGGAGTATGGACATGCAAATTAAACAAACCAACTAAGCAGATTCCTTTCAAGGAACTGGTAGGAGTTGATTTCCCATCAAAGCATCTATTGTTTCTTTCTTTCCAAATCCCCAAGTTGGGTAATGCCTTTTTCTATCACAGAATGAATGATCTAAACACCATAAAATGAAAAGAGCACTAAGGATCAAGCAAGTGCATGTATTAGCAAACTTACAATGATTAGGCCAAGAGGGGAAGCAACAATCATGTCTGACGAGTAGAAGTCACCAAACAATTTTATGCTTCTCCTAAAATAAAGACATGAATAAGATTTGCATTTAAAAAAAAAAATGACGATAAAAATACTCTATATATATCTGAGTAGAAATCACCGTACAATTTTATGCACCTCCCAAAATAAAGACATACATAAGATTTGCATTTTGAAAAAAAAAAATGACGATAAAAATACTCTATATTGATCTCTCCAAAACTTTGATATTATACTGTGGAGTTGCTGATATCTATGTACGCAGTTTCATTAACTAATGAGTGTTGCTAGCATGTTCTACCCTACTCAGTAAGAAAAGAATTAATGTCTCGATTTGTCCATCTTCATGTATTGTATATTCCATATTGAACTAGGTGCCACATCCATGAATTGATAGTCAAATCTTAATTTATATATAACCAAGTAAAAGTGTCATTAGTCAAAGTGGATACATACAACCACAAGATGACCCATGAATATACATGAGGTTTTCAAAATTGTTGTTCTTTTGATAAATTGTGATTTTATTTAGCAAGTTGTGTATCGAGGGCTCTTTGTTACATGCAGCATACAGCGTCCTAAACTAAATAAACCAGGAGGATATGAATGCAAGGTGAGATAGACTGATTTAACTTCTCATAGGAACCTGCTTGCATAATAACATAGGTAGTTCACCAAGTTGTTCATGACTGAATAATGAGCAAATTATGTGTCCTTTGAATAAAGTTTACCAGCAATATATAGAGCATCTAAGTTGAAAAGTACTTGGACAAAGAAATGAAGCTTTCATGGTGTAGTAAATGATTGAGAAATTTCACCAGAGTTAAGAAATATACCTAGTGAACTTAATTCCAATCATGAAATGGTCATTGTTTTTCCCCCAAACAATGCTTGAAAATCAGATGGTTTTGAGGTCCTTTTTAATGTCACGACCCAACCGGAGGACTATGACGGGCACCCGGAGCTAATCTACCGAGCACCACAAAACACACATACATCTCATATCCATACCTGAGTGGGCCATTTTGCTAGCTAATATATCTCATCATTTGTAGGGACACAAGCCCGAAAGAACTATACACATATATACGTCATCAAACTGGGCCCATGTATACTAGCCGACAAGGCTGTAAAAATGATATAACAATATGTGGACTGAGGAGGTCAAAAGACATCTAACGGTATACATCTGTCTACGAGCCTCTACATGAAATACATAATGTAATAAGGACGGGATAGGACCCCGCCATACCCATCTGTACATAGAACCATACCAACTAGATTGCAGCTCAGGAACAAGTGGAGTGCTCCTGTACCAACGCTGAGATGGCAGCCTATCAGTCTGAAACCGTTTCCCTGTCTACCTGTGGCATGAACGCAGCGTCCCCAACTAGGACGTCAGTACGAATAATGTACTGAGTATGTAAGGCATGAAAAACAACATAATGAAAATATAAGGATTACATAAGATAAGAAAGATCAACCTGTACCTCTGAATGCCTCTTAAGGCGGATGTCATGTATGCTTAGCTTTAAAAAAAAAAAAAAAACACACACACACACACACATTTTCCTACATACATATATATAGTATCCTGTCCGGCCATTTAGGCTCGGTGTTATCATCATATCATCATTATCCCGCGTCCGAGGTAACATCATAATCTGCCCACTGCAGTGGTGTGCATATCTACATGGTTGCCCGACCGACTATAGCGCGGCGCGGTGTGAGAAAATACATACATATATATAAGGCATGCATGAGAGCTCAAATAAAAGCTATAACTCTATCGAAGTGATGTAAGGTCAGTAAACCTCCGATTATTATTATGGAACTATCATCATGAACATATCTCACTTTCTAAGAACAAAATCATAAGATGAGATCAACATCAATGAATAAAATTAATAATCATATGATAAAGATCAATAATCATGAGACAAGTGTCAACCATATCATAAGAACATCAAGAACCATGAGTCTCTAGCATCTCTAGAAATAAGGACATTTGGATATCATTGGTATGGGTTTGTATTGATAGGATCACGCCATAAGAAAGAAAGGGACAACCTTAACATAGCTTGTCATCCAAGCAATCCAACAATCGAGTCGATTGCAACTAGCACGCCAATCCTATAACAAGGAATACATTTGCAAGCTTAGATGGTACTAGTATATCACGTATATCAACAATAGCTTGATTCTAAAGTAAATCGGGCAGCATTTCCCGTTACTCTCCAATCACCTCCACATATACAACAGTTCCACAATAACAACAAGCTTACAAAAGTCCTTAAATACTCCTTTCACTGCCCATATGAAGAATATACACCAAACACCCCAAAGTATACCAATATACAATAACAATATACACTTTCTTTACTCTAATCAAGGAGTATAAATCACATCTCCACATATTACTCATATTCATGGAAATTAACTTAACAATACAATAACAACAAGCTTACAAATGTCCTTGAACTACATAGTTCCTCCTTTCACCTTTTTTTTTTTTTATAGTAAAGGTCCATGAATGGAATTTTATAAATAAAGAAAATATATACACATCAACCAAATTGATCCGGCAAAAACAAAGAAAAGTATACCAATATACAATAATAATATACAAAAGAAAAATCTAGTGACTTATTCTTTTTACACCCTAATCAAGCCTTGGCTTGATAATCTTATCAACACATCAACATCATTAGATATTAGTTGTATATTGTTGTGTATTCATGGAAATTAACATAACAATATAGATCATTACAACATTTGTATTAAGGAATGAGCATGACAAGCACAGTTGATACCACCCTAATACATATCTTGCAATAGATCCTTGAACTCAACATAGTTCCTAACTATGAAATGTACGGTGCTTTGTCTTGAAGAGTTCTTATTCTCTTCACCTATTTTTTTCCAAATCTTTTATTTCTTCAATCAAGTTGCATAATTATAAAACAACATCAATAATATCATACCCAAGCAATTACATTCAAACTAGACTCAAATCCATCCAAAACTTCTTTTCAAATTCAATTCATAGCCAACAACATAACACTTTATGACTTTTCCCTATAACTCTTTCCACTTTTAAAACTTGCTAAACCTTTAAATCAACTTAACATAAGAGATAAGATGAAGAACATACCTTATACTTGAAGAACTTCAACTCATACAACTTGTTCCAAGACCAAGTTCACCACTACTCTATGTAAAAGCAAACAAACACTTTTTATGAACTAGTTGAGGGTTTTTGAGTTTGATCTTCTCTTGAAATGATTTGGGGTGTTCATGGATCTTAGAGGGGACTTAGAGAGACATTAGGGATTTATTTTGGTGAAAAATAAGGCCCAAGTCATGGGGAAATCAATATATAGGCCAAGTCCATCGACTTAAATTTTCTGGAAAATTCAGGCAAAGTATGTGTTACTATTCATCCCATACTTTCAAAGTACGTGCTATTTTTCATCCCATACTTTCAAGTATGTGGTACTATTCATCCCGTACTTGGAGGTAAAAAAAATTCAACTTTCTGGAAATTTCAGGTAAGGTACGTCCATAATGTAGGGAACGTATAATTTTGTGCGGCCGTAACTTATCCCATACTTGTCATAATTGCGATCTGTCAGTTGCATTGGAAAGAAGAGTCGCTGAACTTGAATTTACATAGTTTATGGATTCCATAACTCCTCATATTCAGGAGATATGCCTCTCTCAAGTTGGAGCAAAATTTCTTTCCAAAATTTTGCCAAGTTTTGACAAACTTAATTTCTTCAATTCGCTTGATCCCGGAACCTATAGACACTTGCTTAACACTTGTTAAAAGTATTTCTTCACCTTATAAGGGTTCCATGACCTCTCCGGCTTACATTAGTTTACTTACGATGCGAATGACGCGAAATTTTTTTAGGTGTAATATTCTTCTCCCCTTAGAAACATTCATCCTCAAATGTTAGGCTCTTAGGACATCTATGGAAATTTTGGCTGAGCTTCCTCTGTAACAATACCACTACCAACCTGAAGGTTATGATGTCTCGGTCTAGATCTCATATCTTTCTTAGCTTCTCAAGTCATCTCTTCTACTTTCACATTCTTTCATGGTACTATTATCAAGGTTACATCTCTAATTCTCAATCCACAACCCTAGAACTTGGTGATCTGAGAGAGTTGTAGGAACTTCCTCGTATGATAACTATTCTATAATTTGAATGTCATCAGATGGGTATAATGTGGGGGATTTCTCAATACATTTCTTTGAGTATGGATGTGTAAAGGACTGGATATGTAGATTCCAATTCTTAGGAGAAATCTCGTAGGCCCTTCGATCATCATCTTGTAAAGTCTAAGGTATCCAAATGTAAACTTATCCTAGTTATTACCTCTCATAAAGATTTTTAGGATGAAATTCCAAACCTTAAATAATCTAATATTCTCCCATGCTTATAGAGCTTCAGACAGGCCATCTGGATATGCAAATTCAAGTCACAACAACTGATCATCTTAACCAACTAATTCCATATATAGCTTACATAATCCCTTATAGTTATAAAATCCATATTGATCATTCATTCATTCCTCAACGACATATACATTTGTTTCCTCGGTCTTTCAGGCTTCTCTTTATTTATTAACAAATCACGAACTCTATAATATTTCCTTTATATCGGTCCACTATGGTCACAATACACCTTTGTTACTTCTGAATAGATGATATAACTTCACTACATTTATCATATAGTCGGTCTTGATATTTTAGAAATTCACCTTACTGAAATACTCCTTCCCTGAATACCTTTTCAAGCTTTAGTTTTTAAAGATGTACCATATCTAGGATACTATGTCTTTACTCAAGTTTTCTCAATATATACCATATTTTGCTATTGCTATTCTCCACTATGTTACGCTTTACCAGTTGAATCTCTATAGTGATCTTGGCAAGCTTCTCATATACTTATATCATCTCTGTGGTATATAATTCCATATCCTTCCATTACCTTTCAGAATGAACGTATCCATTTCGGTGCTAGATCTGTCCTATTCATCTTAATGATATGAAGTTGTCTTACACGAACTTACTCCTCATTATCCTCTTCATTACCGCCACTAGCCTCTAGTTCCTCATTTAGATCCATCTCATTCAATTTAGTTACGACTTTAATTCTCTTACTTCCTAAATATGCTATGCTTGGAATTCTCGGATCATTTATAAGCTTTCACTGCCACATAATCATACACATTTATTCTTTTTCATCATAGGCTATTACCGTCAAGTGCTCGCGTTCCTTCGAATAGTTCATTTTCATTTCAACCCTCTCCTATTGTTAACTTCTCATTCTTCCCTCAACAAGATGTTACTAGATTCTGACTCGGATGCTTTTACCTTTAAGGTTTTCCTTGTACAATGTTTTCCCAACCGTTGTGCAATACTGAAACTTCGTGTCCATACGACTAGCTCGCGGTGGCTATTTCGCTTAACTTCTTATCTTAGTCCCTTATTTACCTCGAGTGCCATTTTACTCAATCATTCTCTGCTTCTTTATTACTAAACTTCTTATTACACCCTTATCTTGAAACTTTGAATAATTCTTTCCTTGAAATGCTATCTCCTAATCTTCATTTAGTCATGCATATGACTGACTGGTTATGCTTATCATCAAATCATCCTTACATCTCACCAGTCTGCTAGCATAATATTCCTTTGAGGTAGTTCCCAATTCCTTTTTGCTACTATTTTCCCATCTTTACAAGGCATACTCTTGATCCAACACTTGTTGTCTCGTCTTTCCCTTTTAAGGCGTTAGCCCACTATTCTATATTTAAAATCCCATTTAACTCTCTTTTTTCTTGCAAGTACTTACTTCTAGTAATTTTTGCGACTAATCTTAGTTGTAATTGTCCATCATTTGAGTCTATCTAGTCAGTTGCACATACTTGTAACGAGTCATATATTCTTATACACGTACTGGCCCTGGATGGGTCTAATATTTCATCAAAAAGATCTTCATAATTTCCTTACCATTCTTCCAAAATCACCTTTCTCCTATTTCGCGCTTTCCCATTTCATCATCGTAATGGTACCTAGTGGAAATTCTATTCTCAAAATCTGACCTGATTGTTAATATTCCGCCTTTCCTTCGTTACATAAACACTTGATCTTTAGACAAGCCTCTTTTAGGCTACAAATTCATCTCATTAATGAAGGGCACATCTTATATCAACTCGCGACTTCAAACTCATATATCTCCCATCATACAATTAATTCCTTCAAAGCATCATTCACATCCTTAATTAGCTATTCGGCCTTGTATTACTAACTCAATAATCCTGTGGCAAGAGAACTTCTGAAGAAATTTTTTTCCATACCTTGGTCCTTCCTTTGTCTTGTATTAATATATCCTTATACTCATACCTCTGTACAACATCCTTCCCAATATATTTTATACGATAAAAGGCCCTTGTCGATATCTAGCTCTTTTAGTAACGTACATCGTTCTTTTACCTCTTCTACCCAATTATATCCTTTCTTTAATATTCAAAACAACAACTATCCTTGACGAATCTTGCATTTCGTATTCTACCCCCTTTAGACATTAAGCATCATCATTCTTATAACTGATACTCTTTTCCCTTGTTCCGTAATTCATGTTTTACCTCTTTCTGCTCATAAATCATTTGCATATTTACAGTCAAGGGTCATATTTAAACACATACATATCCTTTCCACACCCTACCAGCTTCAGGGCAAGTTACAACTCCCATCCAATCATATCGATGTCTCATTAATAAAACACTTCTAAGGTTGCTAACCATTCCCAATGTAACGACAGTCGTTTGCTATTGCCTAATTGAAAATCCCATAAAACTTCTCTTCTTTAAGTCCCATCAATAATACTCCAAAATTTTATCTTAACAGAATTGCATATAATATATCGACATCACCCGCAAAGGTGTATAAACATTAATACAACACTAATTGTACCTAGCGTCACCACTCATCCCCTCATTTTGTTCTATCCCCTCTTGCTTACAATTTATTCACATCTTACGAATTACACTTGATACCTATTATTCGTAATTTTGTAGATATAATCTCTCCATCGAACTATGTTCCCCACACATATCTTTCCTAATTAGTCATACTATTGTCTTATTACCACAACATATCTTCTTCCACTGTTCCATCAACATATTCACAATTTTAACTCATCGTCTAACTACAACTTCACTTTATGTTCCTCTTTAACATTATTCTTTTCCTTTTTCCTAACATAATCATTGGGGCTTTACAACTTACCGTCGTTGCATAACATAAAACATCTCAAAATCATACTTGCTTAATTTTAACACTTTATCAAAGCGACAAATATACCTTCCATCTGTAGTTGCTCTAGTCCCGAAACTCCGACGGATGTGAGCCTCTCCATAGCCCTACTCTAGAACCCTGATCTGGCACGAATTGCTTTAACATGGACTGGAAAAATTCTCCTTCCTGCTGTCCCTCTATCGGTCGTTCACCGCCACTCGAAACTTCTAAAAATGTACCAACTATACTAACTTGTTAGGTCTGGCCACCACCTTCGTTTAAGCCTTGCTCTGAAGATACCATCAAGTCTTGGTTAATGGGGTCCTCAGGCTGCAAACTCCTCTGTTTCTCAGAAAGCCCTGCACTCTCCGTTGATCTAGTATAATCCGAAGCTTGGGGATCTACTCCCAGCATTGACCTCTCCCTTCCTCACCCATCTATGGCCAAAGGAGGAACTGGCAACATCGGGGCTTCTTCTGGCTCCTCTACTCTTATCAAAGTCGATGATATTTGTAGGACTGATTCATACTGAACCTCCTATGGGTCTGTTTCCATAGAGGACATGATCTCGGATGGGTCCGTCTCAATGGAGGGTACATCCTCACTTGGGTCCTCCTCCAAAGTGTAACTTAATCCTCCCCCTGTCATCATTACAATCCTCAAATCACCCGTAATCCCTTCTGAAGGAGTCATCGTCAAATTGTAAAATAACGGAGGTTAGAGTTGAAGATTTATACCCTATGACTCAGCTCTATAGCATGATCTAGAATACAAGAAGGACAACTATCCTAAATGCCCTAAAACCTCTTGTTTATAAGTGTAGTGCGCTTCATACCCATAAACAAGACTCTACTGAACATGGCTCGTAGACAACCCTACGACAGAACTGCTCTGATACTACTTTTGTCACGACCCAACCGGAGGGCCATGACGAGAACCCGGAGCTAACCTATCGAGCACCACAAAAGATACATACATGTCATATCCATACCTGAGTGGACCATTGTACTAGCTAATATATCTCATCATCTGTGGGGACACAAGCTCGAAAGAGCTATACACATATATACGTCATCAAACTAGACCCATGTATACAAGCCGACAAGGTTGTCAAAATGATATAATAAAATATGGACTGAGGAGGGCAAAAGACTTCTAACGATGCACATCTTTCTACGAGCCTCTACATGGAATACATAACATAATAAGGACGAGATAGGACCCTGCCTTACCCAGCTGTACATAAAAGAACCTTACCAACTGGACTGCGATTTCGGAATAAGTGGAGTGCTCCTATACCAAAGCTAAGATGGTAGCTTATGAGTCTGAACCGTCTCCCTGTCTACCTGTGGGCATGAACGCAGCGTCCCCAAATAAAAGAACGTCAGTACTAATAATGTACTGAGTATGTAAGGCATGAATAACAACATAATGAAAATATAAGGATAACATAAGATAAGAAAGATCAACTTGTACCTCTGAATGCCTCTTAAGGCAGATGTCATGCATGTTTAGCTTTTTGAAAAAAACCATTTTCATACATACATATATATAGTATCCTGACCGGCTATTTAGGCTCGGTATTATAATCATATCATGATTATCCCACGTCCAGGGCATCCCGCGTCTGGGGTAACATCATAATCTGCCCACTGCAGTGGTGTGCATATCTACGTGCCTTCCCGACAGACTATAGCGCGGCTCGGTGTGAGAAAATACATACATATATATAAAGCATGCATGAGAGCCCAAATAAAAGCTATAACTCCATCGGAGTGACGTAAGGTCCGTAATCCTCCGATTATCATTATG
The DNA here is from genome assembly GCF_029784015.1 of Lycium ferocissimum. Classification (NCBI taxonomy): domain Eukaryota; kingdom Viridiplantae; phylum Streptophyta; class Magnoliopsida; order Solanales; family Solanaceae; genus Lycium; species Lycium ferocissimum. The sequence goes on along the minus strand of NC_081353.1, from coordinate 21,302,719 downwards.
GAACTATCATCATGAACATATCTAACCTTGAAAGAACAAAATCATAAGATGAGATCAAGGTGAATAAATTAATAATCATATAATAAAGATCAATAATCATGAGACAAGTGTCAACCATGTCATAAGAACATCAAGAACCATGAGTCTCTAGCATCTCTAGAAATAAGGACATTTGGATATCATCGGTATGGATTTGTATTGACAGGATCACGCCATAAGAAAGAAAGGGACAACCTTAACATACCTTGTCCTCCAAATAATCCAACAATCGAGCTAATTGCAACTAGCACGCCAATCCTATAATAAGGAATACATATGCAAGCTTAGATGGTACTAGTATATCACGTATATCAACGATAGCTTGATTCTAAAGTAAATCGGGCAGCATTTCCCCTTATTCTACAATCACCTTAACATATACAACAGGCCCATGATAACAACAAGAAGCTTAGAAAAGTGCTTAAATACTCCTTTCACTGTCCATATGAAGAATATACACCAAACACCCCAAAGTATACCAATATACAATAACAATATACACTTTCTTTCTTCCTAATCAAGGAGTATAATCTCATCAACACATCAACAACATTAGATACTGCTCATATTCACGGAAATTAACTTAACAATATAGCCACAAGATGCTCACAACAATCCTTGAACTCAATATAGTTCCTAAATCATGTTCGGAATTCTCTTTACCTTTTCTTTCTTCAATCAAGTTGCATAATTATATAACAACATCAATAATATCATATCCAAGAAATTACATTCAAACTAGACTCAAATCCATCCAAAACTTCTTTTCGAATTCAATTCGTAGCCAACAACGACAACACAACACTTTATGACTTTTCCCCATAACTCTTTCCACTATTAAGACTTGCTAAACCTTCAAATCAACTTAACATAAGAGATAAGATGAAAAACAAACCTTATACTTGAAGAACTTCAACTCATACAACTGGTTCCAAGACCAAGTTCACCACTACTCCATGTAGAAGCAAGAACAAATACTTTTTATGAACTAGTTGAGGGTTTTGGAGTTTGATCTTCTCTTGAAATGATTTGGGGTGTTCATGGATGTTAGAGGGGACTTAGAGAGACATTAGGGATTTATTTTGGTGAAAAATGAGGCCCAAGCTATGGGGAAATCAATATATAGGCCAAGTCCATGGACTTAAATTTTCTGGAAAAATCGGGCAAAGTACATGTTATTGTTCATCTCATACTTTCAAATTACGTGCTACTTGTTATACCTCGCATTTTGTACATTTGAATATTCCGAGTTAATGGCGGGAAGATAAGGACAAGGTTACAATTTTTTTTAGAATGTATAAGTTGCGTATTCATCGTTTTATTGAATGGAGCATTAAGGGTAAATTTAGGATAAGGAGAAATGGAGGCTAAAAGTTGGAAAAATAATTTCATGAAATGGACAGGTGTCCATGTTGTCCAATTAATTTAAGCCATTAAAAAGGGATAGGTGTTTATCTTATATTGCAAGACATGCATATGTGGGCAAGGGTTGACCAAGTCAAGAAGTTATTCATCTTTTACTACATAGGGAAATTTCTAGAAAATTAAAGAAAATTGGAGAAAATAAAGAGGGGCATAACCGGCCACCTCTCTCTCTCTCTCTCTCTCTATATATATATATATGGGCATGTGATGAAAAAAAAACAAGACAAGTATTCATCTTTTATTACTCTAGAAACATGAAGAAAGATGAAGAAAAAAAGAAGGAGAAGGCCTTATGGGGCTGGCCGAACCAGCCCCATAGAGTGGATCATGAAAATTATTTTCTTCAAGTTTTCTTATTAATTGAAAGGTCCTCGTCAACGTGGATGGGTTGTTGAAGCAAGAAAAACACCGGTTTGTGCAATTGGCAAGCCTAGCCGAGAGGAAAGGTTGAAGATAACAGTCTTCTTTTTGTGTTTATGGATGATACATATTGAGATATGTAGAAATGAAGGAAACTATGAAATTATATTTGTTGAAGTTGTAGCCGTGTGGTGTGTGTTTGGCCGTGTATATCAGTCGTGTTCAAGTGATGATAATTGTAACATGTTTGTGTGTTGTTGTAATGTGTAGGAAATGAATAAACTCATGAAATGATGATGTTGATGTGTGGCATGAGAGAATGAGAAGTTATATAGAAGTAGGGACTAATTTATTGAGCATGCTTGGATTGTTGTATTATGGGCGTTTGAGCATGTTGTAATGTAAAGAAATGGGTGAAATTCATGAAGTCGTGTATATGTGGATGTTGGCCGAATGTGTGGGCTATTGTGTAGAAAGGATGAACTAATGTTATTTAGTGTTCTAGTGATATCGTTGTGGTTATTATGATGTAAAATGAATGTTTGATAACAAGTTGTAGTACTGTTTTGAAAGTTAATATGATTCTAGTATGTTTTCTTATATTTATGAAGCTAATGTGGTAATGTATGGAATTGTGGACATAGTATGAGAATTTGAAAGAAAGAAACGCATTATTGTCGTATTCATTAAGTTGGAAGGTTTTGGTTGCATAGCATATTGTTTGAATTGTCTTGAATACTTTGTGGATTGTTGAGAATATTCTTAAACGGATGGTTGTTGGTTTGGTTGTTGATTGAAATTGGCCAAGTTGAACTTGGTGGGATGGAGTAATTATACGAAATAACAAGTGTTACTTCAAAACTCAACTTCTATAATGCACTAATTCTTGTTTGGTAAATGTGACCAAATTGTAGATTCCGGCGAATTTAGAGCTCGAGTTTGGTGTAAGCGGAAAAGGCGGAAAAGGTATGTAAGGCTTTACTCTTCCTTCTTCGGCATGCCCTAGATGAGCCTCGGGACTACTCTATTTCAGAAATCCGAGGTTGAATTCAACCAACTATTCATTCAATAGAATTGAATTAGAAACTCTAGGTTTAATCGAAAAAGTAGCTTGAAATATGCAACTTTCACAACAATCGGAATGTCCCAAAACCTTGCTAGGTAACTTTATTAAGCCTAGGATTCATGTATTCCTTCCGTAAATTCGTAAATGTTCTCCAAAAAGATGTCCATATGTTGCAAAGACCAAATTTTAAGAGGTTGAAAGCCTTTATTCGAAACGGTGAATATGGCTTTATAATGATAGCAATGACGCCAAATATGAGAAAATGCCTATGACGAATATGTCGACGATACGTTTCTACCACGAATGTGATAACGTGAGACGTGTTAAAACCTTCCATAACGTTCATTTTCAACGTTGGAGTAATGGTTCTAAGGCATGATTTTCCTTCTTAAAAGTTGCAAATGTTTTCCAAAATATTCATTTTCCTCCAAAAACCAAGTTTGATGATTTTGAAAGCTTTTATGACTAAAACGATGAATATGATTTTATGATGACAAGGATGATGCCAGATATGAGAAAATGTCTATGACGAATACGTCAAGGATATGTATATGCATATGGGGACATGGGGGAAGGGATATATGTGGGGAATGGGAAGGGAAACATGTTTCATTGCCACCTGATAACTTATCATCCGGACGCGGGATGCCCGGGACGACGGATATATGGGCTAAACCGATGTATTTCGGCGCTAATCCGACGTTTATGACATGACATGATATGATATGATATGATATGATATAATATGATATGATATGATATGAAACGCTATGATACGATATGATATGATATGATATGATATGATATGATATGATATGATATGATATGATATGATATGATATGATATGATATGATATGAAACGCTATGATACGATATGCTATGATACGATATGCTATGATATGATATGATACGCTATGATACGATATGATATGACATGATATGATATAAGTTCTACTTTCTATTCCCATGAAAAGAGATTTTTTTTTTTTTTTTTTAAAAAAAAAAAAAAAAAAAACAAACAAATGTGCATGCGTGGTATCCGGCCAAAAAGGGCATTCACATGTACAGGTTACTCTCCTACCTCATTATCCATTCTATGATCCCATGATGTTTATATTCATGGGTGTCGTACCTTACATGGCACATATTCCGCATCGACCCCTTTTTCGGGGGGGTTCATGCCGCGTGTGTAGTGGAGTCAAGACATTAGCGAGAAGGTGTTCCGCCGGGATTGGCGAGCTCCATTTTCTATTTGTATACGTGTGATATGGTACCCGATTATGTTAGAGACTTTGCGTACGCAGTCATGTATATAAGATGTCCGTTGTGAGCGGATAAGCCGTCGTGTTGCTATATGATAGTATTTTGTACGGTCGCAAGTTTTGTTTGATTTGAAAAGATATAAAGTATGTTCGTTTTTCGAAAAAAAAAATTCATTATGCACTCATGAAAGCCCATTATGACTACGAGTACTATGTTCAGGGTTCTCTACAAGTAAGGGTCGGGTGCCCATCACACCCTATCGGTGGGGTGTGATTGTTCATCCCGTACAACTTTCTAGAAATTTCGGGTAAGGTACATCTAAAATGTACGGGACGTACATTTTTGTACGGGTCGTAACTTATCCCATACTCCTCATAATTGCGATCTGTTAGTTGCATTGGAAAGAAGACTCGCTGAACTTGAATTTACATAGTTTATGGATTCCATAACTCCTCATATTCTAGGAGATATGTCTCTCTCAAGTTGGACCAAAATTTTTGTCCAAAATTCTGCCAAGTTTTGACAAACTTAATTCCTTCAATTCGATTGATCCCGGATCCTATAGACACTTGCTTACACTTATTAAAAGTATTCCTTAACCTTATAAGGGTTCCATGACCTTTTTGGGCTTACGTTAGTTTACTTACGACGCGAATGACACCAAAATTTTTGAGGTGTAACATTTAATTCAGGGATTTCCACAGCATCTTCATCCTCCTAGTCTTCGCTTACTCCAGCTCCGAATGCTCTATAGAAATGTTCATGCTCCTCTAAATTAGACCGAAGGAATCAACACCACATTAATAAAGTATGAAGAAAAAAATACTTATCAATAGGAGATGAACAACACCTGCCACAACCATTAGAATCCTTAGCTTCAAAGAAGGTTCTGACTGTGCAAAACAAAACAAAAAAATCAGCAATGATTAAGAATCTAATAAATGGAGCGGAATCATATTGTGGATCCACATAGCTAGCCTCAAATAGTTTGGGATTAAGGCATAATTATTGTCGTTGTACAAACAACTTAACCAATTCTTAGCAAAATCATTTATCCCTCATAAAAAGGACATCAGCAGCACGAGTTCCTCGAAGCAACATTAAATCTTTGTTCATTTGCTTATCAAGCCTAATAATTGGATAGGGTACAGAGTATGAAAATGTAAAAGTTCCTTCATATCAGATAAGACTTCCTTCCGTAAAGTAAGTTCAAAAATTTCTACTTTGCTTTAATTTAAAGAATATAGAACTTGGTAGTACATAAAAAACAAAACCAAAGACATAAAACAATACTTGGGAGAAGTAGCAACTTTTTGTTATTACATCAACGACTCCAACAAACTATCATACATTGTTGGCTCCTTATGAGCCATAACTTCTTCTTCCTCAGGTTGTGCTTCCACTTCTTCCTCCGAAGCTATATCCGATTTTTCTTCTTCTGAATCTATTACCCATCACCCACCCCCAAAACAATACGAAAATTAAAAAAAAAATGAAATTTTTTGGCAAATAACAGAACACAAACAAAGGAAAAATGGGTTCTTTTTTATTACTCTCGTTATCCCATTAACTAATTAAATTTTATTTCCACAAAGTCAAATTGTCACAAGACGGATCAAAGATTTGAACTTGATGGGTTCGGAATGCCACTGAACTCACTGACCATTCGAGTTATTTGGTTGAAAATTTAGTATTTGTACATATTTAGTCTATTGCGAATATAAACAATCTAAGCCAAAACTACTGGCTTCGGCTAAACCCATAGCTTATACTATACATCCGCCCCTGGTCACTCGTAGTACCACTACACTAATTACCCCTTTGTAACATTGTTTACAACTTACTACTCCCTCCATTCCAATTTAGTTGTCTTACTTTTCTTTTTGGTCAGTATTTCTTTTTATATTTAGTAAGTTGACAATTCAAATACCATATGTGACAAGTTTAAAATCACAAAATTTAGATGACATTTTATTACAGTACCCACATCTTTAATTTAAAAGCACAAGATTGTAAAGTCTCTCTAAACTTAGTGTCCAGTCACCTAAATTGGAACGGAGGGAGTATAAAACATATTCTTTATAAACGAATGAGTTTGCGTGAGGCACTTTGAGAAGGGCTTCTATTGAGCTTTTCTTCTTTACCATTCTTCTTCTTCATCTTCACATTTTGACTCTTCCCAGATGGCTTCTGTTCATATCTTCTCTTCATCCCTTTATCAAAATTTCAACACACAGAACAAATATTAAAAAAGAAATGGGCATTACAAGAATTTGACATTGTGAGGTAAATAACCTCGTTTTCTTCCAAATTGCTGGTTGCCCATTATGCTGACTTACATACATTCCTTAGTAATTATGAGCAATTTGCACGATTGACCTTATTGCGGGGTGGTCTTTAATTTTTGTCCCTCAAAAACCTTTATTAAGAAATCACCGTACATAGAGGATCAAGTACTTCTATAAAAGAGAGGAAATTATAACAAGATGCAAAGAATTTCTATATTGAATATAGGAAAAGGATGTTAGAAGAAACTATTTCTCAGGGCGAGACAAGGATCTAACTGTCTTCTCTACCGCTGATCCAAATATGAATGTTACATACTCCCTTTCATAAAATAAGGACCGCTGCTCCCTCTTTCCCATATTAGTTGTCATGTTTCGCTTTTCGATAGTCAAGTTGACAAATTTTTGGAATTAAATTTGACTAGATTAATTCACTATTTTAAAATTGTAATTTACATATTCAAAAATTACGTGAGAAATACTACAAGTTGCAATTGTTCTCATATTAATATGGTGAAAAAATTATATCTCCAAATGTTGGTCAAAGTTTATATAGTTTGACTTTTAAAAAGGGAAAGTGGTCAAGTCATATGGAACGGAGGGAGTATCAATTTATAGAACTAATTTGTGTATACATATCTATGTATACTATATTAAAAGCACGAAGGGCCTTAGAAATGTTGATTGAAGTTTTTGCCCTTCATTAAAAAACTCTACAACGGATAAAATAGTCATTTACTACTTTTACCTCAAATTATTATTAAATTATAAATTTAATTATATCCCTAAAATTTAGTATTTCTTTCCATATCTTTTAGATTTAGGAGTTCTTTTTTCCATGTCTTTATTGCAAATACAGTGATGCGGTGTAATTATTTTTGTGGAGTCTAAATCAAACACAAACATTAAGTTTTCATCACAATAAATACATACAACCTATTTTGCTTCATCTAAATCCGTTGAAAACAATCGCTGTAATTTTGTTCTTCTATGGAATCAAAAAAATAAAATAATAATAATAACAAATTGCATCAATCCATCTAGAGAAGGAGCCAAATACTTCAATAGAATAAGCGATTATGTCACATTCTTCGTCATAAAAGAAAATGACAAACAGTTAGTTGTATGATTGTATCAACCAGTCAATCTTTTGAAGGTTCTCTCAGCTGTTCATATAAAAGGTACTTGAATCGTTCCTTAAATCTTCTCTTTACAATGTATGTTTAATTTATTTGGTTTTTCGTTGTTGGATTTTTAGGTTTGATTTTAGAATTGATAATTGATAATTGATAATTATCTTGTCTTAAAAAAAGTGATTTTAATATACTTCATATTGCATTTAGATCATCCCCCAACTCTTGAAGACTTTCATGTATTAGAATTATCAGAAAACTCTATTGTTCTTCTTAAGAGTGTAATTTAAATGTCTTTTGGGTTTTATGCCGTTGGTTTTTTTTGCTTCATCATCCTTAGGCAGTAGAGTTTTTATTTAGTTATTAGAATAGGATCAAAGTATGCATTATTGGGTAAATCAGTTTTGTATTAGAGATCTTCCCCCCATGCCTCAATGTATTCCTCCTTTTCCAAAGTTCCCACACTATTATGGATGGGACAGCTTGAAATATGTACCCGATATGTTGGTTAGCAGGTATTTCCCACCACATATTAATCAACTGATTAATATGTAAATTCTCCAAGTTAATCCCAACTGGTCTACATAAATGTTTCCTTACCATCTGTGCTGTTGGGGAATGTAAGAAGGCGTGAGCCACATCTTCCATTTTAGGACATTCACAACAATAGCACCTGGATGGAAACTGGATTCCCCATTTCTTCAGAGTATCATCTAGGGGAAGTTTACCTTGCCATAATCTCCACATAAAAAAAATAAAAAATAAAAAATAAAAAAAAAGAAAGAAATCTTGACCAGAAATTTGCCCCTTTAATCCACATCAATTTATAAAGCTTGTTGACCTCCTTTCTCTGTCTCAACGGTTGGAATGCTGAGCCAACTGTAAACTTTCCTTTTGCTTCCAATTTCCAGAAAGGCTTATCAGCTTCGGCGTCTTCCATTGGTGGGTATATTTCTTCTAGAATATAATCAGCTATGTTTTGAGGGAGCAGATTTCTCAATGTCCCTTCCTTCCATTGTCCTCCTTCTACTGTCTCCTTGACTAAAACAATAGTCTGATCACATTCAAAATCAGGAGGGGTAATGTGATATAAAGCTCTTAGACCTGTCCAATTGTCTAGCCAGAAATATGAATTGCCTTGCTTTATCTGCCACCAAAATTCATGCTCCATTTCATCTCTACATTTAATCATCTTCTTCCAAATGTAAGTTCCTGTCTTGGTCCATGCTATAACTGCATGACTTTTCTTTAGATACTTATTGCTCATGTAAGTCCTCCATAAAGATTGTTTAGTCCTCATGTTCCACCATAGCTTAGCAAATAGAGCCTTTGATATGTCTTGTAAACTTCTAAATCCCAACCCTTCTTCTTCATCTGGATATCATAGAACTGTCCACGTGGCCCAGTGTATGCTAGAGTTTCCCACAGAATTACTCCAAAAGAATTTGGCAAACATCCTATGTAGTTGAGCTAGAACACCAGCAGGAGGGTCATAGGTTGATAGTAAATGGATAGGTATGCTTTGGAGGACATGTTTAATCAAAGTTGTTCTTCCCCCAATAGATAGCATTTTACCAGTCTGTGAGCTCAATCTGTTTTGCACCTTATCCAACAATTCCTTGTAAAAAAACATTCTTTCTTCTACTATAATATACTGGCACCCCCAGATATGTAAAAGGGAATTCCTTCCTTGGTATATTAGTCACAGAAAAGACCAAATCTACCAATCCTTGATCTGTCTGATGGTGTATGTAAACTGTACTTTTTGTCTTGTTAATCTTCTGTCCACTCACCTTTTCATACCCTGTCAATGTCTCCATCACTAGCTTTAGGGAAAACTCATCAGCTGAGGAAAAAATGATTGTGTCATCAGCATAAGCTAGGTGATTCACATAAGGACTCCAAATTGGCATTCCATACTCCTTATAGTTATCTTTCTGATGTAAAGCATTTAGAGCCCTAGATAAACATTCAGCAGCCATGATAAAGAGTGTAGGTGATAAAGGATCAACCTGTTTAACACCCCTAGATGATTTGAAAAATCCTTGTGGTTGTCCATTAACTAGTATGGAGTACCAGTCATTAGAAATAATTATGTAGACCATATCAATCAACATCTCTCCAAATCCATCTTCCTGAGCACCTTGGTCAAAAATAGCCATGAAACCCTGTCATAAGCCTTTGCCATGTCAAGTTTAATGACAACATTGTCTTGCTTTCCCCTTATTCTGATATCATGTACTATGTCCTGTACCAATAAGATGTTTTCTACAACACTTCTTCCCATAACAAATCCTTATTGTTGTGGAGAAATAAGTGTAGTTAGTAAATTCACCAGTCTGTCATTAATGATTCTGGAAAACACCTTGCTAGTGAAGTTACTTAAGCTAATAGGCCTCATGTCTGAAAAGGTAGTGATTTCTTTTTTCTTTGGAATCAAAACCAGATTAGTACAAGTGATCGATATACCTAGGTAGCTCGTGACCGCAGAAAAAAGATTGTACCATTCTTGTCATATCTTTAGCAATAATCTCCTAATATGATTGATAGAATTTCCCTATAAATCCATCTGGCCCTCCTGAACTATCTGCATTCAAACAAAAAATAACACTTTTAACTTCCTCTTCCTCTGACACTTCATGCACTTTGTTTCTTTGTTCTGCTGAAATCATCTGTGGGATGTGCTGCAGCATTTCAAAATCAGTAGGACAATTTTCCTCTCTGAATTGCTCTGAGTAAAACCTGATTGCCTCTTGTGCTATATCCTTCTCCTTGTCCAGCCAAATTTCTCTATGATCTTGAATCTTTTTTAAATGTAATCTCCTTCTCTTTCCATTAACATGGGCATAAAAAAATTTGGTATTTCTATCCCTATCTTTGAACCATTGCATTCTAGCCTTTTTGCTTCTAGAATTTCTCCTCTACAGCATAGTACTTGATTAAATCTGGTTGTACCTTCTGTAATCTCTCTCTGTTCATACTTGTAGGATGTTGTTCAAATTCTTGCTCATGTACCATTACTAGTTCTTCAAGAGTGGCAATTTGTTTGAAAATATCTCCATATGCCTCCTTACTCCACTTAGTTAAAGCCTTACTCACCTTCTTTTTTATTGTGGAAATTAAAGGAAGGGTCTGGGCTATGCTATTCTTGCCATTCCTCCTTAACAATGTCCAGAAAAGATTTATGTTCTACCCAGAAATTTAGAAATCTAAAAGATTTCTTTATTGCTCTGATGTCTGATCTTGTAGCTATAGATAGAGGACAGTGATCTGATCCCTGCTTAATCAGGTGTTCCACCTCTATGTTAGGGTACAAGCTTTGCAGAGCTTTATTTCCCAAGCATCTATCCAATCTCTTGAAAATACAGGCAGCATCTGATCTCCCATTCCACCAAGTATACAAGCTTCCTGAAAATCCCAAATCAGTTAACTGGCAAGTATCTATATAGTGTATTAAATCTTCTATTTCTAAAATATACATTGGTAATCCACCATACTTTTCCACATCAGCAATAATCACATTGAAATCACCCCCCTCCCCCCCTCCCCCTAGCCATGGCAAAGTCATATTTGCTATTATGTAGTGAAGATCATCCCATAAAGACACCCTTGTGTTTTTATCCGTGCTTGCATATACGATTGTAACATAGAGTTCATGGCCATCATCTATGTTAGTGAGTTTCAAGGATAGCAGTTGCTCAGTGTCCATATGTACTTCCGTTTGCATGCTTTCATCCACAAATATCCAAATTTTTCCATTAATGTTATGGACAGCAGATCCCCTATTTAACCATATTTTATACATGTCGATGTGCCTATAATGCTGGAAAGGCTCCATTAGAGCTATAAAATTGAAATGTTTTTGTCTGTTAAGTGTTACTACTCTTTCAAAAGCTTATTGTGTGTTAACAGACCTTATGTTCCATATGAGTGAGCAATTCATTGAGAATTAGTCTTGGCATAAGCTTTTCTTGTCAGTACACCTCCTCCTGTCTTTGGAGGTACACTTTTATCCCTTGGCCATTTGTCTGGGCTATACATCTCCTTTGTTGTGCCCATCTATAGCTATTGAAGTATTTTCTAAGTCATTATCATCTCCAATATCCACTACTTTCTCTACATTTGCATCTTACTTTTTTCTTTGACTAGTGTGCTTGTTGCATGATCTTTGGTTACTTCCAAACTGTTCTAAACCTCATGATCCAATTGATCTTTACTACAAGTTGTGTCTGATTGTCCCTCCCGGCTATCTGCAACTGCTGATGTTTCTTTCTCCACTGATTTTGCAGGTATCTCAATGTATTGCCCTTGCACTTCAGGTGTTAGCATCTGCTGTTCATCACTTTCTTTCATGGCCCCATCAAGTGGTTCTTCTGGTAATTTAATGACTTAGTCCTCCTGTGTTATTTTCTTTTGTTTTTTTCCTCCTGAACTTGCACTACCAAATATCTCTATTTGTTGAGATATTTCCTGTCTCTCTGTTTCTTGATTTATCCTATCCTGCACATTCACCTTGCTTGCAGTTTCCTTTACATCAGTGATAGTTCTTTCAGAATCTTATGTAACTGTTTTCCCCTCATTTTGATTATCTTTATTTCCCCCGCATTGTTTGTCGTGTGCCTCTCTTTGTGTCTACTTATTTTCTTTGGTTTCTTCTTTCTCTTTATCGTTTTTGGTATCACTCTTGGGCCCTGCTTGCTTCCCAAATGTTGCTTCCACCCATGGTTTTACTGACTCCTTTAGTACTGGATCCGCTTCCTCAGCATTTTGTTTTTGTGCATCCTCGGCTTTCTTCTGTTCCTTCTCCAATTCCCCCAAAGTGCTGAACCTGTTACCGGTGTTTGTGCCTACTATGTCATTCTGATTGTGCTGCTTTGCCTTCCAGTTTCCTGGATTACCCAAGATTCTCCCACTTGACAAAGTTCTTGCAGAGTTCTTGTAGGGATTATTATATCCCCTGTGATTATGTCTTTCAGCATTATTATTCCGGACATTTCCTTATTTTTTAGTATCTTCTTGCTTCTGTTTATCATTCTTGTTGGCCTGCTTGTTGAGATTCTGCCTTGTTACTTCTACTTCTTTTCAGCATAAGCTTTTATCCCATTGTTCTTCTTTTCTCCACTGTCTATATTCTTACTGTCACTGTTTTGCACTTCCTATTCTTTAGCATTGGATTCTTCTTGTTCATCATCTTCCCATTCCTTTCTATACTGAGCAAGTTCAGGGTTAATTACTCTGTAATCATATTCATCATGCCCTTGTAGTCAACATTCTTTGCAATATTTGGGGAGGTAATCATAATGTATTTGCACCTTCACTGTCTGTATTGCCCCTGTTTTTTCATTCTCAATATCCATTCTTACTGATTTCGGTAGATCTGAGAGTAGATCCACTAAAACTTTGACCCTAGCACAACTAGGCCTAGTTTTGTTGATAGTGGCCATATCCAAATATAGAGGTCTCCCCACCGCAGATGCTATGGTGAATAGGGATTCCTTTACAAAGTAAGTGGGTAATAGGTTGGGGAATGAGATCCAGGCCATTACCTTAGATGTTTTCTCATCAATATTGAACTTTGAGTCATAGATTAATGGTCTCATTTGATAAGAATATCCCTCTCTATCTTGAATATAATAAGCAGGTTTTGATGTAAGGTTTACAAAATCTTCAAAGAGTGTCAATCTGATTAGAACATGTCTGTTCCTGAAAAACCCTATTCAACACTCACCTTTGATTCCACATTGTGCAGGTATTATTCGCCACAATTGTTCCATATCCGGCCATCCATAAGAGAATTTCCCCACAACTGCATGCTGCAAATTTCCAATCACATCCATTCGGGCTACTTCATCTTCAGTCCATTTGACGTAGGGTTCCCTTTGTAAAAAAGATATTGGTTTGATTGGTATTTGTGGTATTTGTTGTCTCTCTGGGTTTACTGTATCATTCAAAACTGCAGGTTTAAGTAGGCTAGCATATTGTATTTTGGTAGGGTTGGTTTGTGGTATAATATCATCTGATGTGGTTGTTAATGAAGGCGTGGCCACCATGGTGGCCCGACCGAGCAGCCACATGTAGGCCATGATCACCGATCTTTAGATTTATTTTTTAGGTTTTTGCATGAAAATAGGAAGAGAAAGAAGAGAGGCTTTTTTTTTTCTTGTCCAGAAAATACTTTCGGAGACTAGTTTCCAAGTACTCCTCCAAGGCTTTTTGTTTTTCATTTCCTCCTTCAAGTAGACATTCCATCATGAGCTTAAACTGTAACACCTCGTACCTTTAATGAAAGTTTTGACCACGATCCTAGACTTAGAAAATCAGATAAAGAATGTGGGAATTGAGATTTTTCCGTTCAGTTGTGATATGGTGGTTTACGCCCATGAACGTTGGTCGTATTCAATTTACGCCCTATGAGTCAGCTTGTGCCGTAGACAACCTAGAAACCAAGAATTTCTGAACATTCTGGAACTTGACATTTTGAGGTCATATGGTTAAATACGGACTGTATTTCACTTTACGGACCGTATTTCAAAACTTGTTGGGAATTTGAGAAAACGTCCTTGATGAAAGTTGTAGAGCATTGAAATACCTTTCCAACGGTATCTTACGGGGTCAAACGGACATCCGTAAAAAGTTATGGCCATTTTACTGAAGAGATGGCGGGCACAGCAGCATGAATCAAAATACGGACCGTAAATCAATTTACGGCCCGTAAACTGAATTTACGACAAAAGACTTCGGGTCGTAATTTGCAATTTCACAGAAAGTATATATTCATCCATACAAGGTTCAACTCATTATTTTTCACTCCTCAAGCCCTAGAATGACTTCCTACCCTCTCCTCATCAAGAACACCAAGGTAAGCCTATTCTAATTATTCCAACTCAATTCTAACACCTATCCTCGTAATCTAAACAAGAAATTATCATTCTAAAACTAGGGTTTTCAAGAAAACCCATCTCAAGGTTCAAGAATTCAAGATTTTGGAAATCTTCTTCAAAGCTCGAGTCTTTAATCCAAGTTTTGGAGCGACTAAGGTATGTAGAGTTACTATCTACGTGTGGGAAAATCATTGTTCTTCCCCACGCCTCAAAATCCATAAAATTATGATTTCTCTACTAAACTAGGGTTTCAATACAAAACTAGGGTTTCTATACCATGCTCATGATAACCCTAGGTCCATGTCCATGATTATATTACGTATGAATTGTTGTAATTCCATCATTGAGTTCTTAATATTTTCTTTATGATTATTGAGAATCGATCGTAATCATGAAACCCATATCTTGTATTCCATGGGTTCTTGCATGCATGTTTTAGCTAAAATGATTATTTCATGAATATCCTACATGTCTACAAGTTTTCATGCAACTCGTATTATATAATTACTTTCATGCTATGCTACAAGATACACAAATGCTAAATACAAGTTATTTCATGAAACCACGTTTACAAGTTATTTCATGATATCCATGTACAAGCAAGTTATATTCATGAAAACCATGGGTTTCGCAAGTGCCACTTATTTTACATGTTCATGTTTTTGGGAGTTGCATTAATTACGAAGAAGCTTCAAACGCCACGAAACTACGTAGCCACCGTAGGACGAGGATTGTTCCACCCATGCTTAGGACGATCTCTCATAATGACCGGATCCTTTCATAATATTATTAAATCTCATGTCCCGCAAGGTATGAGTGTTCGAGGTAGGACGCAAGTACCCTAGCACAACTACCATGTTGTCGCTATATTTATTGCTCTCCCTACTCACGATACTTTACACATGTTATATATGTATATGTACTCATGAGATCATGTTTCATTCGTCCGTTATGTTATTATCATGTCCCATGTTATTTCTTTAACGGTTGCTTTACATACCAAGACATTCAATGTGCGACGTCCCCTTTATCGCCGGTTTACAAAATCTCGCATTTCACGATAGAACATGTACGGATTCTACCCTATTGACGACGCCTACGCTTCGCAGGATCGCACGTACTAGTTTATCCGAGCCCCATCTCGTTCGGGGTTTAGACATTGTCATTCTTTAATTAGTTTTGCAACTAAAGGTATCCGGGGGGCCTTTTGTAAGCAAGATATGTTTTTGGTCGATTCACGATTAGGGTTGTCTAGACTAGTGGGTTTAGTTATGTTAACATGCAAGGTGTTTAGCCATCTTTGGCTCAACTTATGTTATTTCCATGATCCATGATTTAAACAAGTATGTGGTTGTTAATAAATTATTATGACATCTCATGTTTTATAAAAAGCTACGATCACGTTCATGCTATATTTCCGCTAGGTATGCCTCATGATGAAGAGAGAGAACGTATGGTTCGCTCGGTCACACGTAAAATACATGGCACCAAGAGTGCCGTGTTTTGCCCAGGCCATGATTCGGGGCGTGACATAAACTCTCCATTTTGACCATTTTCAACTTCCGCCACTTTCATATCCATATCATTGCCATAAAAAAATTAGAATCGTCATAGTGGGGGTTCCGGGAAGGGAAGGAAAAATAATCACAATTAGGCCAATGACCATTTTGACCACCACATCTATCACATATGCTCCACTCATGAGTTCGAGATTGTGCGCACAATCCTCCTCCGGTAGACTCTAAACAAGTTTGCCAAGAGCGGGGTCCTCCCCAATAAGGACATGAGTCATCAAAGTATGAACAACTACCATCCGACCCATTTTCATGTAATGATGCCATTTAAACACACAAAAGTAAAATAAAATGAAAAGAAAATAATTACACAAATATTCAAAAGTTTGGACCAATGCAAGTAAGCTAAAATACCAAACTAACTCAAATATGCCAAATTGTTCCCCGGCAACGGCGCCAAAATTGATAATGTCCTAATCCACTCCTCAAAGAGAAAGTGTACACTGTCGTCGCAATATAATTTACCCAATTATGAGTCAGGGTCGATCCTACAGAGAACAATATAAAGGAGATTAAGAAAGTTAAGGATTTATCACCAACTAAGCTAATCCAAACACATTTTCAATATTTGGTTTTTGATTTAAAAATTAACAAAGACAAAACTAACCTAGAAAGCAAGTAAAATGATCAATGGCCACAAGCATGGATACAAGGGAATTTACACTCAAGTAACGATCCAATGTATTTTACGATTTTATAACTAAGAGCGAGTTTATGTTAATAGATCATGAGTTCTAAAATCTCATTGAAAGTCTTCCAACCAACTCAATGAATTTCACTCTAAGCCTTTTCAAGACTTAGAGTGTGATGTTAGGCACAATTAATTTAACCTCAAGTTAACTATTCTATCCCTAATTCAAGTTATTAGATAAGGTTTAAAGCCTCAAATCCTTGTTAATTAATCTTTCCCAAACTCAATTCTCCTCTTCCGAGCTCAATCAAAGTAAATGGGAGAGTCATAGGGTTAGCTAATCCCTTAAGAAATATTAAAGAACAAGATTAACTAAAGAAACAAAGACCCATTTCATTAGAAATAAAAATCACTCAATACAAAAGCATAACAAGAGTTTCTATCCAAAACTTTAATAATGTATATTTCTATAAACAAAATTCAAGTAATGCAATGGAGTACTACACACTTAGATATTTAACACATAACAAGGAATTGAAGCAATGCATAAAAGAGTAAGAAATTTCTCATCAAAGTCTTCAAATCTTCAATCCCCAAGTGTGGGTGTTGGAACCCTAGCTCTCCAAGACTTGCAAAATGGCCAAAGATGGGAGATATTTGCATCATGTCTTGCTTTTCTAAATTCCTATTTTCCCATGTCAAAATATGACCAAAATAACCAAAGAAAATCGGAATTGCAGATCTGGCCATTTTTGCGCCTCTAGCTACTTTTGTCATTTTCTTCAATTTGGCTCCTTTTTGCCTCGTTCTCATTTATTTTCTTTCTGATCACTTCTAAATCACATAAAACATGTAAAAACATAAGTAAAGGATATTAAATGCACTATTTTCTCAATCAAACATGGTAAAAATCTAAGCTTAAAGAAGAGATAAGTTGGTAAAATATCAACTTATCATTTATGCGTGTAGGAGTGAACAACAAGTTGAGGTAACAATTGAGGTACAAATAAATGGGATGTAACACGTAAGAGAAGAAGACAAGCTGCAACGAAGTCAAATTCAATAACAATAACAGTTAAAGTGACTAGGAGGGTCCGACTGAATAGTTGAAGGGATGAAGAAGGAAGCAGAAAAAGATAAAAGAGTAGAGAAAATTGATCAAATTCAGAAGAAGATGATGAAGAGTCTTATGATAAAATTACTACTCCTTCCATCCAATTAGTTGTCATCTTTTGCTTCTCGAAAATGACATTATATAAACTTTGATCAATATTCTAAAATATATCTTTTCATCAAATTGACATGAAAAGTTGCAACTTGTAATATTTTTTGTATAGTTTTTTAACCTAAATTTTAATTGTAAAAGGTTTAATGATAAATATAATCCAAATTAGCTAGAAAGATGAGTCAAGTTAACTCTCGAGAAGCGAAATATAACAATTTGGGACGGAGAGAACAGCGAAATATAACAATTTGGGACGGAGAGAATATTACAGTCAAATTGACTCTCCCCTTATTTTATTTTTTTTCATTTATGGGCGCTATTAAAGAACTTCAAAAACACTTTTTAAATTCTCTTAATTACATCTCCCTTCTCTTTTCTTAAAGTTTTATTTTGGAAATGTAATGGAAAGGGATATATATTACAAATTGTGGTACTTGGAATAGTCATGTGACATCTCTCTTGTGCACCAAACGCGTCTAATATTTTTACAAACGAAATCAATGCATAATTAATGATTAAAGTATTTAATGTCTAATAATATTATACTACATTGCAATTGCTTATAATTCACGCCTCTTTGTCTGAAGGGCGGCTCAACGATATTCGTGGCCTAAAGCCTAATTTTTATAAGAGGCCTTAATTTATTTAATAAAATTTTATATTGTTTTATTCTAATTCTTTCTCTTTGTTTTTATAAAGATGGTATATGGACCATCTTGTACCTATCTGGATTAATATTCACTCTGTTACATTCTACCTTCCACCGTTAGAGATATTTAGTAACTCTATCCATTCAAACTTAATTGAATATTTGTATAAGAAATATATATTGGTGGTTACGATAATATATTTATAAATTCTCATAATCTAATAATCTCAATTTCGTACCACTAAGTAGATGTCAACAATCTCATAAATTTAAAATAATTCAATTTATTTGAAGTGAAAAAAAGGTTTAATCCACTATTTATAAGAAATACTCAACTTTACAAGAGACTTTGTCTTTTTAAAATTATCAAAGTCGTCATCAATTTGTTCATTTTTATATATTGCATAACGTTTATTATTCTCTAATTCATGTGAAGATGTTTGGCTGGGCACGAAATTAAAATAAAAGAAAGATTCTTGAAAATTGTGGTCTAAAACAAGTTATAGAAATTTTGTAGCTATAAATCATCTTATTAAGATCAAAACGAAAAATTTAAAATTAGATTCTTATCAAATATGAAAAATGTCATTCTTTTGGGGATTGATTAAAAAGAAAAGAATGTTACATAAATTTGAACCAAAAGAACATGAAATTTGAATTATTTATGTCAATAACCTATCACATTTTAAGAAAAGAGATATAAAATCTAGTCTCTTTTATTCATAGTTTTATAATATGCTCCTATAAAATAAAAAATTTTGACACCTTAATTTTCCCAGGGTCCTATTACCCCCCTAAACTTATTTAAAACGCAATAATTCCCCTAGTGGCTTCCCTAATGCCCCTCTCTATGGGAGAGTGACATACACTCTACTTTGCCACATGTGTATTTATTTGTTTTCTTTTTTTTTTTTAATTTTTATTTTACGTGTCAATTTTTTTTAAAATAAAAATAAAAAACTGAATTTTCAAAAAAAAATGAGTTTTAAAACCCGTCTTTTTTTTTTTTAATTTGAAAATTTGATTTTTTTTAAACCCAGAAAAAAACTAAAAAAAAAACTAAAAACATGGATTAAAAAACTGAATTTTCTTTTAAAAAAAGGATTTTTAAACCATTTTTAAAAAAAAATTGAAAATTTTTTTTTTTTTTAAAACCGTTTTTGAAAAAGAAAAAAAAAGCTGAAAAATGATTTTTTTTTTTTAAATATGGAAAAATGGATTTGTTAAAAATATGGAAAACTTGATTATTTTTTTAAAATGTCTTAAAAAATCTTGTTACATTTCATTTTCTTAGGACACTTTTATTTTTCAAATAAAATAAGGAAAAATGTTTTTCTTGCCAAAATGTGAAAAAAACGAATTTTTATAAAATTTTGAAAAATTAATTATTTTCTTAACATGTGGAAAACCCGTTTTTTAAAACTAAATGTGGAAGACTAGATTTATTTTCAAATTTTTAAGAAAATACATTTTTAAAAAAAAAAATTAAGTTTTCTTTTTTTATAATTTGACTCTCTCAAAGAGAGTGAAACACCTCTCTTTGCCACATCGGTGTTTAGGGAGTAATTATTCCGTTTTAAATAAGTTTGGGGGTAATATACTATGGAAATATTGTCGAAGGCATACGTAAAAAATGTTGATTGAAGTTTTTCCTTTTATAATATGCTCCTATAAAATAAAATTTTGGGACCTTCAATTTGGCGGGGAGTCTAAAGCAATTGCTCTAGTGGCTTCCCCCCAAAGCCGGCCCTGCTTTGTCTCCTTAACTTCTACTCTTAATTTGTATCCATAACTCCTGTGTGTTTCATTTTCATTACTTCTAAAAATATTTTATGCATCAAAGATTGTAGTAAACAAATGAAACAAAAACATAGCATGGAAGCTCAAAAAACTTTATTAAGAAATCACCGTACATAGAGGATCAAGTAGTTCTATAAAAGAGAGGAAATTATAACAAAAAATAACGTTTTGCAACTTAATACATTAAATTGTAGTTTCAAAAAATGACATCTTATTTCATTTTTACTTCACAACCTATCCATCTTAAATTTTTAGTTCTACTATGTCGATATGAAAGATCTGTGCTTAAAAAGAAGCAAAGAATTTCTATATTGAATATAGGAAAAGGATGTTAGAAGAAACTATTTTTCGGGGCGTGATAAGGATCTAACTGTCTTCTCTGCTGCTAACCCAAATATGAATGTTACATACTCCCTTTCATAAAATAAGGACAATGCTCTATCTTTAATTTATTTGGTTTTTTGTTGATTGAGTTGACAAATTTTTGGAATTAAATTTTAGGGATAAGGATAATTATCTTGTCTTAAAAAAAGTGATTTCATTTACGACATTGCATTTAGATCATCCGGGCCCTATTACCCCCCTAAACTTATTTAAACGGAATAATTACCCCCCTAAACGCTGATGTGGCAAAAGAGTGTGTTTCACTCTCTTTGAAATTGAGAGAAAACGTAAAAAACGAAAACTTAATTTTTTTTTCTTAAAAATCGCATTTTCTTAAAAATTTGAAAATAAATCTAGTCTTCCACATTTAGTTTTAAAAAACGGGTTTTCCACATGTTAAGAAAATAATTAATTTTTTTCAAAATTTTATAAAAATTAAGGTTTTTTTTCACATTTTGGCAAGAAAAACATTTTTCCGGATTTTATTTGAAAAATAAAAGTGTCCTAAGAAAATGAAATCAAGATTTTTTAAGACATTTTAAAAAAATAATCAAGTTTTCCATATTTTTAACAAATCCATTTTTCCATATTTAAAAAAAAAAATCATTTTTCAGTTTTTTTTTTCTTTTTCAAAAACGGGTTTTAAAAAAAAAACAAATTTTCAATTTTTTTTTAAAAGGGTTTTAAAAATCCTTTTTTTAAAAGAAAATTCAGTTTTTTAATCCATGTTTTTAGTTTTTTTTTTTAAAATGGGTTTAAAAAAATCAAATTTTAAAATTAAAAAAAAAAAGACGAAAAGTTTTAAAACTCTTTTTTTTTTTAATGAAAATTTAGTTTTTTATTTTTATTTTAAAAAAAATTGACACGTAAGCTGAAAAAATTAAAAAAAAAAAAAGATGAAAACAAATAAATACAAATGTGGCAAGGAGAGTGTATGTCACTCTCTGATACGATTGTCGCGTTTGGGGGTAATTATTCGTTTTAAATAACTTTATTGTAATAGGACCGCAGGAAAGGTAAGGTGTGTAAATAGCCTTTTAGGTTTTATGGGGGGTAACGGTCTTTATCCTAAATTTTACTAGATTAATTCACTATTTTAAAATTGTAATTTACATTCAAAAATTACGTGAGAAGTTCTTACAATCCTTCATGTATTGTTCTCATATTAATATGGTGAAAAAAATATATCTCCAAATATTGGTCAAAATTTATATCCGGATTTGACTTTTAAAAAGGAAAGTAGTCAAGTCTTGGAAGATGGAAAAGAGTATCAATTTATAGAACTAATTTGTGTATACATATCTATGTATACTATATTAAAAGTCAAGAACTTTTAAATGTTGATTGAAGTTTTTGCCCTTCATTAAAAAACTCTACAACGGATAAAATAGTCATTTACTACTTTTACCTCAAATTATTATTAAATTATAAATTTAATTATATCCCTAAAATTTAGTATTTCTTTCCATATCTTTTAGGTTTAGGAGTTCTTTTATCCATGTCTTTATTGCAATTACAGTGATGCGGTGTAATTATTTTTGTGGAGTCCAAATCAAGCAACAAACATTAAGTTGTCATCACAATAAATACATACAACCTATTTTGCTTCATCTAAATCCGTTGAAAACAATCGCTGTAATTTTGTTCTTCTATGGAATCCAAATTAAAATAATAATAATAATAATAATAATAAGAAAAAAAAAAATCAACAAATTGCATCAATCCATCTAGAAGAAGGAGCCAAATACTTCAATAGAATAAGCAATTATTTCACATTCTTCATCGTAAAAGAAGATGACAAACAGTTAGTGGGCTGATTGTATCAGCCAGTCATTCTTTTGAAGGTTCTCTCCTCTGTCCATATAAAAGGTACTTTAATCGCCTTTAAATCTTCTCTTTACAATGTATGTTTAATTTATTTGGTTTTTCGTTGTTGAGTTTTTAGGTTTGATTTTAAATTGATATTTGATAATTATCTTGTCTTAAAAAAAGTGATTTTAATATACTTCATATTGCATTTAGATCATCCCCCAACTCCTTTTGAAGACTTTCATGTATTAGAATTAGGATTGTACATGGACCGGGTTGGTTCAGAATTTTCAAATACCAAACCATACCAAATGCGTCTCAGTTTTTAAATTTATAAGGACAAACCAAACGAATAAAATTCGGGTTTTTCAACTTCGCGGGTTTTCTTATAGTTATTTAGTTTTTTACATTATATTTATATATATATATATATATATATATATATATATATTATATATATATATATATATAGTCCAAATAGAGAGAGAACTATATAACTAAGGTGTTTCTTAAGAAAATAACACAAAATGTGAGATGGCTAATGACATCGTATTAAAATATTCAACAAAAAAAATAATAAAATCGGTTAAAATAAGTATTGCTAATTAATAAGCCATAACGAAAATGACTTTAATCTAATGTTATGCTAAAATAAGTACGACTAATAAGTATTAATTACATGACAAAGAAAAAAATTACACTATGTATTTTTACACTCTAAACTATGCAAAACTGAAGAATAGATATCCAACATTTCTGTCATTCCTAGTGTTAGAATTGAATTTCTTTTGTTAGCATGAGTGTTGAGTTGGTTTTGATTGGGTCTTTTTAAAAAAAAAATAATTTTATTTGAGTTATTAACATTAAATGGGATATAAAATTTATTGGCATTCAAAATTCTAAGTTCAAACTTAAAATAATATGATAAAAGACAAAAAACTATGAAAAAATTTAGGAAATATTTACAAATTACATTACAAATAAATATTTTGTGTATAAAATATTTTAAAAATCGAATACACGTAATATCGGGTTGGTTTAGTTCGGTTTGACACACTTTTTTTAAGCAAAACCAAAACAAACCTTTTATTATACATATATATAAAAAGGTCGAGCTTATTTTTTATAAAACACCTTGAAGAGAGAAATCAAACCACTAGTCAAGTTTTTTTGTCGGTTTATCGGTTTGATGTGGTTTGCTTTGTACACCCCTAATTAGAATTATCAGAAAACTCTATTGTTTGTCTTAAGAGTGTAATTTAAATGCCTTTTAGGTTTTATGCCGTTGGTCTTTTTCCTTCATCATCCTTAGGCAGTAGAGTTTTGTTTTTATATTTTTATTTAGTTATGAGATCAGTTTTATATTCTTAAATCCGTCCTTTATGTATTTTTTTCGTGGAATTGATAGGTCAGAAACTATTATGAATAGCCTGAGGCTAGCAAATTGTTTTACCATTATAAAAGTATTTTGAAGTCAACTTATTTTTTCAAACCATATTCAGTTTTAAATGGAAACAATTAAGCATTTTTATTCCTTGTTACGGCTTAAGGCCCAACAAATATTTACCAATTTAATCAAGGATGGACAGTCCAAAATTTGCTACTAATTTAAAAAAAAAAACATTTATATTTACCTGAATTGTTACTTAGGAGAAGATCCCATTTTATTTGCTAATTTAACTTGATTATGTCCTCAAAAACCAACTCCCGAGTTTAAACATCAGGTAAAACTCCCATTTTTTTTAATGCTAAGTTAACCGTGTTCAAGAAATGGTTTTTTAGGTCGACTTTCCTAAAATACTAAGCGTTTTCCTAAGTTCTAACATATATAAGGGTTTTAATATTTCACATAGTTTGGTTACATATACAATACATATACATAGATAACATATAAACTTAAATGAAAAGGAAGAAAATTAAGCTGGTGGGTTCAATTTCACCCGTAGATGGGCCTTCATCATATTTGCTTCCCTTTCTATCTCTCGGACTCGATCAAAGAAAAGTGTTGGGCCTCTGGCCCAACGAAGTCATGTGCAGGAGTGGCCCAAATGGCCCAGTGGAATCCCATGCAACGCAGAGGAAAATAAAACGGAGAACAAGTTAGCAAGGTATCTATTCCTAAATGGTTTCAATAAAATTTAAACTAAGTGCAAAAGGAAGTATATTTGTATGTGCATACGCATTTCTCTATGCAAAAATTCATATCCAGTTTTGGGTAAACTAAAATAAACAAGGAACTGAAGGTAAACAAACAAACATCTCTTGGCCCAAAACTGAAAGAGTTCATTTTATTCACAAGTAAGCCCAAGTGACAAAAGTTTTTCAGAGGGGCATCTCCGGCCCAAAATAACTTTGTATAAGAAAACAGATTATTCAGAGGGGATATATGAAGTATACTTCTCGTATACACTTCTAGTGTATACATAGCATGTATATCCCATATA
This sequence comes from Lycium ferocissimum, assembly GCF_029784015.1. Lineage (NCBI taxonomy): Eukaryota > Viridiplantae > Streptophyta > Magnoliopsida > Solanales > Solanaceae > Lycium > Lycium ferocissimum. Next base: position 21,277,750 of record NC_081353.1, on the reverse strand, counting down.
TTTACTTCTTTTTTAGACACTATAAACAACACAGAAAACATGTAGAAAGCATAACCCGCTTCGCTATCTTTTGTAAGGATCTAGTAGCTCAGTTGGTTGGCTACCTGAACTTTCACCTTGTTGGTGAGGGTTCGAATCCCCACATTGTAATCCCCTTCCCCTACCCCCTTATGTAATAAAATTAATTAATTTTTTTTTAAAAGCATAACCAATCCTAAAGTCTCAACTTCACAAAATATGGTAAGATTTTCAGTAACCACAACCACTCATCACTCATTTGTGCCTAAGTCAACTGTCAACAAATAGTTTTTCCCAGCAAAAATAAAGTTCAATTGAAACCAGAGGCACAAAACCTTAATGAACCATATATGAACATTAAAGCAAACTTTAAGACTTACAAAGAAACACCGGTTTTAATTTTAGAACATTTTCATTCCTATAAGATGTGTCATGAATAGTCTAGATGCTTATTGTGACTTAAGTATTAGACAGTAATCAAAGCAACATCAAAACAGAAATAGGTTAAACTGGACTGATATTTTTCTACCATTAGTACACTTTATATCGCAATATTCCAGTGACACAAGTCTTTGAAAGCAAAAATACAGATTTGAAAACAGTGACTCCTTAGATTTGTAAGAGCAAGCAGACCATTAATCTATCATAAAGACCAAGACTCAACAACTCATATGGATTTAAAAGAGACAAAGACTAACTAAACAACCCAAACCATTTGTTTTTTTTTTTTGTTTTTGTTTTTCATAGTATAGATCAACTCAGACCCAAGATGAACAAACTGTGATCCTTTAGGCCAACAAAGGGTAAACAAGTTGAAGCAAACATGTATTCAGTCATATTGTGTTTTATACAAGTTATTTTAAACGAACAAAAGACATCAAAAAGGGATTACATGCAATGGGATCCTAATAGAACATGATTAATGTAAACTAACATCTAACTTATCATGGATAACTGGATACTACTTATAAATAAGCTAAGCTAAAGACAGTTAGCAAACAAAATAACCTTAAATAATATTAACTCCAACAGAACCATCTATACAAACCAAACACAGTTTTGTACTTAACACTACTATACTAAGCTACACAAAGACAACTGAATTGAAATAGATTAGAGACAATCCTATATCAATATCATGTTAAGCTAAAATATAAAACCAAATAGATTAAGCACGATCTTACGCCAAACTAAATTAATTAAAGCAACTAAAGAAAAAAAACTAGACTAATCACACACTAACTGTAATATCTAAAATAAGCAGAAAAAATAAATAGAATTAAACACATAATAATTAACACATGAGATAAGCAAATATAAAAGACTGACCAAATAAATTAATAAAGAAAAAGGGTAAGAATGTTACCTTTCTCGTGTGTAGCCTCAATCGAGTATTAGACTTGAAGATTCTTCAAACTCCTTCACCCACAACTCAGCCACACGAACAAAAGATAAAATATTTAAGAAAATTTTAACTTAACTCAGAAAAATTAACGTTTAAAAGCAAATATGCCAAAAAAACTTAAGTGCTCCGAGTTTTTGTGTGAATATCTGATATTCGGTCCTTTCAAAATGTAAATTTGGGGTTTCTATTTATAGAACCCCAAATCTGAGAAACCCTAATCTCTAAATGATGTGGGACTTCTCAAAATCTGAGAAATTCTCCTTTATATCAACATACAACGGCTAGGATTCAAGGTAATTGATATATGAAGGGTTAGATTTGCCCTTTTATCGATCAATCCAGTTGAACCTTGATGAGCCATTGAGAGATCGAGATTCAAATGGATAGAGACAATCCCATTAATGGATTTGTACCCATAAAACTAAAAGAATATAAAAAGTAAGAGGGAAAAGAGTTTTTACCGTTTCCGTGGTGGTTTCACGGTAGGAGAGAGGAGAGAAGGTGAAGGCATTTAATTCCTCTGCCTCAAATGGTTGAACACAACCTGGCCAAAAGGTTCTTCGCCTAAAAACTTACTACTTTCATCGAAGATGACAATGAGAAGAGAGAGAGAGAGAGAGAGAGAGAGAGGGGTAACATGGCGCCGGCAAACCCTAGCTGAAGAAGCAAAAATGGCAAAAGGCCTGTTTGGGCATTGAGGCGAGGGTTTTATATCAAAGGGGATTGGGCCGGGTCTGACCCTTGTTGGGCTGGACTCAGTCCATAAAAAAAAAAAGTAGAGAAAACTGAGGCGCGCTTATGTATATATACATGTGTATACTAAACGTATATCACTGTATATGTATGTATATTGAGCAAATTTTCCAATTAATGAATGGCCAAAAATTTAAAAGGGTTAATTACTAAAGCATTTCAATTATAACCAAATTAAAAACTAATTAATCAATTAATTTAAAACACGGTCAATTTTCTAATATAAACCGAGTTTGCAAACATGGCCTTAATTAAATCAAATCATGAGATTGATCATTTCAATTATGGCCTCAATTTGACTAATCAATTGATTATTTCAATTGTAGCCGTAATTAAACACTTAATAACCAGATTCACAAATATAACCATAATTAATTATTTAAATCAATTATAATTAATTTGAATTGTCAATATGATTTGATTATTAAAAAAAAAAATTAAAGTTGAGGGGCAAAAATGATTATTTATTTTAATTAATCAATTTTTTTTGAATTAAATGGAGTAAAATATTTGCTAATTTGGGGAATTAATTAAACAAAATAATTATTATAAATTGCCTTTAATTTTAGCAAATACTATAATTTTTGCAATAATATGTAAATTAATTTCCAAATGAATTTATAATATTTATAGAAATTATTTTACCAAATGAGAATGGTAAAATATTATCTAAATAATCATTTTGACTTCTAAAAATACATATTTCACTTCGTTTAATATCCAAGGACTCTAGGTAATTAAAATAAATTATGGGAGGTAAAAAATTAGGTGTCAAACAGTCATTTTCTTTCATATATCCATTTATGCACAGTACTGGTGAATTTGCCCTTGCTTCGCGCGGCTTAAAACACCTCATTAAAATTGTAAACACTACAACAAAAATAGGGACAACAAATAGTGGAGGTTTATAACATCCGCTAATTGTACTTTCAACCTCCGCAAATTACCTTTTTTTTTTTTTTTAGTGAACACAAACTTTTAAATATTCGAGTGCTAAAAAATTCTTTTTAGTGTTCAAATTTAAACATATAAGTTTTTCAGTTTTAATTCATATTATTATTGATTCTTAATTTTAATACTTTGCGCAATTTTGAACCGCACAAGAGTTATATAACAGCTTCAGAAAATAAAGTTCTTCAACATATATAATTTTGTTCTAATGTCAGTTTTGAGGATTAATCAAATTAGGAAACTACTTTTGAGAAATTGTACAAACTTACACAAAGTAGGAGAATAACAAATATGATTTGTCTTCTTATAGTAGAAACCTAAATAGGGGAAAGCAAATTAAAGAGAAAGATTTTAAAAATATCTTACACAGGAAGTGGAATTCATCTCTACAAAATATTCTTTTACATGACTTGACTTCAATTCTCGTTCTCTAAGTATCTTCTCGGAGGCTTGGAGCCATCATCTTCATCAAGCATTCTTGGATGAGTTGAAACCCATCTACTAACTAAAGATGCTTGGGAATGCCATATCACTATCTTCCCCTTAGCGAATTCCAGTTATGCTAAGCCATCTAGCTATAGCTTGTACTGAAATTGTAAATTCTCCATTGAGTTCTTCAAAAGTGAACAATATATAATCTGATTGAATTCAAATGCAAAATGGCCGCAATTAGGAGGCGGCCTCAAAAGTACTAAAGAACTTGCTTGATATACATTCAACTTCCAACTAGGGGTGGAGCTACATGGACCCGAGGGATTCATCCGAACCCTCTTTGTCGGAAAATTACGTTGTGAATATAGGGTCAAGTTTCTGTTATAGCGGATATATAGTAAATGTTGAACCCTTCTAATACAAACCAAAAACATGGTCCAGCAGTAAAGGGGGTTCAATATTTCCAGCACGCACAGGATCGACCCCCACTAGCTGCATTTTCTTGGTGTTTATTAGCTTCAGGCGTTTAGAGGTCTGCTAAATTATTCTTCCAAATACAAGGTTTAAATTGAAAAACAAGGGGCAGACCCACAATAATTTTCCTTAACAAAATGATTTTTTTAGAAACATCCAACCTTCTTCTGATGTAAAAGTGGCTCAACCAACATCTTCTTGTGGTGAAGGAAAAACTCACAGAATTAATATGAAATTGTAGATTTTATGTAAAGTCAAAGAAAGAAAAAGAGTGTAATTACTAAGAATAAGCCAAGTACGGATGCTAGAAATCGAGTTCGTGATATATTCTTGATGGTCCCTTAGAAGGCACTGAAGAATTCAATTCAAGCCTTCAAGTGTGGGACACTAAGCGTCGTCCCCCAACCAAGTATGTTAGGTTTTGATCAATTCGAAGCAGGGGTGTCAAAAGAATATGAAAAACCGACCGAATCTAACCCTACCGAACCGATTTATAGGGTTTTTTCAATAAAACCGCGGATTTTTATTTAAGCTTATAACCGTCCCGAACAATTAGGGTGATATTTTTAATTTATAAAAAATCCGAAAAAATCCCGAACCGAATCGAATAGCCTTACATGTAGAAACATATTTTATATATTATAAATAATTGAATGTATAAAATATATTTTTGAAAGTTATGGCTGAATTATAAAGGGCAATTCGCAAAGTTCTTTAAATTTAATCCATGGCCGCAGGCTCGAACCTCCACACGTCAAAATTAAAAAAAAAAAAAAATCGCTTGCGAGATAAATTTAGCAGAAGGAATTTACTGAAGGATACTTAAAACATATGCCCGGTTTTATAGTTTATGCCAGTCCGATAAAAAATTAGGACTCGTATACTTATGCCAATCGCCCATAAGGCACATATAACATGCCGGTGCATACCCAAACCTTGCCTTTTTTTTTTTTTTATATATTGATTTCGCAGAATAATTGAATGCTTTAAAAAAAAATTATAAAATATATAATTTAAAGACCTACAAATGAAAAAAGAAATTTAAAGACCACTCCAAAAGAAGGGCAATCCGCGCAAAAAAATGAATTATAAAAGTGAATTCGGCCACTGGACTTTGGGCTTTTGGTACATGATGGGTTTATTTGAAAAGGATATCCCAGACCCAAAATTGTACGGTCATAACTCATAAGCATACCATATAGTCATACACCACGCAATTCATCGACGACAAACCTATTGTTGCTATTATTCACTATTACACTAACAAGTAACAAGTATCAAGGATCAATAATTCTTGGTGGAGAATTGAAGTATTTCTTCTGGCACGAAGTTGCCGCACTCAGGTATGTTCTTTCATAGTCTCTGTTCTCTCTTTCAATTTTTGAGTCAAATTATCTAGTCTTTTTTTTTTCTTCCAAAAAGTTCACTGATGTTACTTACATGCTTCTTTTTCTTGATCCTTGGAACTACAATTTCTTGGCAACTCCACAGTGGTTGTAAGATTTTCAAGTTATTTTGGCAAATAAAGGCTTTAAACAATCACCTCGTTTAAAATCGACAATCAAAAGCAAAAGCAAAAGCAAAAGTTAAATTTAATTTCACTATAGTTTATTTCTATCGTCAACAGTAAAAGTCGAATTTTGGATTTTGTTAGTTATAATTGTAGTTTTCATATGTTTTAACAGGTTTGTCTATGGAGAGATCCAATTGTTCAGAAAAGAGCAAGAGTTTTCAAGATAATGCACCTGATCATGGCAACACAGATGGTACTATAACAAATTCACAAGCAGGTATACCTCCTCGACAGCCTCAAAAACGGAAGAGGACAAACCAAAAAATCCCTCAAAAGAAAAGTAGTGATCAAGGCTATGAAGTTTGGTATCACTTTACTAAAGATGAAGAAAAAGATCCAGATAAAGCTACATGTGACTATTGTAAGAAAGAACTTTCAGCTCCTACACGGAACGGCACTTCAGGTTTGTGGAACCATCTTGATCGATGTAAGTTGTATCCTTACAATAGAGAAAAAAAAATCAAAAATCTATTACCCAGTTTACCACCAAAGGAGAGAAAGTTGATGAAAAAGAAATTAACAGATTGAGGCCACCTAATGTAGAAGAAGTTAGGAATGCACTTGCTACCATGATTATTATCGATGAATTACCCTCTAAAATTGTAGAAGGAGAGGGTTTTCAGAGGTATACTAAGGCGCTTGAACCTAGATTCAAGCTCCCTTCAAGAAATACAGTTGTAAAAGATTGCTTAAATATTTATATTAAAGAGAAATCCAAATTGAAAAAAATGATGGAAAAGCAACGGTTGTGACTTACCACACACTTGGACGTCAATCCAAAATCTTAGTTATATGTGTCTCACGGCACATTGGATAGATGATGATTGGTTATACCCGAAAAGGATTTTAAATTTCCAACTCAGTGAGAGCCATGCAGGTAGGATTATTGGCAGCTCCATTGAGGAATGTTTAATTAATTGAGGAATTGAAAATGTTTTAATAGTGACGGTAGACAATGCAAGTTCAAATGATACTCGCCTTGAATACTGATGAAGTCTGTTAAGTGGAAAGACCCAATTTTAGACAATAAATACATGCATCTTAGATGTGCCGCTCACATTGTAAATTTGATTGTAAAAGAAGGCTTAGCAGAGCAAGATAAGGCCATATTTAGAATTCGGAATGCAATTAGATATGTACGATCTTCTCCTGCTAAGTATAATTTTTTTAAGAAGTGTGTTGAGAAAGAGAAGATCTCATCTAAGCATCTTGTTTGCCTTGATGTTGATACCAGATGGAACTCAACGCATGCTAAGCATCTCATGGAAGCATCTTGATGTTGAGAAGTTTGAGAAAGCTTTTATGAGGATGGAGCTGGATGATTTATGTTATAAAAAGTACTTCGATGGAGGTTCTAATGAAGCAGGAGATAAAAGGAAAGAGGGAAGAAATAACAAACAAAAGGATCAAGTAATTATGGATTTCCCAACATCAATGATGCTGGTAATTCTTGTGAAAAGGTGAAAGATAGGAAGAAGAAGAATGTGACTAAGAAAAAACGAGACAAGAAAACCATTGGCCCACCTAATCATCAAGATTTTCAAGTTGCAAGACTTTCTTGATTCTCAATTCGCTAAACGCATGGAATCACTAAAGAAATCAGAGAATGCATCAGAGATAGCCAAATACTTGAATGACGAGTTGATCGTAGAAAAGAAAGTTAAATTTGATGTCTTAGCTTGGTGGAAAGTAAATGGAACTAAATTTCCTATTCTCTCAAAATTGGCCAAGGATGTCCTAGCCATTCCAGTGTCTACTGTATCTGGTGAACAAGCCTTTAGTATTGGTGGTCGTGTATTTGATTCATTTAGGAGTTCTTTAACTCCGAAAACAGTGGAAGCTCTCATTTGTGCACAAAATTGATTGCGTTCTACTCCTATTGATCTGCGTGAATCACTGGATACTATTTAAAAACTTGAGGAGATTGAAGAAGGTAATAAGACCTTTTATTAATTTAATTATTTTTATGATTCATGTGGAAACTTATAAATCGATTAAGTAAATCGTTTGTCGTATTCTGCAGATTGTCTCAAATCTGAAGCAAAGATCCGAGACTCTAATTGGTACAACATACATCTTCCTCCCTTTTTGTTATAGCATGAATCAGTCTATGAACAGTTGAACACTATCATTGTCGTTCATGCCAAACTTCCTTGTCGTCGTATTAATCTACTTATTGTTTGTTTACTCCGGATTTTGGTAACAATTTAATTTGTATATGAGGTATAGGACATGTGGATGAATTTTAATCTATTTGGTTGGTATGAAATATCTATGGATTTGTTTGTTGCAATATATATGCATGTATGTGCATTATTGTTATGAGAACGTGTATTGTGGTTGGTGATTTGTGTCAAATATATATATTAGGTAAATACGTTATATTGAATGAATAAGTAAGCTAAATAAGAACACCGCAAATCCGGACCAATATCAGAGAGAGAGAGAGAGAGAGAGAGAGAGAGCTTCAATATATTTTACTATTACAATGTTGAGATCTGAAAAAAGCTAACCCCAAAAAGAGGGAGAATGTCCTCTATTTATAGGTATACCTTATGGGCCTTGAATACAATGGAAAGCCCTTATGTTTAAAGAAACCCTAAAATAAATAAGGTAGGACCGTATGGTCTGACACCCGTATGGTCGTCAGTGCTAATGACAGAATGGTTTCCTGACGCGTGGCAACATCGCAACTGGTTAATCGGACCAACGGACACGTTGATTTTGGATCGGCTTACCCGGACCAACGGACACGCTTTCTCGTGTCGGGTCAACTGCATCCGGTACGATACCCCGGTGTGAAGAAAAGACCAAACATGCTTGTGCTTATTTGGACTTACCCTCAGCTCTGGACTCACCGGTCATACATTGACCCGATTTTTACTGTATACAGATAGTCCCTACACTTTCCGGATCGTAGTTTTACCGGAGTAATGGGAAGTGGATAAGTCCCAAAACCGGTGGTTCCATAAGCTCGTTTTTATCTTCAAATTTGGCAGGAACAGTTATGGCACGGCCTTCTGACATCGGCCACGTGTCTCATCTCGAATGGTCGACCTCGGGAACCTCCTTAACCCACGTCTCCTCAAATCACGTCTCATTAATTATGGGACACGTGTCACCTCTCGATTGGGCGTTTTCTATAACCGCTACAGTTGAGAGTCTATATAAGGCTCAAATTTGCTCATCCTTCACTTTACATTTTCACTTCTCTTCTCTAACTTTTGACTTCTTTGTTAACTTCTTCTTTTTCTCTAAATCTTCAAAGTTTCTTGCATCAAAGATCAAATTTAGTCTCCAATCTTTCTAATATTTCCTCTTTTATTGTTTTGTTCTTGTCTTGAAACTTTCATCTGCCTCTTCTAATCCTCAAATTTTCATACCCACTCTTTCACCTTTAAAATGTCTGCCAACACCGATTCTACTTCCCAGGACGTTCCCTCGGTTTCTTCCTCGGGAGCCGAGCCTGTTTCAAAACCCAAAGAAAAAACATTTGTGGAACCAACTGCTCTGGACATAATACCGTCCAAACCCAATTACAACCATGAATTTGACGTCGAGAAGCCATCTCTAATCGCGAATAGGGGTTTTGATGTTAGGCGATACCCTTCGTCTATTACGGAGGATCTTCTCCCTCGAGTCCGGACCGATTGTGGATAGGATAAGCATCCGGTGCAAGTGTTCGGTCCCGGGCCTGATGAGTCCATTATCGATTACAGAGAAGGTTTCCTATACATTTACACGTATTCGTTCACGCTTAAATTCGATCCTCCAGGATTGATGATTTTTTTTTTTTATTCTCGAGATGTGCCGGACATACAACGTGACTTTTGGCCCAACTTAGGCCGATTATCCGGAGGATCGTGGCTTGTTCTTATTGACTTTCCGTCTCTTGAGGAAATCGGCCAATAACGCAAAAAGGGATCTGATCGATGCGACCATCGGCGCACTTCATCCAGTTGTATTCTCCGAGAATCTTCCGAGGGGGCGAGATAAAGGTCGCCAAATGAGGTCGGAACCCGATTCTTTTCAAACTCGACGAGGATAGAGATCGAGGATGGTTGGAACGTTATGTCCGGGTAAGGACCGCATACATTATTCCGGCTAATCACATGCCCTTTCCGGAAAAGTGAAACAATAGACGTAAGTTTTTCAGCTGTCTCACCTCTATAATTATCTTTCTTCTATACTTTGTCCAAATTTTCTCTCTTACACGCATATGTGAATTTTTATTTTTTATTTTTTTAGCCGAGGCATAGATACCTTCAGCTATCCGGAAACTTTCCGAGTGGGTTGAGGCAATCATTAGTCAACACCTTCATGGTAAACGAACATGGGGGACCTACCCCGTGGCCGGTGGGTTGCCCAAAATCATGGTAATCTTCTGCTTTATTTGGTACTTATTGCATTCTCCCGTTTTTCTTTTTCTTTCTATAACTCCTTTGGTATTTAGGCTTGCCCAAGGGCTCGGTGGAGCCAAGACCAGAATCAACGGCCGAGCCTACCACACAGGCTCCTGAATTTGATACGGCAGGGTCATCCCGGCTCATTGCTGCAGCCGGAAAGAGACAGAGAAGCCCTCGACCAAAGGGTAGAAATAAAAGAAGAGGCCAAGGAGCAATGTTCGGACCTTGAGGGATGAATCAGAGTTCGATATTCTTATTCGAAGGGTTGGGGAGGGCCCCTTCATCGCCTCTGTTCCGGAGGAGGAAACTACCATTCCGCCCTCGCTTACAGCTAAGGAAGGAACTTCCATCCCGACCCCGCACACAGGTGGGGAAGAAGAGGTTCTTTTTCTAATTCCTCTAAGGTCCATTGAATTTATTGACATTTCAGGTGATGCTTCGCCCGAAGAGGCACCCTTGGCGAAGAGGCCTAGAAGATCTGGACCGTCTTCGGACATCGAGGCCAAACAAAGAGAGGAGTCGGCCCCGGATAATGAGGCTACAATGGTTACCAGCCCACTGCCCGGTGGCGACCAAGCTACTACATCCGAGGCACCCGCATCTACCGAGGCTGCTGGAGCCATTCCGCCCTCTCCTACTCCTGCATCGAGGTCCAATAACTTGGACGACATGTTCTCGGATATCCCCTCCTGCAATCGAGGAAGCAGCTGGGTTCGGACATCTTCCTATTCCTCGAGCCACGAGAGCAGCTAGCCGGTCCACTGAAACGGGTGCGAGGGATTCTCTTGTAGGTATTTTTTCGGCCCCCAGTGTAGAACCAAGAAGGATGAAGTCAGCCGTGATCACCGTCCCCGAGGATTATAGATTTTTATCCTGCCCTGTGGGAGTAGCGAGTTACCTACGGCCTCTTATCTCAAAATCGGATAAGAGAGAAATGGTCGGGGTTCCTTGGCAGTGCCTTATAAATGAAGGCATGCATGCAGGGAACCGGGTAAATTCTACGCTCATCCTTACATAATATTGATGTGCGATTTTCAACTCTTGTTTATTCAATTTCTTAACTCGATTTTGCTCCTTCTTCTGCAAAGTGTTGTGCTCGTTAATGAGGGCTTTGTCCGTGCCCAACATGAGGTTAACAACTTAAAGGGCCAGCTGGATGCCCAGGGCCGAGAAACGGAGAAGTTCCAACTCCTCCTGCCGGAAAAAGAATACCAACTGAGCTGGGCCGCTGCTCTTCCCAACCTTCAATCCGCGCTCGAGGCGGCAAAGGCCGAAAACCTTTGCTTGAAGGCCCAGTTGGCCAATATAGTTGAAAAGAACCGGCTCCTTGAGGTGGATAATGCCGGTCTTAACCAAGACAATGCCCATTTTATTGCGAGGCTCAGTGAACTCGAGGCCACTATTCCCAACTTCGGAGTGAACTTGACTCGGTCAAGGCTGATACCGTGAGGATGGCAGAAAGGCATCATCAGCTTGAATCCGAGAGTGCTAATGACAAGGAGAAGTTGAGGGTGGTCGAACAGAAAGCTGAGGCTCGAGCTCGAATTAGTGATGAGCTCAAAAGCAACCTCGAGGAGGCAGCCGAGGCTAATGCTGTGCTTCAGGCTGAGCTTGAGTCGGCTAATCAAATTCAAACAGTTCTTCTCGAAGAGAGATCCGAACTAGAAGCTAAATTGAAAAAAGTCGAGGCCGACTTAGAAGAGTCACTTAAAGACATGGAGACTGCCGAGGCTCGTTCTACGATTCTGATCGAGTATGAGCGATGAAAATCCCGGAGGGTTACCCTCGAACAGGTTGAAAAAGGGTTAGGGGACCTCCAGGCCCGGATACTCGAAGCCAAAGAAATCGAGGAGAGGGCCAAAAAATCTCTCGGTGCTCATTCTAAAGATTTCGAGCAAACGGTTTTTGAGAACTCCGGTTCTAACCATACCGGGTAGATCAGGGCCTGTACGAGCCTTTATTTTGTTTTTGTTTTTGACTTGTGAAAAGTCCAAATGTAAAGACTTAATTCATATATAAAATGCGTATTTCCCTTTTGGCTGCTGTTCTCTTCATTTTTTTATCCGAATGTTCGTCATGCCATTTGCCAATAATTAAAGGTTCGGAGCCACTTATTTTGTCCGAATTGCGCCTATCTTAACTCATTAAGTATTGGCTTTTTCTTCGTTCGGTACGTTTTTGCCCGAGGATTTTATCAAATGGTTTGCCCGCGGGGCTTATTTATGCTTCGTGAATTCAGACGTCTCTGAATCACGTTGGGCATTTTGGGTTGAGGTTTTTAATTTATTTGAACCTTTTCCGACCGTTTACTTATAATAGATTAGGTTCGGATACAGATCCTTGCCTTTTGTCAAATTTTGAGACGGCAGTCCCCATTCGAGGGTGTTAAAAGATTTTGGCTCGGTTCAACGTGGCCGTATTGCCTTTGCCGAATTTCGACGATAGTCCCCGGTATAGGGTATTTAATAAAAAGACATGTACGAGACGTATTTTTTCATAACGCTTCTTTATATTGCAAGTGTTTGCACGTACATAATATAAGGATTTCATCCGTTTCCTTCTGTTTTTGCCGTAGCAAATACTAAGTGGACACGATTCGTTTTTGATCGTTTGGTCCTTACATCGAAACCTAACACAAAAGGTCCGAGTTTACACAAAAATAAAATTTCGAAGGCCTTTTCGGGATAGCACTTAACAGTGTTTCTTCATCTGCTTTGGTGAGTTAAACGCATTCTACCTTTCCGGGATAGGCCTCGATGTGGGTATGATAGTCCCCTAGTGGTTATCCGAAGCCGCATGATCGGTGGGCACTATTAAGTCCCCACTCGATGGCGGCGAGACCCTCCGTTTCTGTGTACTTTGCCTTGTTTTCATAAAGTGTCTGTTTACGTACTTGTTGCCTCGTTAAAAATCTTGTCGGAAAACCCACTTCGGGACAAAATCATATTAAGGAAAAGAGTGCAACACTTGTTTTCAGACATAACTGTAACACTCCGTAAATTCGGGTTAGGTGTGAATATGTAAAAATCTAGTGTTAAGATGGTATTATACCTATATGAATCCATTCTTGATGAATTCGGGTGGAAGATGGTCGTTTTGAAGTCAAAGCAACAATTGAAGTTCTTAAGGGCTCTAACTTCGCCTAAGTTTTGGTAGGTAAATCTTCCGGGGCAATTTTCATGAAAATGTGTTACGAATTTGGAAAAACTTCCTTGATGAGCGTTGTAGATCTTTGAATTATCTTTCCAAGGTAGGTCGCCCAGCCCGAAAAAAACTATGTACAAAAAGTTATGTCCGTTTTACTGAAGGGAACAAAAGCTAGAGAATTCGCCCAAAGTACGCCCAGAAAGTACGGGCCGTACTTTAAAGTACAGGACATTCTTTTGGATGTACTTCTTCCATTCTTCTTGGGTCTTAGCAGCCTAGGTACGGGCTACAAGTACCGGACGTACTTCAAAGTACGGGACGTACTTGTAGGCCGTATTTTCTCCATTTCTGGCAGAAAATTGGGTTTAAAATGGGTATGGTCTTCTTTTTGTTCCCATTTGTTTTCATCCTTCCAAACCCTAAGGACGAAAATCATCTCTCCAAGTCTTCAAATCAAAGGTAAGAACACCCTTAACATTACTAATCTATTCTAACATCAAACCCATGATTCTTACCATGATTCTTGTGATCAAAACCTAGGGTTTGCAGCATAATTCTTCCTAAAGTGATTCAAGCTAGGGTTTGGGTGTTCTTCATTAGGAAAGTGAATTGTTGTTGACACCCAATTTTGTCCCGTCTTCCCCAAAATATTTAGTTACGTTTCTGATATGTTGGCAACTTTAAAATAATTATTTGTATTTTGCTATAATTATCAGCCTCTCACTAATACCGGCATTTCATTCGCTAGCCGTTATTATTTTTGTTACTGCCACCATTATTATTATTATTATTATTATTATTATTACTAATATTATTATTATGATCATTTTTATTTTATTATTACCGGTATTATGATAATCTGCATTTTTATCATTTCACCATTTTTACCTTCTTATGCATGCATCGCATTTATTTCCATACAATTAAATAATAACATTTTATTCTTGTTGACTTTAAAAATATTGCACGGCAATTACGAAGTCATATAATTTTATTTTTTTATACACGTACATACTTTTATATCGAGATAATATTTTAACACGCGTTGGTATATAATTAATTAAGATAGGTCTATATTTAGAATTAGAAAGCCCATTGTCACCTAAAATAGCACCCTACCCGTTAATAACCAGCCCATATTCATCAGCCCACATTTAATTCATCCACCCCCACACTCATTCAATACCCCCGATTCCCCTTTCAAGAGGGAAACCACTAGGGGTTATTCCTCATTATTTTCGATCGGCGCACCCCATTTAATCTCGTCCTTCTCTTTCTTTCCTCCCCATTCCCCGCTAAAAGCCACCCGTCCCTTTGGCCATGAACAGTTTGACCTTTCCTTTTCGTGTAAGGGTCGTCTGTTGCGAACCCCAACTGACTCGTCTATTTCACTTTTCTCGCTCTCTCACGCTCCTCCACTTTCGTCGACAAAATAAGCAAGGCAACAGACGCCTTTCACCTTCCCCAGGCCTTGCATGGCCATTTCGGGGAAGGCAATTAATGTTTGTACCCTCCTCGCCAATTTTTCAACCGTGAAGAGGTAAGAGTTTTGTTTTCTTCTTCTTTTTTTTCTCGCGTGCTTCTGAGAAATCTTAATGGGTTTTGTTTGTTTTGAACGCAAATCATTTTTTTTTATTATGCATTCCTTTGACTTCGGGTACAAAAATCTTTATGAATATTGTCTCTTCTTCTCGGTTTTCTTACGATGAAAGGGTTTTTAGCGTTTTGTGTTTGAAAAGGGTTCAATCCCGCCCATTTTATAAAACCCTAGCAAACCCTAGATTTTCCCCCCTATAAATAATCGTCTCTGGGCTCGTTTTGAAACAAGTTTTACAGATCGGAAAATCCCCCTAAAAAAATTTAAGAACTCTTTTTAGCCGAGAAGTTCCCCTCAAAATTGAAACAAGTTTTTTTTCTTTTCAGCCGCAAAATCCTCTCTAAACAAAGCACAAGTTTAAGCCACCTGAAAATTCCCTAGAAAGATTAGTTTATTTTAGCGGTGGTAGCATTGTTCGATATCAAAAACAAAAAATCTAAATCATATTCTTTGTTTCCGCACTTGGTTCTGTTTGGGCTCGAGGAAATACTAACTCTATTGTTCGAAGTGTTTCGAGTATATCGGAAGCTCGCGCCTCACTTCGCTGCACCCGAAGAAGGTAAACTTTCCTCCTTTTTAGTACAATGTAGTTCAATTGTTTGTGTATGTCCGTATGTTTAATGTTTTGGTTGTGTTTGTTTAGATTAGTTTACGATTAGTCTCAATGTTTTTCTTTTAGGTTTAATTATTGCGGTTAAGTTGTTGGTTGTTGACCATGGTGTGGATTAACTGGTTTGTCTGATGATTGGTGTTAGTTCACATGAGTATGCCTAATTAGTTTGGTCATTTACCATTTGTTCAAGTAATTGGTCGATCTGTTAGTTTCCATGAAATCAGTCAGTTAATTGTTGGTTCTCCCGAAAATCCATTAAACTTGCTATGTCATCGTTTGAACCATGTCAAAACATTATTAGATGGGGCTGTACGATATTTTATATTAGGATATAAAATGTGAAACCTTCTATTCTCTAAGTGTACACTAAAGACCATTGGCCTCTCATCCTTGTTGTTTTAACTGGTGATCTTGACTGTTGTATGCATCTCCCATTATGCTGCTTCTTTGTTTCTGGTGTGGTCTTTATCATTCCTGACTATCCAGTGTATAACATGCCTAATATGAATCCTCTAGGACAGTTGGTTGGATGTCTTGCTGAGCATGATAACCTTCTTCTAGATTACTTTCTTGTACATCTGGGAATTATATCTTAAATAGGTTAAAAATGAGTTAAAATCTATGCGCTGTTGAGTCTAATATTTGTTAAGATCAGTATGCTGAAAATAACTATGCATATCGGTCCGGTTGTGATCACTCTTTAAGTGGCCTAGATAATGGACTTATTAATTAATGATTCATTTCAGTATAATCACACTTCCTCAGTTTAGTGACATCTTCTCATTCTAGCTGATATTTCTTCTTGTTTATAGCTTTATTTAAGTGTCTTTAGGCCATTATTATGCTCCAAAGTTGTGTGTTTGAATTCCGGGAAAGTACACGAGTATGAATTTATAGTCTTTCCTATCCTTGGCTATCATGTTTGTTTGGAGTCATGTTTAATGCTTGTAGAACCCCCCATGCATGATTGCTCTTTCGGATATTGTGCCTGCTCTTTGTTAATTATTGGTTGCTGTAATGTAACGTTGAGACTATACTCAGGAAACCATCGGTTTTAAAAAATAATAGATGCTGTAGTGTTAAACCTATTCTTTGTTTCGATGTTTAATTGAATTCTGTTTGGCATAGTCGATTGGTTGTAATATTTTCAATACACTTATAAATGTTTAATCTTGCCTAGGCAGTGAGGTTGTCTATCCATGCATTTTAAAGTATATTCCTGAGAATACATTAATAAGGAGGTTAGGTTGGTCATTACGGATCAAGCTTGAACCCTCGTCGGTGTTAGCCATGCCTGGGATTCATGAAATCCCTTGGAACTTGTGCAATATCGGGAAGGCGGGGGCAAAAGCTTTCCGATATTGACCTTCTATACATCCTTATGAGTGTGTATACATGAGGTATACTTGAATACACACAATATATATACATAACCTATTGAATTGTCTTAAGTTTATATTTTATATATTTAACTTTTCATCGATTAGATACTAATTCTTTTCCTTTCGTTCTGTGCATGATCATCGCATACAAGTCCGAGGGACTCGTTTTCCTCCGCATTTGGTGTTGGGCTAAAAGCCCAACATGATTCCCCTCGTGTCCAGCTCTGTCCGCACAGCAAAAAAAAAACGGAATAAAAAATATTGGGCCGTGGCCCATCAACAGCAGCAATTCGCAACAGTGGCCTTAGAAATGGGCCAATCCATTTTTTCTCCTTCTCTACCTTATTTCATTGTTGTGTATTTTGATTTGCCTTGTATGACTAACCTTTATCTTATTTCTTATTCCTACTTAGCTTAGATAAGATTATAATGGGATTAGCATGGAACTTAGTTTAGTATAATGGATAGGAAAATCAACAATTCCACAGGACCCATAGAATATTAAAATTATTGATGGCATCTATAATATTTATTTTTACAATTTCCAAAATGGCATAATTATATATTTAAGTTAAAGGGAATCATGATTTACTCTTGCAATCTTAGAAACTTGAAGACGACGCTAATACGCAAAATATAAACTCAAGTATACTCTATAAACATTTTCTTAAGGTTCGTCTAGTTACATGTATTTTCCTTAGCCAAATGTAGCTAAATAAAAGTGATAAAAAGAGGAGGAATTCATGTTCTTTCATCATATTACAATATATGCCTAGGCTTTTCTACATGGTAATATTCATATAATATAATTTCTATCTAAAGTTTACATTTACTAAATCTTCTCTTTAAAAGTTATTATTTATAGGCAAATCATTATATTTTCTACAAGTATTATTTTAAATAGCATCATCATTACTCTCATTTAAAGCCTTAATAGTATTTATAAGTATTATTTTAAATAGCATTTTGTTTAAAGCCTTAACATATTTCTAAGCTTCATTTTAAACAACGTTACTATATTTTCACTTTAGTAATATTACAAATCATTTTCTTAATTTTTTTTAACACCTTATTTAAACCTTAATTAATTAACCTAAGTTTGGCCTGTAAACCGTAATTAACGGATCCTAGAGGATGCCTAACCCCTTCCCTTTAGGATAATTAGAACCCTTACATAGAATTGAGATTTAAGCAGACCATTAACGGGTTTAGTTAGCTTTACCTTAGTTAATAATTAGGTGCCCTAATTCACCTTTAAAATTAATTAGGTGGCGACTCCTTAAAATAAAATTAAATAGGAATCACCAATATGTTGTACCTAATTTAACCCGGTCTAAATGGGGTATAACAATTGTTAAACTTTGTTTAACATATTAAGGTATGTCTCTTTAAAAATAAAATCCTTTTTGAACATAAAGGTAATTCATATGTCTCTTTTGAACATACTCTTTCGATCGGTTTTTATGAACTCTTTGGTTGTGACTTGTATGTCTCTTTTAAAAATCATTTTTGACTATAAAGGTGATTTGTATGTCTCTCTTTTTGGAAACTTATTTTGAATGAAAATCACTTTTGAACCTATTGTTGGAAGTATAAATTTTATTCAAGATTCTTTGATGAATGAAAGGAAAAGTAATCTTTTCATGTTTCTTGAACTCTAATTCATGTCTAAATAGTGGTTAATGTGTGTGAGGGGACAAACCCACATTAAACCTAGATTGTAACAAACCCTATATATATGTATAAGATATTATGAATGTTTTCCTCTATGAGAGATGCTTTAATAATGATGGTTAAGAGTTGGTAATGACATTCTCATTGATGAATTGGGACATGGAAATCTTTTGTAAAGAGGTTATACGTTTTTAAAACATTGATTGAAATGACTTAATCTTTACGATATGGCATAATGAACTTTAATGCTATTTGATGGTGTGATTATTTTGAGACAAATTGTGAATCGGCTTCTATGCTATGAACTTTGTTGTTTTGTTTGGCCTAGCTACTCGGGAGGAAGGGTACTCACTATGAATCCTAGTGTGGTAATTGCCTAGCCATTCGGGAGGAAGAGTGGCCACTACCGGGTTCACTACTCGGAGTGTGATTTATGCCTAGCTATTCGGGAAGAAGGATAGCCACCGCTTACTACATAGTCTGGTGTGATTTATGCCTAGCTATTCGGGAGGAAGGATAGCCACCGAGAATTATATGTTCCAGTGTGGTGCGCTATGCGCGATATGATTGATTCTTGGGCTTGTATTGGCATGTGTGATATTCTTATTCTCTCATGGAACTGTTGTTGACAATCATGATCAATTTGAAAGGCATAATTGAAAGTTATAAATTGACAAAAGGCTTTGTAATCGGTTTTGATAATTCTTATTGAGATACATATGCTGAATACCTGTTTTTATATTGATTAATGGCTTTGTAAACTGTTTAACAAATGATATTAAGAATCACAAAGTGGAATATTTATTTTTATACTATCCTTTTCTAATCGATTCCTTATGTATTATTATATTTTATTTTTACAATACTTGTTGTCCCCGAGGCACTACCGAGTACGAAAGTACTCGTGCATACCATTGTTGTTTTTGATGGTATGTTAGGTAACGGAGAAGAGCAGTTCGTGATACTCTCGACGCTTAGGAGAACTTATTCGTTGTTGATTTGGTGAGCCCACATCCTTGTTCGTGGGACACTTCCTGTTTCATTTATTATTCTAGATTTTCGGGCTGCGTCCCGAAGTTAGATGATTATTTTGTCTCTTAGAAGCTCCATAGATAGTTGTCAGAATTGTGGGTAGATTGTCAAAGTCTCGTACGACTTAATGGGTGTTTATCACGTTTATGACTATTTGCTTATATTAGACTTCCGCTGATCTTATTTCACAATTGTGATCCTGATATATGCAGTTACTTATAACTTTGTTTAATTTAATAAGGAAAGATTATTAAAAAGAAACTTGATGTTACATTTATTTTATAAACTGTTGGAGGCGAATGTTGAACCTGGCGGGTTCAAGTATTACTATTGTGTTGCTTAGGTTCTTCCGATGTTGTTCATGACATCGGATGCCGGTCATGTCTAGGGTGGTTTTTGGGGCGTGACACTAACTTCATTCGATGACCTAACTTCATTCGGTACTACTTCTGCAAAAAAGGATAGGTTAATAAAAAATGATCATAAGGGTAGGCATCCATACCGTAGTAATAGTATTTCTTCAAATGAGCCACATTCGCTTATTGCGCAACCGTTGTCCATCCATGGATTCCAGTTGGTACGATCCTTTGCCCGTTATTCCGGTTATCTTGTATGGCCCTTCCCAGTCGGACCCAACTTCTCGTCATTGGGATTCTTGGTGTTTAAAGTAGCTTTCTGAAGTACCAAGTCCCCAAATTAAAAATGCCGAAATTGGCTCTCCGGTTGTAGTACCTCTCCATTCTTTGTTTCTGAGCTGCAAAACGGACTAGCGCATTTTCGCGTAGTTCGTTCGCCAGGTCAAGTTTTACGGCCATAGCCTCCTTGGTTGACCCGCTGGTGATGTATTTGAACCGAAGGCTCGGTTCGCCAAGTTCTACGGGAATCAGAGCTTCGGTCCCGTAGACCAACGAGAAAAGGTGTTTCTCCATGCTTGATTTTGACGTAGTTACAGCAAGCCATAATACCTCCCGCAACACTTCCTTCCATTGATGTTTCGATGTTTCAAGTCTTTTCCTCAGATTTTGAATTATCATTTTGTTCGTGGATTTCGCTTGTCCGTTTGCACTCGGGTGATACGGAGTCGATAATATCTTCTTGATCTTTAACCCTTCGAGGAAATTATTAACCTTGCTGCCAATGAACCGAGGGCCGTTATCACAAGTTATTTCGATCGGGATGCCGAAACGACAGATAATATGGTTCCATATGAAGTCAATAACCTCATTTTCTCTCAAATCTTTTCGAAGGCTCGCGCTTCAACCCATTTTGAGAAATAGTCAGTCATAAACAGAATGAAACGAGCCTTACCTGGTGCCCATGGCAAAGGATCGAAGATGTCTATTCCCCACTTCATGAACGGCTAAGGTGATATCACCGGGTGCAGCAAATCCTCGGGTTGATGAATCATCGGGGCATGCCTTTGACACCCGTCATATTTCTAGACAAAATTCTTCGCATCATCCTCCATCCGGTTCCAGTAATAACCGACTCTGATAATTTTTCGAACCAAGGCTTCCGCATCGGAGTGATTACCGCAGGTACCCTCGTGGACTTCTCTCATCACATAATCTGTTTCTCCGGGACCCAAACACATGGCTAGGGGTCCGAAGAAAGATCGTCGATACAATTGACCGACTATTAAGCAGAACTGAGCAGCTTTAGTCCGGAGTGATCGTGATTCTTTTTGGTCGCTCGGGAGCTTCCCATCTTGCAAGTAGTCGATGTATCTGTTGCGCCAATCCCAAGTTAGACTTATTGTGTTTATCTCGGCCTGCCCGTTTTCTACCGCCAAATTCATCAATTGCACTACGATACCGGGGTTGATTTCCTCCGCTTCGACTGAAGAGCCCAAATTGGCTAATGCATCGGCTTCGTTGTTCTGTTCCCTGGGTACATGCTGTATGGTCCATTCTTTAAACCGGTGTAGTATCACCTGAGTTTTCTCCAAATATCTTTGCATACGCTCATCCTTGACCTCGAAGACGCCATTTACCTGGTTAACGACCAAGAGAGAGTCGCATTTTGCTTAGACTATTTCGGCTCCCAGACTCTGAGCCAATTCCAAACCTGCAATCATAGCCTCATACTCGGCTTCATTGTTAGTCAATTTAATAGTTCTGATCGACTGTCTAATGGCATCACCGGCGGGGGTTTTAAAACAATACCCAGCCCGAAACCTTTTAAGTTCGAAGTCCCGTCTGTGTGCAGATACCAGGTACCCGAAACCTTTCTCGAGGTTAGCAAAAGTTCTTTTTCGACGTCGAGAATCATGGCGGGGGTAAAGTCTGCCACAAAATCAGCTAAGATTTGAGACTTAATAGTTTTTCTTGGCTTATATTCGATATCGTATCCGCTAATCTCTCGCCCATTTGGTCAGTCTACCGATAACTCTGGTTTATGCATGACATGTTTTAGCAGGTAAGTAGTTACTACACATATCGGATGGCACTGAAAGTAGGGTTTCAGCTTTCTTGACGCACTTACCAATGCCAAGGCTAACTTTTCGAGGTATGGATAACGAGTCTCCGCATCTCCTAAAGTCCCACTCACATAATATATTGGGAATTGCGTACCTACTTCTTCTCGGACCAAAACCCCGCTTACTGCTACCTCAGACACGACAAGGTATAGAAACAACTGTTCGTTTGCCTTCGGTGTGTGCAGCAGAGGCGGGCTTAATAAGTATCTTTTTAATTCCTGCAAAGCCTTTTGGCATTCCGATGTCCAGGCGAAGTCATTCTTCTTTCTTAGTAATGAGAAGAAACGGTGACTTTTATTCGAAGACCTCGAAATGAAATGACTCAGTGCTACTATCCTTCCGGTGAGCCTATGCATGGCCTTGACGTTATTCACCACCTCAATATCCTCGATGGCTTTGATCTTGTCCGGGTTAATTTCAATTCCCCGGTTCGACACCATGAAGCCCAAAAATTTGCCTGATCGGACACCGAAGGCACATTTCTCCGGGTTAAGCTTCATGTTGTATTTGCGAAGTACATCAAAGGTATCCTGTAAATGTTTTAAACGGTCCTCTGTTTCGAGGGACTTGACTGCCATGTCATCAATATAAACCTCCATTGTTTTCCCTATCTGTTCTTCGAACATTCCATTAACTAGGCGTTGGTAAGTTGCTCCGGCATTTTTTAACCCGAATGGCATGATGTTATAACAGTAGGTCCCGTATCGGGTAATAAAGGAGGTTTTTTCTTGATCCTCTGGGTGCATCCGGATTTGGTTGTACCCAAAGTAAGCATCGAGAAAACTTAACATTTCATGCCTGGCCGTTGAATCGATCATTCGATCGATGTGAGGCATCGGAAATGAATCCTTCGGGCATACTTTATTTAGATCCTTATAGTCAACACACATTCTAAATTTATTACCTTTGGCACCACCACTACATTAGCTAGCCAATCCGAGTATCTTACCTCCCGAATAGAGCCTATTTTTAAAAGCTTTGTTACCTCATCTTTTACGAAGGCATGTTTTGGCTCGACCATCGGCCTCTTTTTCTGTTTCACCAGGTGGAATTTCCTATCGAGGCTGAGCTTATGAGTCGTGACTTCCGGTGGCACACCTGTCATATCTATATGGGACAATTCAAAACAATCGGCATTAGCTTGAAGAAATTTAATTAACTTGTTCCTAAGCTCTGAGGTTAACCCCGTGCCCACGTATACCTTTTTATCCGGTAGATGTTCGAACAAGATGACTTGTTCCAGTTCCTCCATGGTAGATTGGTTGCATCCCAGTCATCCGGTAATACAAATGATCTGGGCACGCTGAAATCGTCCTCTTCACCAGTCGGGTCCGATCCCTTCTGCTCCACCTTCGAACCCGTATTCTTTAATTGCTATTTGGTGTCCTTGCCTCTGATAAATTCATCATCTCTTTGATCCGGCTTTTTTGGAAAAAGGGGCGCTTCCTCGACCACGAATATTTCCCTTGCTACGGGCTGCTCGCCTCGGATAGTTTTAATCCCTTCCGGAGTCGGGAACTTCAGCAACTGGTGTAGTGTTGATGGTATTTCTCTCATGCTATGAATCCACAGTCTGCTGAGCAAAGCATTATACTTCATATCTCCCTCGATGACATAGAATACCGTCGCTTGTATGGTGCCGTCAATGTTGACCGGCAAAGAAATTTCTCCGCCAGTGGTTTCGCTTGCCATATTGAACCCGCTGAGTACTCGAGCTACCAGTACAATCTGGTCGAGTAGCCTCAACTTTTCTACCACTCTCCACCGGATGATATTGGCCGAACTACCTGGGTCAATCAAAATACGTTTAACTTGTGATTTGAAAATAAGGATAGAAATTACCAATGCATCATTGTGCGGTTGAATGATGCCTTCTGCATCCTCATTACTGAAGGAGATGGAACCCTCGGGTACATAGTCCCGGTTGCGCTTCTCTCGTACAATGAAAACCTTTGTTCGTTTCATCACCGGACCTCGTGGAGCATCCGTTCCCCCAATTATCATATTGATTACATGTTGAGGTTCCACCGGCTCGGCTCGTTTGTGACTCTCCCTTTCTTTATAGTGGTTTTTGGCTCGTTCACTCAGGAATTCTCGAAGGTGGCCATTCTTCAATAAATGAGCCACCTCCTCCCTTAATTGACGACAGTCTTCAGTTCTGTGCCCATGGGTCTCATGATATTCACACATCACGCCCAGTTGACCCGGGTCTGACCTCAATGGCCTTGGCCATCTAGCCTCCGTGATACGGCCGATAGCTGAGACGAGGTCCAAGGTGTTGATGTTGAAGTTGTACTCCGATATCCTCGGTACGTCTTTGTTGCTAGCCGAACTCCTGGCATCGCTTCTAAATGATAGGCCTCGACTGTTTGACGGTCGTTCGGCCCGTTTATCGCCCCTACCCGAGAAGTGACAGGGGCAGACCCTCGATTTTTCAAACCTGAAGCTCGATTTTTATAAATGAGAGTATGGCCGGTTCCTTTCCCTCGATGGTTGCGTCTCCGGCTCCTAATTTTTCCTCGACCTCTCAGAGCTTTTGCTTATATTTATGGGTCCCGGGGAAGTTCGAGTTGGCCATCCTTACCCGAATCTTTGATTCGTATATGTTATGAACATCTACCCAGGTTACAGCCTCATGCTCCAATAAATTTTCTTTCAGTTTGAATGAAGCAGTCGAGCTCCGAGGATTAAGCCCTTTGGTGAAAGCTTGTGCAGCCCATTCTTCCGGAACTCGAGAGAGCTCCATCCGTTTCCTCTGGAAGCGGTTCACAAATTCTCATAACAACTCATCGTCCCTTTGGGCTATTTGGAAGATATCCATCTTCCGGGCTTGCACCTTTTTAGCTCCGGCATGGGCTTTGATGAACGCATCTACAAGCATTTCGAAGGAAATGATAGAATGCTAGGGCAAATGGTCATACCAAGTCAACGCTCCTTTAGATAGTGTTTTCCCAAATTTTTTCAACAACACAGACTCAATTTCATCCTCTTCGACATCATTGCCTTTTATGGCACAGGTGTACGAAGTCATGTGCTCCTGCGGGTCCGTTGTACCATCGTATTTCGGGATATCCGGCATCTTAAACCTCTTCGGGATTAACTTCGGAGCCGCACTAGGAGGGAAAGGCCTTTGAATGTACCTCTTCGAATCCGGCCCTTTCAGAATCGGCGGAGCTCCCGGAATCTGATCCACCCAAGAGTTATACGTTTCTACCCTCTTCTCCGTTAAATCTACCCACTTTGCCAAGGTCTCGAGCATCTTCAGAACTTCGGTGGACGATCCAGCTCCGAATCCATTACTATCGACTATTCGTGTTTCATCCCTCCTTGTTTCAGTGACTTCTTTTGACCTTACCGGAGCTGCCTGGTCGTTTTTGCTCTGACTAAGCTATTGCAATCCCTTGTTTGGCTATGGTGGTCCCCCATTCCTGCAACATTTCAAATATTAAACTTAAGTTAATATCATCCGGAGTATCCGGTGTTTTCCGGCCTTGAGCCCGGGACAAAGTAATTGAGTTATGAGTATTCAAGGATTGGTGGGCGGAAAGGCGGCATTCTCGATTCACGTATTGCAGGTTGGGGGCCTTTGCTGAATCAATAGAGTTTGGGTCGACTGGATCTGCAGGTAGGTTTTGTAACCCGCTGTTGTTCTAGTTTTCAACCACAATTTCGTTGTTATTAACATGACCGGACTGTCCGTTGCTTGCCATTTTGTCCGTTTTTTGCGGAAATTAGCAGATTCCTCGATCAATGGGTGAAAGAAGGAAAGAAGCAAAGATTAAAAAATCACTGTTATCCTAGCCCCACAGTGGGCGCTAAACTGTTTACCCCGAATTTTGGTAACAATTAAATTTGTATATGAGGTACAGGATATGTGGATGAATTTTAGGGCCTGTTTGGAAAGCCATCCAGGTAATTGGAATCGGGCGTAATTACACAATTTGGCCTGTTTGTTTGATCAAATAATTACGCAGTTAGATGGGAATTGAGTGTAATTGAGAGGGTGTAATTACACTCTCCAATTCTCAAGGTAGGGTTGAGAATTGGGTATAATTACACCCTGTAATTACAGAGTTGCTTTTTAGTTTGTTTCATTTTTGTTTTATTTTAATTTCTTTTTATTTTAATTTATGTTTTATTTCTATTATTTTAATTTCTTTTTTATTTTTAATTTCTATTATTTAATTTATTTTTTATTTTTACTTTTAAATTATTTTTATTTTTTAAAATGGATTTTTCTTTTTATATTATTTATTTTTCATTTCCAACCTTTACCTCTTTTGATTCCATGTAATTGCTCGTATTTTTTTATTTATTTCATTTAGCATAACCGTGTTATTATTCTAACTTTTTAAACTACACCTCTTAATATTAGAAAGAATGAGTCATTAACAAACTTGAGAGAGAGAGAGAATGAGCAAAGTTATAGACTTATAATTTCCCTTTCTTTTGAATTATTTAATTAAAGGAAAGGGAAAATATAAGTCTATAACTTCATTCTATTTTACTTTAATAACGTCACTCGTTATATGTCAAGTTTTGTTAATATTCTTTCTAATATTAAGAGTTGAGAACTACTTATGTAATGTTGGAATTTGAAATAAGAGTTTATGTTAAACTTTTTCTTTTGGATTTTGAATTTAGGTTATATTTTCAATTTTAAGTTGCTTGCTTTAGTACTATTTACTTGTTATTTCATATTGCATGTTGTCTATTTTTCACTTACAGTTGATAGATTTTTGTGTCAAACATTTGAATACATAACATTATATTTATAAATGTTATTGTTTTTGTCAAACATCCAATGCATGATGTTCTCACAAAAAAAAAAAAAAGTCTTCTTTTAAGTTTTATAATTGATTAAAATTAAATTTTATTAATTTGAAAAATATATATCAATTATTTTCTACAATATTAGTTACAAATATATGATTATTAATTAATATATTTTCAAGAAAAAATGTGTTATTAAATAACTAATTTAAGATCATTTATAAAGGCAAATATTTTCTAAATATTAATTTTAATTTTTTTATAATTAATTTTTTTTAAAAATTAAACTAACTGTGTAATTACACTTGTATAACCAAACAACACGCTTGTAATTACACTGTAATTACGTCATGACAAACAAACATGTAGTTGTAATTACGGTGTAATTACTACCCCTAGTAATTACACCAATTCAATTACTGTGTGGCTTGCCAAACGGGCCCTTAATCTATTTGGTTGGTATGAAATATCTATGGATTTGTTTGTTACAATATCTATGTATGTATGTGCGTTATTGTTATGAGAGCGTGTATTGTGGTTGGTGATTTGTGTCAAATATATATATATATATATATATATATATATATATATATTAGGTAAATATGTTATATTGAATGAATAAGTAAGCTAAAGAAGAACACCGCAGAGAGAGAGAGAGAGAGAGAGAGAGAGAGAGAGAGCTTCAATATATTTTACTATTACAATGTTGAGATGCGAAAAAGCTAACCCCAAAAAGGGGGAGAATGTCCTCTATTTATTGGTATGCATTATGAGCCTTGAATACAATGCAAAGCCCTTATGAATAAAGAAACCCTAAAATAGATAAGGTACGACCGTACGGTCTGACACCCATACGGTCGTCAGTGCTAATGACAGAACGGTTTCCTGACGCGTGGCAACATCGCAACCGGTTAATCTGACCAACGGACACGTTGATTTTGGATCGGCGTACTTGGACCAGCAGACGCGCTTTCTCGTCTCGGGTCAATTGCATCCGGTACGATACCCCGATGTGAAGAAAATACCGAACATGCACGTGCTTATTTGGACTTACCCTCGGCTCCGGACTCGCGGGTCATACATTGACCCGGTTTTTACCGTATACACTGTTATTGTTGAATTGCTAGTGAATGGAAAACAGATAGACATCGTTTAGGTAGACACTATGAATGTTATTTTTTTAGCTTTCTCCAAATATTAAAGAATAAAACTCACTGATAAGATAAGAAAATTACAATGCTTAGTTATTTATAAAGTATACTTTTTCTATGAATAGCTACAACTTAGTTTTCTTATGGTTAGTTAGAATTTCATTATGTCAACATTGTTTCTTTCCCTATCCATGACAGGTTGAAAAGAAAAAACTATAGGTTTAGGGGGTCAATTACTCTCTAAGTTTTAGTCTGCAACTTTTTTTGATCGGGAATGTAATAGCTCTTTCTCTCTGTACTATATATATATATATATGCACTTTTTTTTCAGTGGTTCTTTGTTACTATCACTTTTTCCCTGGGATTGAGTACTCTCCCTTTAGAATACCTAACTCCTTTGTGGTGCTTATATTATATGTATTAGCCATGTTCAGGTTTAGCCTTCATTAGTTAACATCAGCCTACTTATCCGCTGCGTCTACACATTTGTCCATCAATTTGGCAAACAAAATTTCATTTCAACAGAAAGAGAGAAAATGATTCTTGGATGACACATAGGGAAGATGAAAATTAGACATGTACTCTTTGGTGGAATAATATTGTGACTATATGTAATTACTTTTGCTAGAGTGACCAAAGATGCTAGAAACTGAAAAGAGAATTTCTCAACCAAACGAGTATGTCACCTTGACTCTCAAAGGAATGACAAGCTTATAACTGAAAAATGAAATTTGTTTCATTTGAGATGTTTCTAGCTGCTATACGGTATTTACATAAACCGAGTTCATGGATTATCCAGTTTGAGGATGTGCTTGGCTGAAATTACACTTATTTTTTCTTATCTACATGGTTTAAAACTTAAAAATTTAATAGATTCAAGTCTACAAGTAAGTATATGAAGTCTTTTGTTCATTCAGATTTCCTGTCAAACTCAATGCCTCTTTCTTTTGCTTTCAGATGGAGAGTTGATCGTTGAAGTTACTATGCCCTCTGGTTAGCGAGTAAGGGATTCACGTCGTGATGATGCCATCATTGGTGTCTTGCTACTTGATAGTTAACATTTCAGTTTAATTACTTTGTGTAGTTTTTTTAATGGCTTTTACGTTTGTCGTTAGATATTTCAGAAGAAACAAATAGAAGCTTTATTTGATGGTACTACAAATAGTTTTGTGGAGGTCTCTGGAGTTCCATATAAGTTACTTTGACATGGAGATAAATTACAATATACTCACCACATCATTGATTCTTAAATACTTGTTAGTTGGTTATATTCTGATCTTCTATTTAGTACAAATTAAATGATCTGCGATGAATCTATTCATTCTATTTGGCCAGAAGATACCTATAGCTAATTAGCCATTCCCCCTGTTGTTTCAAAGCAAATATATAAAGGCCTCTCAGAACTCAGTTACTCATTTAATTGTTGTATTAACAAATAAAACTAGGTTGTATTCTTAGGTGATATTTTAAAAGTAAAATAACCAAAACTTAACCGAACCGTACCAATACCGAAGAGAAACCGACATGATTGGGATGGTTTTGGAAAATCTAATTTTGGTCATACACTGTGAAATAACTGAAAAATTGGGATGGTATAATTTTTTTTTAAAAATAACCTGCCGAACCGTCCCATTGACACCCCTAATTTGAAGTGATTTAATTTGTACTTTAATCAAATCCATTGCTGTGCCAAAAGGAGTAGTTCAATTTAATAAGATCTCGCTATACACTATCTGGAAAAGAGTTCAAACAATATGAATTATTTTTATGCAATTTTATCTTGCATGTAACCATGATTTGAATCTCTAATTTTATGATCGCACAATGACAATTCTTATATTTATGCCAAGTCCTTTGCCATGACTTATGAAGATGAATTTAGGAAAAAAAAAAAAAAAACCAAACATAAATGTCGATTTGAGAGGGACTAAGGGGTTGTTTGGTTGCAGGTTAGGAAGGTGTATATAAACCGCTCATTTATGATCCGATCCAGTCAAATCTGACCTGACCCGGTCATTTGTCAGCATTATTAGTGCCCTTACTTTTTTTATTTGAGCCCACTTGATGTAATCATCTGTACCCCCGTGATAAGTAATGGAGTGATTAGTGAGAGTAATGGGAAATAAATACTCATAATTGAATGAGAATGTAAATACTCACTATTTAATGCACAAAATGGAAAAAACTGTTGCGTAACTTCTTCTATATGGCATGTTTGGAAGAAAAAAAAAGAAAAAAATGTCAAATCAAAAGAGTTACATGAATTTCTCTGGAGCTTGTGTAACATAACACATAAATGAAAAAAATGAATTAGAGAAAAGGCCAAAAACAGATAATTGTATTTCTTGATCAGAGAGAGAGTTGTCACATTGGCTTTTTTTTTTCATTAGAAACTTTATATGGAGTATATATCTATAGATGGCTATGGAGGCAAGAAAGGGAAAAATTTGTTTCACTTCCCTATTCCTTTCTTCCATGAGTTATATTAGTAGGCTTTTGGACATAAAATATGCGATATCTGGAAAAAATACTTTAGAAAAATAATAAAAATATTTGAGAATAAAATTGTGCTTGGACATGTATTTAACTGAGAAAAATTTAATAAAAGAAATTGTGAGTGAAGGAAAATCAACTTGAAAAATTGGTCAAGATCATTTTCTCAAACTTGAACTCACCTTCAAAAAGAATTTCCGAAAATCAATCTAATGTATAACCAAAAGTTATTTTATTATTTAAAAAACAAAAAAAAAGACTGAAAATTTTATACAAACAAACAGGCAGTATCATGCATCAAAACCCATAATAGCAACAAAAAATTATTAGAATATCATAATATGAAGGGACAGAGAATTGACTATATTCTCACAGGAAAAAATCTTATATAAAGTTAAATAATACTCCCTCCGTTTGAATTTATGTGAAACCACGACTGGGCACGACATTTAAGAAAGAGTGAAGACTTTTGAAACTTGTGGTTTAAAATAAGTCTTGAATATTTGTGTGTTGTAAATCATTTCATAAAGTGAATTTGTTTTGGAATTAGGAAAGAGAGGTCATTCATTTTGGCACGTCTTCAAAGGAAATAGGTTCAAATAAATTGAAACAGAGGGAGTAATAATTAGTATTATCATAAAAAATAATTATTTTCTTACCTTTTCATCTCGAAAGCCTCCAATCTCTATAGTCATTAGCCTCGGGGGATTTTTTTGGTCAAAAAATGAAGCAAAAGTTAAAAATGATGACGATATATTGACAATAAAACCATTATGAATGGGAAAGATCTTACCTCTTCATCTAAAAAGCCTACACCTTCATAATCAGTAGCCTAGAAAGGATATTTGAAAATCAAATCGTGCTTGGAAATGTATTTAACTAAAAAACACAAAGTTTGTAAGTGGAGGAAAATTAACTTGAAAAATAAGTTAAGATCACTTTCTCAATATAAACCAAAAGTTATTATTATTTTTTTTTTTTATAGAAAAGTGAAAATTTTATACGAACAAACGGCGGTATAGTACCACTGAACTCATAATAAAATACAAGGAAAAATAGAGAAAATGCCAAAAAAAAGGAGAAAAAAGGAAATAGTAATGGCGGTCATATATAGAGGGGAAATTCATCGCGCTATCATCTTTAGCTTTATTATTATATAAATAGATTAATATATATCTAATAAAATTTTCGGATGAAGCGGTGTTGCTTGACAACACACTCGGGTCAACGTGAGTACTGCCCCAGATTACATACCATCCGGCTATTAATAAGAATACATTTAGAACACCAAAAGGTGTCATAAACGTGGCATTAACTCTTGAGAATGTGGGGAAGATCAAGGGGTATGTGAGATCATTGAGGAGGTAGCGGAGTTGTTAGTATTACTACACATAATTGCGAGAATTACACCTGTAAGTTAAGGACATCCACAATTGAATAATAGTAGTAACACTAAACAAAGTTTCATTCTATAACAAATTACAGATTTTACCGTGTATTTTAATAGAAAGGTAAAAAATTTCTTCCTTAATTATGCTCCATAATATCTATCAATTAATCACACTCCTACTATAAAAAAAGAAAAAAAAAAACTTCATTAAAGCTGAGTAAATCTTCAATGATTCTTCCTGAATGATGAAATTCCTAAACGTCGGCAGCAACTATTTTTCACAGAAGAATGGAATCAAGAAATTTAGAAAGCATCGTCACAACTCCATCAAAGGGATGGATCCCAAGTTTTTTGAGGAACCAGAGGTATGCTAGGACGCACAACGTCAAGAGTGGGGAATCTGCAAATGAAGAGTAAAGGAATTGTTATTGTACAATGAGCTATTCCGAACAAAAAGAGGATTAAAAATAATAATGAACTATTGATTATGAAAGGCGCTATTGATTAATTAGGGGTAAATTTCACGGATAGTCACTTAACTATAACATTTTTTCACAAAGAAGTCACTTAACTATCATTTCTAACACAAAAATTGACAAAAAGTATCTTACACAAAAGTCGAATCACTTTACGGTGTCCTTTGAATCACTTTACGGTGTCACTAAACCACTTTATGATAAATAACTTAAAAAAAAAAAAAAATTAGAAAGGTCAACCGACCCAAACTCATATGTAACCATATAAGGAAAATAAAATATTAAAAGAACGGAAGTCCACGCTTCCCCCAAGAATACGATATACTTGATGCTAGGTTGGTCAAAAAGAAAGAAATTTTTAGTTACTTAGTATTATTTCAAACCAAAGGTTTATTTATTGGTAGAAAAAGGGGAGAATATGGCAGGTTATTTACTTTCTTCATATGAGTTTGGGTCGGGTCAGGTTGAACCTTTTTAATTAATTTTTATTTATTAGATATTTTTTAAAAAGGAAGAGTAAAAAAAGAGTTACTCACCATAAAGTTTAGTGACACCGGAAAGTGGTTTAGTGACTTTTGTATTAATATACTTAAAGTTAATTGACTTTTGTGTTAAAAATGATAGTTAAGTGACTTTTATTAAAAAAAATGTAATATTGAAGTGACCATCTGTGAAATTTACCCGATTAATTATGCATCTGACTTCTCGTGTGATACATTGAGAAGTATTAGATATACATTACATGTTATACATAAGTATTTATTAGATATACATTACATGTTATACATAAGTATTTGTCTACATTGTGTGATTTATATTATGTAACATACGTATAATGTGAACCAATATTTGTATACATTGTGTAATATATATTACTGGGCTATTAGATGCCAAAAGCTAAAATTTGGGCTATAGTTTGCGCGGGTTATATTCCATGTCAATTTTTCTTGATTTTTTTTGGGAAATTTGCATGATTTTCCCCTGTTGGGGTGGTCTTTAATTTTGTCCCTCAAATTTCGTGGTCTTTAATTTTTTGTCCTTCGCCTAAAATACCCGAGGCTCTAGGTTCGAACCTAAGCTTAGTCATAAAAATAAAAATAAAATCGCAAGACGCAAGGCTTTGCAAAAGTACGCATATATGCGGACGAACGGGTTTTGCCTTATACGACATGGACTTTTGTAAGCCTTGCCCTCCCATTTTTTTTTTTTTTTGGCGAGTGGGGGTTCGAACTCAGAATCTCGGAATTTTTTCGGCCACCTTTTTAAGCGTTCGAATTCAGAATCTCGGAATATTTTCGGCCACCTTTTTAAGCGAAGGGCAAAAATTAAAGACCTGCAATTTGAGGGGCAAAAATTAAAGACCACCCCTAAAGAAGGGTAATCCGCGCAAAAAAAAAGATTTTTACCCCTCAAGGCAAATATTTTTTTTTTACGGGCATAAGTTTAAATTTTCGCATCATAATATCCCACAAGTTACGATTCGCGCCTTAAAGAACTTATGCCTAGCGTTAAATAACTTATGCTCCCGCTAGGCATAAGTTCAATTTGAAGAGCAAAAAATTAATGACCAAATTGGAAAACATTTTTACGGAATCCCTACCAAACACACCGTATTTCTACTTGGTCACCTTCTTTTCTTCAAAATTTTCCTTTTTTGGTTAGACAGAGCTAATAAGAGTAAGGAAGCCATTGCTAGTTTAGAAGTAGTTATGAAACTATTATACTTGAACTAGTGTATTGTAATTTTAGTTAATGTTTTTTAACCATTGAATTTGTCCCGCAAGAAGAGTTGATCATACTAGTAGTATTTATCATCTTTACGTTTCTTGTACTAAAGAACGCTAAAGTGGGTAAAATGCGACCTATCATTTTATTTGTTTAACCATCCGTTGAGCTCGAGTAGTTCGGATATGTCGTTGCAAGTAGGCTCACTAAAATGGTTAAAGTGCTACCTATCAAAGATTTTTCATTTCAGCCCCAAGATTTTGATTAAGGATGGATGAACTTTAATCATCCTCATATACCACACAATTATCGACGATTAATGAAGAAATATCGATTCGAATCCCTTAAGGATTTCGAACCACAAAATACTGAAAGAGATAGCTAATGATTTTTCATATGACATCTTTTAGGCTTTTAATTAGCTATAACGACTTAATCTTCTTTGATCTTCTAAGTCCAATAGTCCATTATTTGATTGGAGGTCTAAGTAAACTATTTAGCCAAACCATTTAAAGAGTGGTTGCCGCAAAACATTGGGTGCTATGGCAAGTGAATTGACATTTTAACAGAAGTATTTATGTTAATATGTATAAGTATTACATTATTGACGTTAACCTTTACGTCTAACTAGGTGATGCAGACATATAGGAAAAAAAATGGACGATCACAGTGCGGCTAAGTTAAAGTTCGCGCGCCGGATTAGGGAAAAGGCCTCATATAAATTACTCATATTCAATGTTTCCCCCATATAAATACATGATATTTGTCTTGACAAAATTTTTATTCACTTAATCATGATTAATTTATATATTTTAATATAAACATCGAGTGCATGCAAATTTAGGCAAATGCTTTTGGACATCGCATAGTGTGGTTTTGTTTCAGAAAAAGCGAGAAAATTCATGTAAATTTTAATTTATTTGCATATACAGAAAGAAGCTTTTAATAATAAAATTGATAAAGTCAAAACCTAAAATCAACAAAATATGTGATTTTTATAATTTTTTTATTGATTGATACGGGATGCACGTATATATGACTCACGTGTGACGCACGAGATGCACGTTTTAGTTAGTATATTTGAGACATTTTGTTAAAATTTGACTTTAGAACACGATTTCTGGATGGATGTGTGGGCACAGCAGGCGAGATAGGGTTAGGAATGAAAATATGGCATCGGTGGAGGACAAGATTCGGGAAGCTTGACTGAGATGGTTTGGGCATGTGAAGAGGATAGACACATATGCCTCAGTGCGGAGGTGTGAGAGATTGGCTATGGACGGTTTGAGAGGGTAGAGTGAGGTGAAGAAGTATTGTGGAGAGGTGCTTAGACGGGACATGGTGCACTTCCGGCTTACATCACGACCCAATCATGGATCATGCGGGCACCCACACTAACCTTCCACGGTGGGCGAACCCTTGGATAACTACCTTAATTTGATACAACATGCGGAATAAATGCTATTATTATAAGAAATTCTAAAATCGGGTCTAGACCCGTACAAGAGCTTCTAAAGAGTTTACAATTTGAATAGATAACGATTTCCAAGCCGGATACGACCTTGTTGAAGGATAGAGAACAACGAAATCTAAGGAGAGACTGCGGGTTGCAATAGCTCACCCAAACGTCTTTGACGAATGCCTCGAAAACGGTCGTGAGACTCGGGAACATCACACAGAAAATAACTCTACACTCCCGAAGGAGTGTAGCAAGAAGTAGTATGAGCACAACACTAGGCTCGTAGGTATCATGGGG
>NC_081353.1:21203708-21241950 GCF_029784015.1 Lycium ferocissimum | reverse complement strand
AGTTTTCTTTATAAAAAAAAGGGGCCCGTGATGTATAGGAGGCCCATAGAGGAAAACTATAATGGGGTCATTCTCTCATTTTGAGGTTGGCTTTTACGGTAAGAAACATCATGATATATGATAAAATTTCTCTTGCCTAGTGTTCTTGATTTTGATGGGTTACTCCTATAAGCGAACAGTCCATTAAATCTCTTACCATTGATGTACCTAATATATATAGATATATAGAAAATTTGTCTCAAATATAAAGATGCGAACGTCTTAGCTTAGCCTTTAGCATATCGGCTCACTATTCGCTCAAGCCCTTAATAAGCCAAATAGATTAAACTTTCTTTTATTCCTCAAAGTATAGATTAAAGTACCACATATCCTTTGCCTCATTTACAAATTTAACTTATTACCCATTTTCGAGGTAAACAGGAATAATATTGTGACTATATGTTATTACTTGTGCTACAGTGACCAAAGATGCTAGAAACTGAAAAGAGAATTTCTCAACCAAACGAGTATGTCACCTTGACTCTCAAAGGAATGACAAGCTTATAACTGAAAAATGAAATTTGTTTCATTTGAGATGTTTCTAGCTGCTATACGGTATTTAATTTCTGAGAAAGCACATAAACCGAGTTCATGGATTATCCAGTTTGAGGATGTGCTTGGCTGAAATTACACTTATTTTTTCTTATCTACATGGTTCAAAAACTTAAAAATTTAATAGATTCAAGTCTACAAGTAAATATATGAAGACTTTTGTTCATTCAGATTTCCTGTCAAACTCAATGCCTGTTTCTTTTGCTTTCAGATGGAGAGTTGATCGTTGAAGTTACTATGCCCTTTGGTTAGCGAGTAAGGGATTCACGTCGTGATGATGCCATCATTGTCTTTTACTTGATAGTTAACATTTCAGTTTAATTACTTTGTGTAGTTTTTTTAATGGCTTTTTACGTTAGTCGTTAGATATTTCAGAAGAAACAAATAGAAGCTTTATTTGATGGTACTACAAATAGTTTTGTGGAGGTCTCTAGAGTTCCATATAAGTTACTTTGGCATGGAGATAAATTACAATATACTCACCATAGCATTGATTCTTAAATGTACTTGTTAGGTGGACATATTCGATCTTCTGTTAGTACAAATTAAATGATCTACGATGAATCTATTTATTACTATTTGGCAGGAAGGTACCTATAGCTAATTAGCCATCCCTTTGTTGTTTCAAAGCAAGTATATAAAGGCCTCTCGAGAACTCGATTCTCATTTAATTATTGTATTAACAAATAAAACTAGGTTGTATTCTTAGAGTGATATTTTAAAAGTAAAATAACCGAAACTCAACGAACCGTACCAATACCGAAGAGAAACCGACATGATTGGGATGGTTTTGGAAAATCTAATTTTGGTCATACAACATCAAAATAGCTGAAAAATTGGGATGATATAATTTTTTTTAAAAATAACTTTTGCCGAACCGTCCCATTGACTTCTAGTTTGAAGTGATTTAATTTGTGCTAATCAAATCCATTCTTTATGCAAAAGATGCAATTCAATTTAATAAAGATCTCGCTATACACTATACGGGAAAGAGTTCAAACAATATGAATTTATTTTTATGCAATTTTATCTTGCATGTAACCATGATTTGAATCTCTAATTTTATGGTCGCACAATGATAATTCTTATATTTATGCCAAGTCCTTTGCCATGACTTATGAAGATGAATTGAGGAAAAAAAACGCAAACATAAATGTCGATTTGAGAGGGACTAAGGGGTTGTTTGGTTGCAGGTTAGGAAGGTGTATATAAACCCGCTCATATATGATCCGACCCACTCAAATCTGATCCGACTCGGTCATTTGTCAGCACTATTAGTGCCCTTACTTTTTTTGTTTGAGCCCACTTGATGAAATCCTACATTTCCTTACGGCTAACTGATAAGTAATGGAGTGATTAGTGAGAGTAATGGGAAATAAATACTCATAACTGAATGGGAATGTAAATACTCACAATTTACTGACAATTAAATGTACAAAATGGAAGAAACTGTTGCGTAACTTCTTCTATATAAAAAAAGAAAAAAGATGTCAAATTAAATAAGTTACAGGAATTTCTTTGGAGCTTGTGTAACACAACACATAAATGAAAAATATGAATTAGAGAAAAGGCCAAAAACATATAATTGTATTTCTTGGTCAGAGAGAGAGGTGTCACATCACATTTTCTATTCCAAGCTTTATATGGAGTATATATCTATAGATGGCTATGGAGGCAAGAAAGGGAAAAAATTGTTTCACTTCTCTAATCCTTCCTTCCATGAGCTATATTAGTCAGTTTTTGGACATAAAATATGCGATATCCGGAAAAAATAATTTAGAAAAATAATAAAAATATTTGAAAATCAAATTGTGCTTGGACATGTATTTAACTGAGAAAAATTTAATAAAAGAAATTGTGAGTGAAGGAAAATCAACTTGAAAAATTGATCAAGATCATTTTCTCAAACTTGAACTCACCTTGAAAAAGAATAGCCCATAATCAATCTAATGTATAACCAAAAGTTATTTTATTATTTTTTTTAAAAAAAAAAAAAGCCCATTTTATTATACATCAATCTCATGTATAACCCATAATAGTTACAAAAAATTATTAGAATATCATAATATGAAGGAAAAAAATATTCTCACGGAAAAAATCTTTATAAAAACAAAATAATACTCCCTCCGTTTGAATTTATCAAAACCCATTTTAAGAAAGAGTAGACTTTTGAAACTTGTGGTTTAAAAAGTTTGAATATTTGTGTGGGCGTAATATCATAAATGAATTTGTTTCCAAATTAGGAAATAAGTCATTCATTTTGGCACGGACGACTAAAAAAATAGGTTCAAATAAATTGAAACGAATAATAATTAGTATTATCATAAAAAATAATTATTTTCTTACCTCTTCATCTCGAAAGCCTCCAATCTCCATAGTCATTAGCCTCGCGGGATTTTTTATGTCAAAAAATGAAGCAAAAGTAAAAAAGAATGACGATATATTGACAATAAAACCACAATGAATAGGAAAGATCTTACCTCATCATCTCAAAAGCCTACAACCTCCATAATCAGTAGCCTAGAAAGGATATTTGAAAATCAAATCGTGCTTGGAAATGTATTTAACTAAAAAAACAAAGTTTGTAAGTGGAGGAAAATTAACTTGAAAAATAAGTTAAGATCACTTTCTCAAACTTGAAACTGACCTTCAAAAATATTTCAGAAAATCAATATAAACCAAAAGTTATTTTGATTTTTTTTTTTCATGGAAAAGTGAAAATTTTATACGAACAAATGGCAATATAGTACCCCGAACTCAGAACAACAAAAAAATTATTAGAATATCATAACATGAAGAGACAAAGAGTAGACTATTCTCTCAGGAAAAATCTTATGTAAAGTTAAATAATAATGATTCATATTATCATAAAAATATGGATTTAAATCAGTTAGTATTTGACAAAGAATCTAATGGAATTTAACAAGCTGTAACCGGAATCAAAATTTTTCAAAATGGTGTCAACCAGTAATAGAATGGAGCTAGATAACTGATACCACAACATCCAAATACGTGGGATGGAATTCATGGTTCTTCATCTCGAAAGCCTTTCAATCTCCATACTCATTAGCCTTTGGGGAAATTTGATGTCTAAAAATAAAGAAAAGGTTAAAAAGGCTGAACATTTATTTACAATAAAATCACAGTGAATAGGAAAGGTCTTACTTCTTCATCCCAAAAGCCTCCAACCTCCATATTCATTAGCCTGGGGAAGTTCGATGTCTCAAAATGAAGCAAAAGTTAAAAAGGATGAACATATAATGGCATTAAAACCACAATGAATAAGAAATATTAAAGTGGTCAATGTTGAGAATTCAATGTTATAACGTTAGCAATATGAAGGAGTGGAGTAAGTAAATGTGGAGACATTTATTCCTATAATTTTTGTAATAAAATACAAGGAAAAATAGAGAAAATGCCAAAAAAAGGAGAAAAAAGGAAATAGTAATGGCGGTCATATATAGAGAGCTACCACATCACCTTGTCTATGCCTAGCTTTATTATATAAATAGATTAATATATATCTAATAAAATTTTCCGATGAAGCGGTGTTGCTTGACACTACTCGGGTCAACGTGGGTCTGCCCCCGATTACATACCATCCAGCTATTAATAAGAATACATTTAGAACACCAAAAGGTGTCATAAACATATATGGCATTAACCCTTGAGAATGTGGGGAAGATCATGGGGTTTGTGAGATCATTGAGGAGGTAGCGGAGTTGTTAGTATTACTACACATAATTGCGAGAATTACACCTGTAAGTTAAGGACATCCACAATTGAATAATAGTAGTAACACTAAATAAAGTTTCATTCTATAACAAACTACAGATTTTACCGTGTATTTTAATAGAAAGGTAAAAAATTTCTTCCTTAATTATGCTCCATAATATCTATCAATTAATCACACTCCTATTATAAAAAAAAAAAAAACTTCATTAAAGCTGAGTAAATCTTCAATGATTCTTCCTGAATGATGAAATTCCTAAACGTCGGCAGCAACTATTTTTTCACAGAAGAATGGAATCAAGAAATTTAGAAAGCATCGTCACAACTCCATCAAAGGGATGGATCCCAAGTTTTTGAGGAACCAGAGGTATGCTAGGACGCTCAATATCAAGAGTGGGAATCTGCAAATGAAGAGTAAAGGAATTGTTATTGTACAATGAGCTATTCCGAACAAAAAAGAGAGTTAAAAATAATAATGAACTATTGATTATGAAAGGCACTATTGATTAATTAGGGTAAATTTCACGGATAGTCACTTAACTATAACATTTTTTCACAAAAGTCACTTAACTATCATTTCTAACATAAAAGTCACTTAACTTTGAGTATACTAACACAAAAGTCATTGAATTACTTTACGGTGTCACTGAATCACTTTACGGTGTCACTAAACCACTTTATGATAAATAACATTTTTTTTTTTTGAAAAATAATTAGAAAGGTCGACCCGACCCAAACTCATATGTAACCATATAAGGAAAGTAAAATATTAAAAGAAGTCCACGCTTCCCCCAAGAATACGATATACTTGATGCTAGGTTGGTCAAAAAGAAAGAAGTTTTTAATTACTTAGTATTATTTCAAACCAAAGGTTTATTTATTAGTAGAAAAAGGGGAGAATATGGCAGGTTATTTACTTTCTTCATATGAGTTTGGGTCGGGTCAGGTTGAACCTTTTTAATTAATTTTTTATTTATTAGATATTTTTTAAAACGGAAGAGTAAAAAAAAAGATTTACTCACCATAAAGTTTAGTGACACTGGAAAG
The DNA here is from genome assembly GCF_029784015.1 of Lycium ferocissimum. Lineage (NCBI taxonomy): Eukaryota > Viridiplantae > Streptophyta > Magnoliopsida > Solanales > Solanaceae > Lycium > Lycium ferocissimum. The sequence continues at coordinate 21,236,580 of NC_081353.1, read as the reverse complement.
TGGTTTAGTGACTTTTGTATTAATATACTCAAAGTTAAGTGACTTTTGTGTTAGAAACGATAGTTAAGTGAGTTTTATTAAAAAAAATGTAATATTGAAGTGACCATCTGTGAAATGTACCCGATTAATTATGCATCTGACTTCTCGTGTGATACATTGAGAAGTATTAGATATACATTACATGTTATACATAAGTATTTGTCTACATTGTGTGATTTATATTATGTAATATACGTATAATGTGAACCAATATTTGTATACATTGTGTAATATATATTACTGGGCTATTAGATGCCAAAAGCTAAAATTTGGGCTATAGTTTGCCCGGGTTATACTTCCATGTCAATTTTTCTTGATTTTTATTGGGAAATTTGCATGATTTCCCTCTGTTGGGGGTGGTCTTTAATTTTTGTCCCTCAAATTTCTGGTCTTTAATTTTTGTCCTTCGCCTAAAATACCCCGAGGCTCTAGGTTCGAACCTAAGCTTAGTCATAAAAATAAAAATAAAATCGCAAGGCAAGGCTTTGCAAAAAATCTGCCTTATGCGGCAGACAGTCTGCCTTATGTGACAGACTTTTTGTAAAGCCTTGCCTTGCCATTTTTTTTTTTTGACCGAGTGGGGGTTCGAACTTAGAATCTCGGAATATTTTCGGCCACCTTTTTAAGCGAAGGGAAAAAATTAAAGACCTGCAATTTGAGGGGCAAAAATTGAAGACCACCCCAAAAGAAGGGTAATCCGCGCAAAAAAAAGATTTTTACCCCTCAAGGCAATTTTTTTGTTTCACGGGCATAAGTTTAAATTTTCGCATCATAATATCCCACAAGTTACGATTCGCGCCTTAAAGAACTTATGCCTAGCGTTAAATAACTTATGCTCCGCTAGGCATAAGTTCAATTTGAAGAGCAAAAAATTAATGACCAAATTGGAAAACGTTTTCTGGAATCCCTACCAAACACACCGTATTTCTACTTGGTCACCTTCTTTTTCTTCAAAATTTTTCCTTTTTTGGTTAGACAGAGCTAATAAGAGTAAGGAAGCCATTGCTAGTTTAGAAGCAGTTATGAAACTGTTATACTTGAACTAGTGTATTGTAATTTTAGTTAATGTCTTTTAACCATTGAATTTGTCCCGCAAGGAGAGTTGATCATACTAGTAGTATTTATCATCTTTACGTTTCTTGTACTAAAGAACGCTAAAGTGGGTAAAATGCGACCTATCATTTTATTTGTTTAACCATCCACGTTGAGCTCGAGTAGTTCAGATATCGTTGCAAGTAGGCTCACTAAAATGGTTAAAGTGCTACCTATCAAAGATTTTTCATTTCAGCCCCAAGATTTTGATTAAGGATGGATGAACTTTAATCATCCTCATATACCACACAATTATCGATGATTAATGAAGAAATATCGATTCGAATCCTTTAAGGATTTCGAACCACAAAATACTGAAAGAGATAGCTAATGATTTTTCATATGACATCTTTTAGGCTTTTAATTAGCTATAACGACTTAATCGTCTTTGATCTTCTAAGTCCAATAGTCCATTATTTGATTGGAGGTCTAAGCAAACCATTTAGCCAAACCATTTAAAGAGTGGTTGCCGCAAAACATTGGGTGCTATGGCAAGTGAATTGACATTTTAACAGAAGTATTTATTTTAATATGTATAAGTATTACATTATTGACGTTAACCTTTATGTCTAACTAGGTGATGCAGACATATGGATCAAAAAATGGACAGTCTGGTGCACTAAGTTCCCGCTATGCGCGGGATCCGGGAAAAGGCCCTCATATAAATTACTCATATTCAATGTTTCCCCCATATAAATACATGATATTTGTCTTGACAAAATTTTTATTCACTTAATCATGATTAATTTATATATTTTAATATAAACATCGAGTGCATGCAAATTTAGGCAAATGCTTTTGGACATCACATAGTGTGGTTTTGTTTCAAGAAAAGCAGAAAATTCACGTAAATTTTAATTTATTTGCATATGCAGAAAGAAGTTTTTTAATAATAAAATTGATAAAGTCAAAACCTAAAATCAACAAAATATGTGATTTTTATAATTTTTTTATTGATTGATACGGGATGCACGTATATATGACTCACGTGTGACGCACGAGATGCACATTTTAGTTAGTATATTTGAGACATTTTGTTAAAATTTGACTTTAGAACACCAATTTCCTGGATGGATGTGTGGGCACAGCAGGCGAGATAGGGTTAGGAATGAAGATATGGTATCAGTGGAGGACAAGATGCGGGAAGCTTGACTGAGATGGTTTGGGCATGTGAAGAGGATAGACACAGATGCCCCAGTGCGGAGGTATGAGAGATTGGCTATGGACGGTTTCAGAAGAGGTAGAGGTAGGATGAAGAAGTATTGTGGAGAGGTGCTTAGACAGGACATGATGCACTTCCAGCTTACCGAGGACATGACCTTAGATAGGAGGCTATGGAGGACTCAGATTAGGGTAGAAGGCTAGTAGGTAGTCTCGCATATCCCTTCGTACTAGTAGTCGCAGTTTTGATCTACAGTTTATAGTCTTTTGATTCTTGTTACTGTATGTTGTTTCTTGTACTTTAATTATCTTATTTATCTGTGGTAGCTACTACTTTTTTTTTTCCTCAGACTGCTTTATCATGGCTTTTTTGTGTTCGTTAGTTTTATTTTCATATTGCTTTGAACTGTTTGTGCTTATCTGACCTTTTCTCGTCATGTTTTCTCTTGAGTCGAGGGTCTTTTTGAAACAGCCTCCCTATCTTCCGAGATAGAGATAAGGTCTGCACGCACTTCACTTTCTCCAGACCCCACATTGTGGGATTTCACTGGATATATTGTTTTTGTAACACCAATTTCCTGGATAAGACTACAATAATAAATCATCAAGATAAATCACTTTGAGAGTTGTGAAATATGTTGCTTTCTAGGGAAAAAATCTAAATAAGTTATAAGGAACTTTTTTTACTTTGATATTCCATTCTCAATCCTTATCGCTTAAATTTGGCCTCATTAGCGCACATATAACAAACTCTTTAAGAGGGGAATAGAATTGTAATTATGGCTAATATTCAAACGTCATCGATCACATAGTACATTGAATTATGGAACTCCATCCAAAACTGATCCAATTTTGTTCCTAATAATTGACTAATGACTACTATTGCCTTCAACCAAATTCTTTAGTCTTTACCTTGAAAAAGAAAGGACAACTTTGGCTATTGCCGAGTTTATTTGAGGGCTTGTTGGCGGACGAACTATCCAACTTTAATTTGGTCTCTTGATTCTTAATTAATTAGTTTATTTAACTTCTGTTGCTTCCTTTATATGTATAATACACTTTTAATATCTTACCTAGACTTCATGTGTTTAGCTTTAGATTCTTCTCTTGTAGTCACTTTATTATGCAATGATGTAAATAGAATTTGGTTTAAACCATCACATGAACAAAATAAATTAGCTTGCCTTTTAAGTACAAGTTTAGTGCCTTTATAACACTTGGATAAAGCCAAACTTCGACCGCGACTGCTCGTCGCTTCTGGCCGCCTTATTCCGTCACCCGAGATCCAAGTCAGCATCGGCAAAGATCTCTTGATTCCTCGCGGTAGTATCTAGTATAAATCTTAAACTCAAAAAAAGAAAAAAAAGAAAAAAAAAAAACTTGAGTGTTATTATGTAGCAACTATTTAACACATACAATGCCTTAGCTTTAAACTTAAACTAGTCAACTTAAATTGGAAGGTAACAGCATATCATGCGGATTTCGAGGGATGTCCTACGCCTTTCCCTCGGATAGGATAATTCAACCTCCTAACCCTTTTCTTGTTTTCGCAGACCGTTTCGGAGTCAATTTCATTCATTTTATTTTTCAAAATGTAAATATAAATTAAATACTTCTTCCTATCTCAATTGGATTTTATCAGATTTGAAAGTCTTCTTTTTTCATTTGCAAATCCTTTTTTATACACTATGAATGACACGGTCAGCCAAATATACATTATTTTACTTGCACCTTTTTTATACATTGTGAGTGACGGGTCAAATAAATATATATTTTATTAAAAAAATAATTGTTCAAATTATTATTAAACAAATATGATGCAGTTCATAATTTTCCCTTGCATCAATCATAAAAAAATTATACTGGCAAAATCAATTTTTTTTTTGTACCTTGCAACAAGAGATTAAAAAGATTTTAAAAGAATTTCCCTTCCCAAGATCCCCTCGTCCAATCAATTAAAAAGCACTTGATTACTTTTCTTAACAAACGTGAACCTTTGTCTTCCCAAAGTGTCACGATCCAATTTGGCTAAGTCGCGCGGGCACCTACCCTTCTCAACTCGGTAGGCGAACTTATCCCAAAATTTGCCAAGTCATAAATTAACTATTAAACAAGTGGAAGAGATAAGAATCATGTAAGTTTGACGACAATCATATAGAAATGTGCGGAAATAAGTAAATACATCCAATCCACCAGAGTCTGGTCTAACCATACAAGAACCTATAACTAGATACTACAAGTCTGAAAGTAACAAAATGCATCTAGTCTCAATATGTCTCGGAACATGAAATAAGACATAGATAAGGAAGAATCTCTAAGGAGGCGGACGTCCTCGTGCTCACCCTGTAAGGCTCTCAACAACAACTCTCGCACCCCAATTAGCCTCGATCCAATCTGGAACTTTGCACTCATAAAAGAATGCAACAATTGCATGTCAGTACAAACAACAAGTACTGGTAGGTATCATAGGCCGACTAAGATTAGTTGATATATATAAAGACAATAAGGTAAAAGAAAACAAGCAAACCATAGAGTACAAGTCATACTCCCAAGAAATCGACTCACATAATCAAGCCTTGATGTAACAACTAGCCTTCAAGTGAAACAAATATCCAAGTATACCAAAAACCAAGTCTTATCAAGTCAAATCAACACGTAGCCCATATCAAATACAGTAATATGACCAACACAGTATCTAATCATAAGCAACCACAAAGGATAATCAAGCAATGCAATATGAGATATGAATGCAATGCCTGTACTCTTGTACTCCGACAGCGGAATACCTCCATACCTCGGCAGCACAAGCCATAGAGGACCCGCGAAGTCCAAGCACCGTCACTCTGCACACAGCTCAGAGGACTCAACTATCAACCAGTGTCGCAATATCGGTGTTCCATATTAGCCCCTCCGCACACAACTCAGAGGTGACTTACCATGTCCATAATCAGCCCTACGCACGTAGCTCAGAGGTGACTTACTATGTCCCATAATCATCAATGTCCCTTCTCATTTCCATCAATAGTGCCGATCCTGCACATAATACACACAACAAAATATTAAGACGGATGAAAAATGATTCCTATTTAATGACGGATTAGCGACATATATCTGTTAGTTACGAGCAATATAGTGATGTATTAGTGACAAAGTTTGTAGCTAATTCCAGTTTTTTTAGTAGTGATAAGATGATAAAAAATGAATATGAAATGATGCAAGTACAAACAATGAAGAATATCAAGTTCAAGTTGTGCCACACACGCAATATCATCACAAGTAATCATAATAAATTTCCAATTTCCATAACAATAAGAGCCAATATCTCACAATGGCTATACTGATAACAAGGTGTACCCTAAGTACCAATATCAATATCAAGTAATTTCATATTTTCAATTTACTCCCAAATCATAAACAATCCACTAATTTATACACAACGTACCAAACAAGGTCCTATGGAGTCTACAGGCCACTAGCCTGATCAAATTGTAATGACCCGTTTGGTCGTTATTGCATTTTTGGCACTTTTGATCCTTTCCCTAGCTTGGTTAGCTCAATTTTGACTCGAGAGGACCGTTGAAATGCTTCTCGAGGTGTTTACACTTGATTCGAGCGACTTTTTGTGAAATTTAGGCTTAATGTTGACTCAAAGTTGACTTTTAGGTAAACAGATCTTTTTTAGAAATTCGTCGATTTTGAGAGGTCCGAATGTCTTTTAGAACTTGTGTGAATATCTGGTTTGGTTCCCAATGCACTCTTGATGCATTTTGGGACTTGGGTTGGGAAGTTGGAATTATGGTATCGGGGGTTGACTCGGTCAAGGAGACCTTCGTTGAGAATTCTGAGGCCATGAGTGCTTTCGTAGAACATTTTTATGTATATCTGCATATTTTGTTTGTGTCCAAGAGGTTCTTGGATGATTCTGGGTGTCGATTTCAAGTTTGGAAGATATCAAAATTTTCTAGTGTCTGGTGAGCACTATAGCGGTAGGGTGACCACTATAGCGGTTGGGTGACCGCTATAGCGGCTACGCTATAGCAACCTGTTGACCGTAAAAGCAACCGACGGGCAGTTTTCTGATTTAAAAGCCTTTGGGAACCCTTATTTCCTTCTATTCCTCATATTATATTTCCTTAGCATATTGGAGGCGATTTGAGGAGGGTTTGGTCAGATTTCTCTTGAGGGTAAGTTCTCTAATCTCAATCTCTTCCATTACCATTCCTAAGTAAGAATTCATGCTAGTAATTCTATAGAACTTGGAGAATAAGAGAGGGTTTTTGGGTTTCTTTCTTGAATAAGTTGTTGATTATAAAACCCTGATTGGTTGGTGGATTAAGCATGGATTTGTTAAGTAGTAACTATATAAACATGATTCTTTCATTATTTGTGGAAATTTGTAGGATCTAAGAGTTAGGGTTTATACCAAAATTGGGGGTTTTGCTTGAATTTAGAAATTGGGTGAACCCTTCAGTTGATTTAGCAATTAGCTGATGGGTTTTGATCACCTAGTGTTTAATTTGATATTTTACCCCGAATTTCCCGTTTTGACCTTGTGGGCTTCACACACACACACACACACACACACACACACACACACACACACACACACACACACACACACACACACACACACATCCCACACACACACACACACACACACACACACACACACACACAATTCTAAGGTTGGGTTTTGACCTAATTTGAATGATAGCAATATAGGTATCGATCTTCATGATTTTTAATCTAGATTTATAATATATATATATATATATATATATGCCTAGACTTTCTTGATCTTAAGGCTCAGCGGAAGGGGAAAACTAAGGAGTGATTGTTGGTGTTTTGTTGTTCGTCCATCCAGGGAGGTTATGGCTTACCCTTGGTGAGACTTCATTTAGCCAAGCATATATTTAGATGATATTATCGGAGAAAGCATGTAAACCTTCGGGTATGAAGTTGGGTTGAATATTGTCTTAGGTTAGGCCCTATTGTGTGACTGGGGCTAGCCACCCCGTTGTGTTGTGACTTGATTGCTCTATTGTTATTGGCTTGATGCCACGTGGTAATAGTAGATATTGAAGACTATGGATATATCTTGTTCATGATATTATGGTACCTCACTTGTTGATGTTGATACGGGGATAGTATTCTATATGACTTGTGTACTCTTTCATGATATGGTTGGCATACCCATGCTTGGTGCTTGTGTTATTGATCTGATTTTTAATGTTGCCTTAGGGTTTGGTATTGCTTATTACTTATTTAATCAGGCTAGTGGCCTGTAGACTCCATAGGACCCTGTTTGGTACGTTGTGTATAAATTGTTGGATTGTTTATGATTTGGGAATAAATAAGAAATATGAAATTACTTGATATTGATATTGGTACTTAGTGTACGCCTCGTTATTGGTATAGCCATTGTGAGATAGTTGGCTCTGATTGTTTTGAAAATTGGAAATTCATTACGATTACTGTGTGGATTACTTGTTGATGATATTGGTGCGCTGTGTGTGGCACAACTTGAACTTGATATTCTTCATTGTCTGTACTTGCATCATTCCATATTCATTTCATATCATTTTATTATACTCCATGGATCTGCACTTATTGATGGAAATGAGAAGGGACATTGATGATTATGGAACATGGTAAGTCACCTTCCGAGCCATTGCGGAAGAAAAATTTATTATGGAACATGGTAAGTCACCACCGAGCCGATATGGAACATCGATATTGTGACACTGGTTGATAATTGAGTCCTCTAAGATATGTGCGAAGTGACGGTACACGGACTTCACGGGTCCCCCATGGGTTGTGCTACCGGGATGTCGATACTTCCGTCCAGAATACATGTGTACACAACATTACATTCTTACATCATTGCTTTGCATTGCATTATGGCTTCTATTATGATGATCTGACGATTTACTTGTGTTATTGATTCCGGATTGGATGTATATTGGGACTTGGCACATTTTGGTTTAAATGTTTCTACCTAGGTGATGACGGATACTTGGTTCTGATTTGTGTTTGACTTATACTTGTTGATTTATCTACCTATCCTACTTTATTGTTTGAATTATGTTAGCTATATTTAGTCGTAGATGATACCTACCCGGTATTGTGGTTTTGTGTCGACTTGCACTTGCGCATTCTTTTATGAATGCAGAGTTCTAGGTTGGATCTGCTTCTATCTCCAGTGGCTGATAGTCGCTATCAGTACAACTTGAGATCTAGGGTGAGCACGAGATGTCCGCCGCCTTGAAGATTCTACTTTATTTATGTCTTATTTTCTTTTCCAAGACATACTCAGATTTAATGTATTATTGATGTTCAGACTTGTAGCTTTTAGTTAGATGCTCTTGTATGGATTAGACTAGACTCTAGGGTTGTACTTTCCTTACTTCCGCATACTTTCTATATTATTATCGTCAGACTTACGTGTTTTATTCTCTTCCCCTTATTTAATTATTTAATTACATTTTTACTATCGTTGGGCTGAGGGTTAGCTTATCGAGGTGGGAAACGTAAGTGCCCGCACGACTTAGCTAAATTGGGTCCTGACACAAACAAGTCACAAGCAATACCAAACCCTAAGGCAACATGCAACCCAACTTCATACCCGAAGGTTTACATGAAATCTCCGACAATATCATCTAAATATATGCTTCTCTAGTCGAAGTCTCACCACAAGGGTAAACCGTAACCTACCTGACAGGCCGAGTAGCAATCTCAAGTCAAACTTGTGCCCTTCCTTTATGCTGAGCCTCAAGATAATCAAAGTCTACCATATTCGAATGCGGAATTAGAAACAAGAAGAAGACATTTAATAAACTTAATTCTTATTAAATGCCCAATTTCCACCCCATAAACTCGAGTTCATAACTAATAAAGTAAAAATAATGATCTAAGGCTCTCACCATGGCATTAGTGTTCTGGATATTCAATTCCCATCAATAATCAACTCATTTAGCTAACAATTACTCAAAATTCGGATTATATAGAAAACCCTTAAATTTGGGTATAAACCCTAGCCTTTAATTCACAAATTAAGCCTTGGAAATAGAAGATTCAAGTTACTATAGTCATTACCCATCAAGTCCATGCTAACTTTATTAACAAAACAAGGTTTTATAGTTACAAGTTTATTAGAGGAAGATAATCCAAGACACACTATGTTCTCATAACTTTAGGAAGATTCTAGCTTGGATTAATGATAACTAGGTGAAATAAAGAATCAAGATTAGGTAGAGATGATAGATGAGTTTAACTCTAAGAGTTTGCCCCAAGAAAACCTATAGAACTACTTTTGGAATAATAAATGAATGAAAAGACTTGGGGTTTTATATCATTAAATACCCCAGTCACTGCTCGTCGGCCGGTTTGGAGGTCAACAGGCCGCTATAGGGAAACTAAGTATAGCGGTCAGCCTATTGCTATGGTGCCACCGCTATAGTGGTCACCCCACCGCTATAGCGGTCACCAGACACCAGAAATTGCTGGTGTCTTCCAAGCTTGAAATCGACACCCAGAACGACCCTGGAACCTTCCGGACACAAGTCAAATATGCAGATATGCATAAAAATGCGCTATGAAGGCATTTGTAGCTCGGAATTCCTAGCGGAGATCTCGTTTTCCAATTCAACTCCCCAATGGCCTAAACTCAACTTTCCAACCCAAGCCCCAAAATGCACCCGAGTGCATTGGGAACCGAATTGAATATACATACAAGTTCTAAATGACTATCTGGACCTCTCGGAATCGATAGATATCTGAAAAAGGTATGTTTACCCAAAAGTCAACTACGAGTCAAACGATTTTCTCTTAAAAGCCAAATTTTTCAAAAGTCACATCAAAACTCACTCCAGTGCCTAAGGAACTATGCCACCTGTCCCTGCGGGTCCAAATGGTACTAATAAGATGGTCAAAAATGCAATAATGACCGAACGAGCCGTTACACAAAACCCCTAATCTATCTTGACCAGATTTCCTTTGCAATAAGTGCTGGTATTATTTTCTTGCAACTTTTGACCTACACTTTTTGTTTCTCAGAAAATAATTTCCATTAAATTATTTTTGTTCGTAACTTTTTACTTGCACCTATGTTTCTCAGAAATTTATTTTATTAAATTATATATTTTTTATAATTTTATGATTTATTTTTATTGTTTTTGTTGAATTCCAACCAAAGTATAACTTGTTGTAGTTAAATACTATCATCTGATGGTCAGCTAAGTTAACCATAGGAATAGAAGAAAATAGAGAATTTAGACTATAATAACATTTTTGTGGTAGAATTGCATTACAGGGTATTGCATATGATAACATGTACAACTACATTGTTTTGGTTGAATTATAACAACAAATTAACTTATTAACCACACTAATATGAAAAATAAAAGAAAAAACGAGTAGAATACTGGAAAAAAATTTAACTTATATCATTACTTGCACTTTGAAATTAATAGAGTTACAAGAAGAGAGTATGTTCTGAATCATACTCTTGTCACATAACATGGAAAAATGAGTAATATACTAAAAATAAGTGAAACATGTAGGCCGTAATGAATAAGTTTGCAATCGTCATTTCTATGTCAGCGAGAAGTAATCCAAGTACCCTCTCTATTCTTCTAATAGATTTGTCAAGTTGTGCAAAACGTCTCGCAGTACCCACAAATTCCACATTGCAGCGGTTCACATTTTCATGCACATCCCTTATATCATATTCAAGGCATGCAAAATCCAACCGCAATCGGCTCATTGCATGACCAGTGACATTCACCGGGGGTGCATTCGCATTGCCATTTTTTAAGATATTTGTCATGCCATTTGCTATTCCCTTTGCTTGGATCCAAAGTTGATTATATAATGAGGACACTATAGTTTTATCTCAATAGGCTGAATTGTGGTATAATAAAATTAGTAAATATGAGATGTCTATTTATAGTTACCGAAAATGTACCTTTTTGGTCAATAGGCACCCTTTAAATGTGTCTTCTGGATAAATAATTTGTAGAAAATAAATGCATAACAAAATAAAGGAAAAATACAAGTGTAAAAAATAAGAAATATATAAGTTATTTTTTTTTTCCAGTATTCTACTCGTGTTTTCTTTTATTTTTTAATGTTATGCGAGTAAGTGTGATTAAGTAGTCAATTTATTGTTATAATTCAATCAAAACAATCTAGTTGTAAATGTTATCATATGCACTATCCTGTGATGCAGTTCTATATATATATAAAAAATGTTATTATAGTGTAAATTCTCTATTTTGTTCTAATTCCTATGGTTAACTTACCTGACCATCAGATGACAATATTTGAATGATCAACCTGTTGGGTTATATACTATTAACCATGTGATTGGATATTGTATTTATTATAGAACAATTATTTATTCAATTTTAGTAAAGAGTTAAATAGATCATGTACTAGTATGTGAATCCTTTACTTATGTAGTAGATGATTTAGTGTATAGAATTTAACTTATACATGGAAGATTAAATCATCAGTTCTTATAAGTATAAAGTTTATGTTCATAATCTAAGATGGAAATTGGACGAAGCTATCGGTATGATTTTAGCACAAGATTAAATATAATTATCTTCATTATGGGAACAGTATAGTTCCGACTTCTTGTGCTAGTACAATTTGTATGTATTGAACGGACCAAGTAGAGATAAGTATTTTTGTACTGAATATATAAAAACAACCTCTCTAGTTCATTAAATGTACTTATACTCTTAATCTTGATATGATTATTATGATCAATGCGATTTGTTCATTATTTTGATTTATTAAAAGGTACGACTCAATTGCGGGTCTATGTCTTCCAGGTAAATTGCATAATGGCAAAATACATTGGACAAATAATAATTAGTTGATAGAATCCATGTCTCGACTTTGAGATTGATGATACCCCTTTATGGATGCTTATAAGTTTTCATGTGAAAACCCTACAGGTGGATTTTGTATTGGTCACATAAAATAAGTTAAGTGAAGGTATAAAGGATTTAATTAGTTAACGAATTAAACTGTAAGTAATTTAATTTAATTGATTGGTATCTGTAATCTTAACGTGGGGAGTTAAATAAGATTTAATGAAATATTTCGAAATTGAACTGAGGAGTGCAATTACTTATTTTTAGTGGAATAATTCGTAATTTATTATGGTAGAATTAATTCACATATTTCGAATTAATTTCATATTAAGAAGCCTCGTAATTAAATTTTGTGGTCCCTGCTGTGCCCGAATAATAAAGGATTAAATGGAATCCTATTTCTAGGTTGAAAAGTAAGACCTAGCAGGTTTGAGAAAAGGGTGTAAACTTTAAAACCTGTAGTTGTAAAATGGCTCTTATTCTATAAGAAGGTGACGACTATTACAAGTCTCTACACGTTTTCCATAGAAATTCACCCACACGAAATTTACAAATTCTGGTATTATTCGGGTTACCCAATGAAAGACTGTGGAACTGAAGGGTGAACGGGTGAACAACTTTTGCTCGTGCTTGAACGCTAGATACTTGATCGCATTCACGCTTCAAGAGATAAGTGTCAATTTTATGTTTGTTTAAGATCTTGATTATGTGTTGTCTATATTACATGCAAGTTCGATCTTGGCTATTTGCTTTCGTTGTTTATGCCTTGTATTCCATCAATTGGGATCAAGAGCCTGCTTGCATCCAAATAGATAACCCAAAACATATATATGTATAAATGTGATTGTCGACATGACTATTTTGTTTATCTAAGTTTGCTTTAATGTCTTAAGCATAAAAATTAATACGGTTAAGATGAACTTGTGTGACGGCAAAAGTTGATTTAATCCACTGGGTTAAAAAGAAGAATTACATATCTTTCGTTTCCCACATATAAAGTTTGAAATCTAACCTAATTGCAAAAAGAATTCTTTGGCCATTGTTCTTCATAACGGCATAGAGCATTTTTTTCTACCCTAACTGGAATCCTCTATATTCTAAAAGAAGATGGGAATTACTTGGTTTCAGTTTCTTGTTTAGTTTTAAAGGAACTGCAAGGCTAAATGTATTTTGTTGTGCTTTGAGAGAAATGAATTGGTGAAACTAGTTTGCCTTAAATTTCCTAAATTTTTTGAGGTTGGCATCTCTATTGGTTTTTTGCCTTTGTGAATTACATAATAATAGAGTTTTCTGTGAACAATCATAAGCAGCCTTTGTACCCTTTTAATAAAAGTATTTTATTATATGGTTATTATTATCTCCTCAATATAATATTGTATGATTAAGATTTATGTTTAATAAATAGTGTTGCTAAAACGATTTATTTATTTGGAATCATTGAAAATTCTAAGCTTTATACATATGAAATTATGTCAACACATGAATTGATAGTTATGATTAATAAATAGGATCCACTAATATGATTTATTTATTTGAGTCATTGAAATATTCTCAATGTATTGAAAATTGTCCTTGAATAAGTGGATACTAGTGGTGGTGTTTTATCTACTTATAGAAAATATACCTTTAGCTACTAGTAACACTTAATTGATTCACGAGAAGAGATATTGAAGCTTTTTCACTGAAAAGGAAGAAACGTAGTATCTTAGATTCTCAGGTGTATTAATAGAAAAAACAATTAGTTGTAAAGAGGTTTTGTGTACCTTACCCAGAAGGAAGAACGCTATATATGCCTTGAGCTCATGAATAATCATAACAGGAGAATAGAAACCTAAATCATATTATTTAATCCTTAGCTATGCCTAAAACAGCTATCTACCAAATTCGGTCATAGTTTTGGAGATAAAAAATATGTTAATTTAGTTCTAGACTTACATGTATCTGTTCTTGCTTGGTAAAAGATGCATTTGCAGTGATTGATGTCGTTTTTTGGCATTTTGAGATCGTCTAGATGAGTTTTAGGTACTTTGTCGGACTAAAATTTGTTTTAAGTAAGAAAACGATATTCTTTATATCGGTTTTATTTATGTTAAATCTGGAACATGATTACACATGCTGATTTAATATGAATTGATCTATGAGAAGGATATAGATCAAATTATTTTTCCTTGAGAAGCTTGAATCAATTATTTTCCTAATTCGATCATAGATTTAGAGATCTGGAATATTACGAACTCTGATTGATTTGAAATTCAGTAGGTTCATCAGAAATGACCTTGTAAGAAATACTCACTGCTATGGAGTGAATCGTGTCGTTTTTCGTCGATTAGCGGTTGTTTAGATGGTGTTTTGGGCATTTTTCCATTTTCTGAAAATGAATTTTTAGAAAAAATAACTCGTCTATGACCTAGTGGTTATAGAGATTTTTTTTTTTTTTAATAAATAATTTTCATGCCTAAATACTAGTGAAATAATAAATTTATATGTTGACTTTAGGTGTTCCTCCATATTGGATGGATTTATTATGGGCTTTCACTAGGTATAATTACTAATTATTGATAACTGATATTAACTCTCCATCTGAGTTATATGCTGGATCAATGGAACTAGGGATAATGATATTCACTTGGCTTAAATTAAGAGTACACACTCCATTTGAGCTAGCTCTGGTTTTAAATTTATTGGAGTGAATACCTGACATCACATATATATGCTACATGAATTGTTCTTTTATATTGAAATTTGTTGTTCAAGATGCATGGATTTCTATGTGGTGTGTTTTGAACTTTGTATTCAATGATTACATAAACATGCTGTTAGAGGCTGTGCGTTCACCAAACAGTATGTGTGAGGGACCTGGTTGTGTACCAGTTTCCTTATGTAGTGCAGTACAAGAATCAACACAAGATTTTTACGTGAAAAACTCCCTTCTCAAGGGATTAAAAACCACGATCAATCTCATTAGGATTTTAAATCCACTAACCGAGCAACTCAGGTTACAACTCTATTATAAGCTAGAAGTTAACTCCCATAACCCCTCACTCTTATAATAACGCTTATGCTACCCTCACACTTAACTACCCCTTCAATTACATATACCCAAACTATATAAAAAGTTACTAACCTAATAACTATGACCGAAGACGAAGACATAAGCAATTCTCGGAATAGTGTTCACGAAACCAGAAGCAATTTTTAAGAAATATTAATGATCGACTCTTAAACCATTATACAAGAAAACATAATCATTAATCATCACTACCTCATGATTATTAGCCCTTTCCATCTCATCATTACTATTCATTATTGACCCAAAATTATTACTCCCTTCGTAAAAATACGAAACCAGTAGAGCCCAAGGTAAATAATGACTTCAATCCCCTAAATAATATTAAAATAATATCCCTCAACAATAATACACAGCAACATACGTAATACCCATAACAATGCAACATTTACCCTACCATTTTCTCAATTATCAGCAAATCATTATCCAATCATGTGTCCTAATAATTAACCTAATGATTACCTTATTCAAATTACTACTAGTACAACAATTCAATTCAATAATCACTTGACTAGAGTTAAATAATTTACCTGCAAATAGTTATGTTTTCCTCATTGTGTAGAGTTCGTGTGTTGTGTATTACCAACTGCTCCTAGACCCTTTCTTTTCTATGCAATTAATGAATTAAGACTCTATATAGTATGTCTCCACGGATGGGCCACCAAGGAAAAGATATGTGGGCCTAGTCCGATTATTTATCACAATAGCTTCCTTAATTCATTTATTCCCTTAACCACATTGTCTACTTTAAAATTTACCCACTGCGTCAAATAATGTATTTACCAACTTATACCTTATACCTTATATGGGTGCAAATAATATTCCTATGAATAAACTATTCACACACGTTCAATAAATATATATACAAAAATTTACCCGTCAATTAAATAACCGAGTCACCTATTACCTCAAGCTATAAACACCAAAATAAGACCACGGAAAGGGTGTTTTAGGAATATTAGGTCTAAAAGTGCTCAACGACCAAATGGGCCATTATACAAGCACACTAATATACCTAGGCTCACTCCAATCTAGTGTACCACTCAAAGGCATCCTTTGAGAATTCACCACAGCGAATAACTGTAACCATACACTAATACAACTAAGCTGACTCTTGCCTAGTATACCACTCAAGAGTTTGTGGAAGAACCCTAGAGAATTTAGAACACCTACAAATTTCTTCTTTCTATGATAGAGTAGGTTTATAGTTTAAGCACAAAAGAATAAAGACTCAACAATCTAAGGACCTAAAACATCTTCAGTTCTAGACTTGGTCCTTTGGGTTGCGGAGGCTCTGTTCTTGAGGAATACCTTGAAAGGTGAAGACTTGCACTTTGCATGGAGCAATTTTCGGATTGTGCAAGAATGAGTCTTCTCTTGGAAGATGATGTCTTTATATGCACGGGGAGAGAGAGAGAGAGAGAGAGAGAGAGAGAGAGAGAGAGAGAGAGAGAGAGAGAGAGAGAGAGAGAGAGGGAGATAGAGATGACCACTCTCATGAAATATGGACCGTTGATCAATCGGCCTTGCTGAGGTACTACTATATAGCTGCATTGTGCTTTTTAGTATCACGCTTTATAACTGTGGATTTGGACTTTCAGCTTCAGTGACCAGGACCTTTATCTGGAGGAACTTGATTCCTCATCTGTCCTTCGAACAAGTTGTAAGTACTGGATACACTGTTAGTAGCTCTATAACTGCATTGTTGGCTGAGCAGGTTGGAGACCTGATCCCATCTAGTCCTTCTGAATCAACATATTTGATCTCTCATTATGAGCAAATCCTGCCGGCATCTGATCCTTCAAGTAGCATGTTAGATAAGCAGCATATGAGATATCATAAGATTAACTAAGTTCATGCAGGTGAACCTAATTGTATCTGGTTCCTTAGGGTTTGTCATGTCATCAAAACATATCATTTCGTATCACATGCTAATTTCAAGAAAACATATTTTAAAATTTTATTCGTTGTTCTTGATTCATGTATATTAGTACACTAATGATGATATGTGATAAGAATTACTAAACAAATGTATGTATTTTTTTTAAGTCTTATTTTGGTTGAAGGAAAAAAAAAGATTTTTATCCGAATTGGTCATGGTTTTAGAATTCTAATTTTTGGCGAACTCCGATTGACCCAAAATTTGGTATGTTCATTGGAAATTACTCATTGAGCGATAATCATGAGCTTTTCTGGTGATCTAGGTCCATTTTGGCCATCCGGGATCATTTAGATGGGTTTTTGCACATTTTTATGTTTTCCGAAATTTTTATGTTAAAAATAAAAAAATGTATTTCTTCAAATAGTGGTGGTAGGGTTCATTCTCTATGGTCTTCATTATATATAACAGTGATATAATGAGTTTATATGTTGACATATGTCTTCTTCCCCATCGGATAGATTCATTACGGTCAAATACTGTACTTCAGTCCCTAGTTAATTGATAGCTTGTCTTGACTCTCCAACTGAGTTACACGTTGGTTCAATGGAACTAGGGTTTATTAAAGTGATATTTACCTAAATTAAATTAGCAATTTACTCTCCATCTGAGTTGGTCCTGTTTTAATTTATGGGGTGAATTATACGGCATGATAGCATATAGTTTGCATGAATAGTTAAATTTCCCTATCGAATCTAGCTATTCAGTATGCATGGTTGTATGTGTGATGTGTGTTTTAAATTTTATTATTCTTACTACAAAACTAATAATCTATTTAATGATTATATCTTAAATTCTCAATAAACTTTATCAAATTTCCACTTACTGCGGTAAATTTCTTACCGATAGAGATAAGACATTAATTTAAAGAATGCATTATATGTACCTTCTATTAGAAAGAATTTATTTTCAGTTTCTAACCAAACAAGAGATGAATAGTTAGTTTTTTTCTTGTAACTCTTGTGTTATTGAGTTTGATAAACATTTTATCTCTTGTGATACATTGATGTGTGGACACTTTAAATTAATATCTCTTCTGAACTGAATAATGTTAATCTGTCCCATAAGAGATATGTTTTTTTTTTAATTGAGTGAGCTTATCTATGGCACTTGTGTCTAGGTTATTTTAATCTGGATAGGATTTTGAAGTTGGTAAAAGGATGAACTTTTAAGGTTCATTTAAAGTGGAGGCACTACCAACTTGTGAGTCCTATTTAGCAGTAAAAATGACTAAGAGACATTTTCTCTTAAAAGGAAATAAAGTTAAAGATAAGTTAAGTCAATCCATTCTTATTTGTGTGGTATAATGAATATCAAGGCAAGAGATGATTTTGAGTATTCGGTGACACTCATAGAAGATTACTCATGATATGAATATATTTATTTGATGCTCTATAGGTCCGAATGCTTTGAAAATTTTAAGGTATTTAAGGCGAAAATGAAAAGCGCCAGGAAAAATATATTAAGTCACTGCGATTTGATCGTAGTGGCGAGTACCTCTTTGCGGAGTTACTTATCAGATAGAGGGATTGCATTTCAATTGTCTACACCAAGTATTCAACAATAGATTGGTGTGGAAGAGAAAAGAAATATGACTCTTATGAAGGCGGTAAGATTAATGATTGACTTATTCATATTTGCTTTTTCGTTTTGGGATATGTCTTAGAAACTGCGAGTTATATTCTTAATTTATTTCCTTCTAAGTTAGTACCTTTGATACTCATAAAACAGTGGATTAGATGTAAGTCAAATCTGCAACATGTTCGAATATGAGGTTGTCTAGCATGTATTCAAAGGGAAAACAGATAAGTGAGAATCAAAAATGGATGTACGCATGTTTATTAGATATCCAAAGGGAATGAAAGGATGTTTATTTACTATCCTCAAAGAAAATAAGGTAATTGTTAATACAAATGCCAGATTTTTAGAAAAAGACTATTTAATAAACCAAGTTCCTAGAAGTAAACTAGTTTTTATAGGAACTAAGCAAACAAATAGCAAATGAGTCATCTAAAAATTCAAAAGTTCAAGAACATCTAACCAACAAGTAAGGGTTGACGTTCCATTGCATTTAAGTGGTGGGAGAAATGTTAATAGACATAATGAAATTCACTGCCTCTAAGTAGTGGGAGTGATGTCAAGCAAAGAACACTATATAAAATCGTTAATATTTCAATACCGAAAGGCCATGAAGAAAATATTAAGACTCAGGAATATGATAGTATGACTATAATAGTGGTAGTACTTTGTCGTAGTGGGAGAACAATAATCAACATCGGTTCGGTGTATACTCTTGGAATAATTTCATGATAGGACCCTTGTCACGACCCATTTTAGGATTGCACAGGCACCTACCATTCGCACCTCGGTAGGTGAACCCTTAACCCAAAACAAAATCATTGTAAGTAAAGAATGAGATTCATTATCCTTCAAGATATATCATACTCAGAATATATTTGAACGAAATAACGGAAGTGTTTACAAAAATTTAATAAATACACTAACTCATTTTACCCTAATCTGGTCAAGACTAGTACAAGAGCGACTAAGATTTGAACATTGAATACAACAATAATTCTAAAGACTCTACCTCTATCTTGGAATGAGCATGATGGAGGCCTTCAAGATAGACACCGTGCATCTTCCGGAAGACTCCATTCAAACAATATCCTGAAAAAGTCTACACCCCAAAAGGGATGTAGCAAGAGTAGTATCAGTACAACACTAGTACTGGTAAGCACGACAATGGTTAGAATAACATAACGGTAATAGAATCTACCAATAAGCATAACAGGTAAAACTAAGTCAACAATTCACATTACCTACCACTCGCCTCAACAAATAAAAGGTTCTTATTCCCATTAACTCATCCTTAGGGATTCATTTATTTACTACATTAACATTCACTTTATAGATCATATAACATATAATAGATAACATTGCTCAAGAATCACTAGTCAACTATCATTACACAATTCGCTCGTGTTTTTAGGAAAGTTCCCTCGTCATTCTAGTGTTCATTACTCACCCAACCTAGCATATCATACACCTTCATATTAAGGTCACCTAGAACCACGCTTTCCTAACCAAGGATCATAGCCTATGATTATATTACTAATCCTAATTAGGGCTTAATATAATTTTGTACATTACAATTATATCACCACCAATCATCACTTATGTTATAGCATCTAAACCCAACTATGCCAAGTCTCAGTACATTCAATCCAAATTCATATACCTTAACTATAACACAGGAATATCACAATTATATCATAAGAATATCTCAAGAAGCCAAGGTACAATGCAATGCAATAATATATAAAATATGGATGCAATGCATATGCACCGATACACATGTACTCCGATGATGGAACATCAAATCTCGGCAGCACAACCCATAGGGGACCTACAAAGTCCATGTACCAATCCTCACGATTCCGACAAAGACCTCAGCAATCGCTACTAGCACTCATACCTTGATTCCGGGATAAATATTGGACATAGGTCCTCACGTCACTCTCATACAACTGAGCCCAGCTCATAACAGTGTTTCCTTATATATCATCAGTGTATCAATAGTATATCATAAAGGATGAGAATGTGTGCAATGTATGAGTTCAATGTGAATAATCAAATCAATTTCAACTGTACCACATATGGGCACACCAACAATTTCAATAAAAAGCTACAAAATAAGCTATAATAGAATCACAATCCTAGTCTCAAAACAGGAACAAGTAAGGTGCTACAATATCATCATCAAGATATATCAGTAGTCACCAATATCTACTATCCCCACGTAACAACGAGCCAACAACAAACAGAACAAGATAAGTCGCAACACAACTGGGTGGATAGCCCCAAATCACACAAAGAAGGCCCAACCTAAGGTAATATCCAACCCAACTTCATACCCGAAGGTTTACATGCATTCTCTGTTTCATCTAACAGTTGTATGTGAAAGTCTAATCGGAGACTACGAAGAGAAGGAAGCCGTGACCTACCTCAGGGCCGAACAGGTGTGCAAACATCCACTTGGGTTCCATCTTCCATCTTTTTAGGCTAATTTTATAGATCCGGAAAATCTAAGAACGATGGATGCATTTGAGTAAGTAACAAATGAGTAATTTGGGGTCATAGGGGTAGAATCGTCATTTCTAAAATAATCATTCTAGATTCTTGATTATTGCTATTTCACCTCTTTTATGGAAAACAAGATTTACCTAAGTCAACTTAGCTCACTAATTCACGTACGACCTTATTAGTAACTAACAAGTTTACCAATTTGAGGAATAGCAAGGATTTAGGCTTAGAGCTAATTATTAAACTAATTCTTGCAATAAGAAAGCCATTCTAGAGTTACTAATTATTCTAGGTCAATCATTACTACAACTACTCAAGGGTTTCATAAGAATTTTGAGAAAGCACCTTCATTTAATGCTTTTCCATAATCATAAATGGTGTAAGAAGATAGGGGAATTAAAGGAAGAAGAAATGAGGGATTTAAGGAAGTTACCTTCCCAACCTTTAGGTCTCAAGAAGCTAAAAATATATCCAGTTGGCAGCTGTAGCTTGGGGAAATGAATATTAGCTCAAGTTAATAAATGAGGCTTTAAAAAGTGATACAACTACTCGTCAACCACTCTGGCGGTTTAGCTGTCGCTACAGCGGCACCGCCTCAGCGATTGAAGAATCCCTGGGGCGGTCCTTTAACCAATATGCATCTTCACTTCGGCGGAGCACATTGTCACTGCTGCGCAATCGCTGGGGTGGCCGTCTATCGTTATAATGGTATATCTAGGCTCAGTGGCCTAATTCTGATATTGACACACAATACGCACGACTGGTCTGATCAAATTAGCGATTTTTAAGAGCATAACGAACAGAAGGTGTTTCAAGGGGGTCAAGGTCGCGAATTTTTTTATAAGTCAAATTAATGACGAAATGGATCATTACATCAGATACAAATTAACCAACCGTTCATCCTCGAACGAAAAGGGAGGGCAAAGACACATGGAAAGGTACTCACGTGAAATGGACTTAGCAGTCGAATTTGCAGCAATCAAAGGTACTCAATAATTGTGTCAGTAACAAGGAAATATATATTGCGACGTATAAAGTTAGGTCAGTGAAATGGATGAAAAATCCTAGATTGATTTTGGAACAACTTATCTTGCAGAAATCTGTTCCAGCCACAAAATAAGGAGTATTTCTTTAAATCCACTATAATAATAAAAGGCGCAATAGAAGTAACGCTCAACTTAATAATTTACCAAATTTACATTATCGCTCCCGTCCGAACTTTATTAGTGAGGATCATCATACGCGAAATTAATTCTAGCAGCGTACAGTTTGTGATGGCTCAACTAATATTCTTCAAGAGGAAATTTTCATAGGGTAATAGCTCATGAGTCAGATTTGGTAAAAGAAATCGAACGTTTACCAATCGTAGATCCATCAGGGACAAACAGTTAAAGGCGTTAAACTCAGGTTGCAATTAAAAGAATTGATTTCAGCGAATCCTGAAGTACCGCTTCAGCAGTCTGAAGGAAAGCTACAGCGACACCGCTGGAGCAATAAAACAGCCGGTGAAGCGGCAGTCGCAGATTCAGTAAAATAAAAGGGTCATTCACCTTTCCACTTCCTCCATTACACTCCCCAACAACAAACGTCTTCCTTTCCATCTCCTACTACACCACAACTCCCCATCTCCCTCTTTAACACAACAGAATTCTCCTTAACACACTACACTTCTCATTACACTAACCCAAACACACAATCTCACAATTTGCTCAAAAATAAAGAAGAGAAAGAAGTTCAAGGAAACCCTCAATAGGAACAAATCTCACTCAAAAGATGGGATTTTTGGGTTTTGGTTGATGAACTTTATGGTGTTGCCAAACTGGAATACATAACTTGTCTAGCATTAGAATAATCCTTACATTGAATATTGCGAATTTAGTGCACATATTTGGCTTGGGAAACTTGCACATAGTAAAGAATTTTTGCTTTGAAAAAGGGTGTTGGCTTTCATCGAATTTGGCGTTGTTTGTCGCTAGAAATTGTTTTCCAAAAGTTGTAAACATCATGCATGTTTGATATCTGCTCGATCCTTACATAACAACAAGTTTTTGAGTCAAAAATCGAAGTTGAAATTCTGAAATTTATTGGGTTTTGCGAAGAAGACAAGACTGCTGCAGCTGGTTGGTAACAGCTACAGCGACTCCGCTATGGCGCTCAGGCTTGTGCAAAAGCGATGTTGGGAGGGGTTGCATATGTCCACTATAGCTGTATATGTGCCGTCTATTGCGGCACCGCTACGGTGGTTTGAAGCGGCTACATTACGGCGACACACACAACATCGGTCACCAAAAGCTGCGCTTAAATTTTCGATATCTTGGTCATTTGCGACTTATTTCCACCGTAACATACTAGAATTGATACTGAACTTAGGTGACATGAAATCTAACGCATTTCAATATCTTTTATAGGTAAGATGGCTCAAAATCAAGAAGAAATAAAACAAGACGAAGAGGCTCTCACATATGAAAAGCTTCCCACCCCCTAAAGCAAATGCTTACACATGAGCTAGATGTTTATGCCCTTACTGTTGGAGCGGGGTTTCGATATGACCAACGTAGACAGGCATGCCCCGAAATTCCTCGGGAGATTAGTCAGAATCAAGTGGACTCGCTTGGTCAGGGATCTCGGTGACTGTAATGAAATGTGGGTGAGGGAGTTCTATGCAGTGCTGCCTATGGTAATTTGAATTATCCTGAGTCAGAGATCATTATAAGAGGGCTTCCAGTGAAAGTGGGGGAAAGAGTGATTAATCGAGTGTATAGACTAGATGATTCATCCAGAGGAGCCCTTAGCAGTCAAGGCAGCTGAGAAGAATTTGGTGTGGTTGGCTTCCAAATTAGTGCAAATCGAAGTTGAAATTCTAAAATTTATTGGGTTTTGCCAAGAAGACAAGACTGCTGCAACGGCTTGGTAACAGCTACAGCGACTCCGCTATTGCGCTCAGGCCTATGCAAAAGCGATGTTGGGAGGGGTTGCATATGTCCACTATAGCTGTATATGTGCCCTCTATTGCAGCACCGCTACAGCGATCTGAGTGACTGTTACAGCGACACCTGCAACATCAATCACCAGAAACTGCAGTTTAAATTTTCTGATATGCTGGTCATTTTGCTGAGTTATTTCCACTGTAACATACTAGAATTGATACTGAACTTGGGTGACATGAAATCTAACGCGTTTCAATATCTTTTGTAGGTAAGATGGCTCAAAATCAAGAAGAAATAAAATAAGACGAAGAAGCTCTCACATATGAAAAGCTTCCCACCCCCTAAAGCAAACGCTTACACATGAGCTAGATGTTTATGCCCTTACTGTTGGAGCGGGGTTTGGATATGACCAACGTAGACAGGCATGCCTCGAACTTCCTCAGGAGATTAGTCAGAATCAAGTGGACTCGCTTGGTCAGGGATCTCGGTGACTGTAATGAAATGTGGGTGAGGGAGTTCTATGCAGTGCTGCCTATGGTAGATTTGAATTCTCCTGAGTCGGAGATCATTATAAGAGGGCGTCCAGTGAAAGTGGGGAAAGAGTGATTAATCGAGTGTATAGACTAGATGATTCATCCAGAGGAGCCCTTAGCAGTCAAGGCAACTAAGAAGAATTTGGTGTGGTTGGCTTCCAAATTAGTGCATGAGGATGACATACGGTTGGTTCCTTGGGTTCATGGTAAGGTGGCGATCCAAAGCGACTTTTTTACTATGGAGGCGAAGAGATGGCTGACTATTGTCTCCCGCCGAATTCGTCGCTCTAGGAATACCCTTGATATGACGTTCCCCAGGGCTCTCACTGTTGCGAGCATCCTTGCTGACATACCGGTGAATGTAGGCTCTTAGATAATTGAGAAGTGGAAGGAGTTTTTAAAGGTTGGTGCAGCGCGCTTGATGTTTCCGTCCCTGATCACTTCCTTATGCAGGAGGGCCAAAGTTCCCGGGGAGGATGATGATGATTGGGTTTGCTCTGATGCTCCGTTTTACCCACTACGAGTAAGGGTCATGGTACCGCGATCAACAACAGGAAGAAAAGGAAGGTGGATGATACCAGCGAGGGAGGGAGTGGACCTGGTGCTGATGCTGAGGCTGGGGATGGGGCTGAGGCTGAGGTCCCTCGTATCTAGGGACTTTTTCAGCGCATGGACTCATGCTTTGATGAGGTGATTTCGATGTTTCAAAAGATGTCCATGCCTTCTGACGGGTCTAGTTTATCAGGAGCTGCTGTGGGTTTCGTCACTCAGGAGGACATGAAAGGTTACTTTGCTTCTCAAAAGAAGATGGGTGAGTCACTCACCACCCTACAGACTGCGTATACCACTCTGGCCAAGAATCATGACGACTTTCGCATGGACTTTGACAAAGAGAAGACGAAGAATAGGTCCCGTAACAAGCTTCTTGGAGGGGTATCAAGGGAATGTGGAGGAGTATTCACCCCCGTGAGTGGACTCCGATGGAGGATGATGACGATTCAAAGCAATATTCCTTCGAGAGTGTAGCCCAGGGTGATGGCAACTAGGGTGGATTATGTGACGATGCAATAAGTAGGATGGTGGCCTGGAGACTCTTCTCTCATCATGATGTTGCTTTCGGTGCCCTTGTGGGGCTTTCTATTCAAACAATTTCTGTTTGGTTTGTTTTGTTTTGGTTGGACGTTTGGACAGTTTTCTTTCTTATTTTTCTGTATTTTGGATTGTAATAGTGACTAGAATGGTTTTCACCCTTATCGGGCTTGTTTTTATCAAACTTTGGTTGTGAGATGTGTTAGCTTGTTTTTGGTTTTTGCTGAATTGCTGAACAGGGGAAAAATGATGAAGCAGGGGTAGGCTGCAGGTTCTCAGGTTCAGGTGTGCCGCTTCTGCAGTCTCTGAGATCACTATAGCGGTCCCGCTTCGGCGGTAAATAGGTGCGCAGGAGCGGTTAAGGAGAGTATAGGCTGCCGCTATAGCGGTGGAATATCCGCCATAGAGGTAACACTACAACGACTGACTGACTACCGTGGCACTGATCACTGAAAAGTGGCATGTACTTCATGCCTGAATCGCTTCCGCAACAAAGAATTTAACTGAGTAGTTCTTCCACACGAACTAGGTCTAACAGTAACACAACATAATTGCGCACTTAGATACCAATTGGAATTGTCTAGATACCAATTGAACCCACCGAGATACTAATTCGAACCAAGTAGCACGAATAGAATGAAAGAAGGGAATTTTTCCTAAATGCCCTATAGCCTTCTGTGGATGGGCACGGACGTCTACGTGTTATTCCACGGGATTCAACTAGACATTGCTCTTGTACTTGTGAGATCGGTAACCTAGGCTCTGTTACCAACTTGTCACGACCCATTTTAGGATCGTGTGGGCACCTACCATTCCCACCTCAGTAAGCGAACCCTTAACCCAAAACAAAATCATTTCAAGTAAAGAACGAGATTCATTATCCTTTAAGATATATCATACTTAGAAACCGGAAGTCAACCAATGTATTTGAACAAAATAATGGAAGTGTTTATAATAATTTAATAAATACACTGACTCATTTTACCCTAACCTGGTCTGGACTAGTAGAACAGTGACTAAGATTTGAACACAGAATACAACAATTATTCTAAAGACTTTACCTCCATCTTGGAATGAGCATGATGGAGGCCTTTAAGTAGACATAGTGCTTTTTCCGGAAAACTCCATTCAAACAATATCCTGAAAAAGTTTACACCCCAAAAGGGATGTAGCAAGATTAGTATCAGTACAACACTAGTACTGGCAAGCACGACAATGGTTAGAATAACATAATGGTAACAGAGTCTACCAATAAGCATAACAGGTAAAACTAAGTCAACAAAAGACACATCACCTACCACTTGCCTCAACAAATAAAAGGTTCTTATTCCCATTAACTCGTCCTTAGTGATTTATTTACTTACTACATTAACATTCACTTTATAGATCATATAACATATAATAGACAACATTGCTCAAGAATCACTAGTCAACTATCATTACACAATTCGCTCGTGTTTTAAGGAAAGTTCTCTCGTCATTCTAGTGTTCATTACTCACCCAACCTAGCAGATCATACACCTTCATATTAAGGTCACCTAGCACCACGCTTTCCCAACCCAAGATTACAGCCTATGATTATAGTAACTAATCCTAATTATGGCTTAATCTAATTCAATATATCACAATTATATCACTACCAGTCATCACTTATGTTATAGCTTCTAAACCTAAATGTGCCAAGTCTCAGTACATCCAATACGAATTCGTATACTTCAACTATGCCACATGAATCTGAAAATTATATCACAAGAATATCTCAAGAAGTCAAGGTACAATGCAATGCAATAAAGTATGAAATATGGATACAATACAATGCACCAATACGCATGTACTCCGATGATGGAACATCACATCTCGGCAGCACAACTAATGGGGACCCGCGAAGTCCATGTACCAATCGTCACGATTATGGAAAAGGCCTCGGCAATCGCTACTATCACTCATACCTCGATTCCAGGATAAACATCGGACATCGATCCTCACATCACTCTCATCCAATTGAGCCCAACTCATAACAGTGTTTGCTTGTATATCATCAATGTATGAACAATATATCATGAAGGAAGAGAGTGCGTGCAATGTATGAGTTCAATGTCAATAATCAAATCAATCTCAACAGTACGACACACGGGCACACCAACAATTTCAACAAAAAGGCTACACAATAATCAACAATAGAATCACAATCCTATTCTCTAAACAGGAACAAGTAAGGTGCTACAATATCATCATCAAGATATGTCACTTGTCACTAATATATACTATCCCCACGTGGCAACGATCCAACAACAAATAGAACAAGATAAGTCGGAACACAATAGGGTGGCTAGCCCCAAATCACACAACAAGGACCAACCTAAGGTAATATCAAACCTAAATAACTTCATACTTGAAGGTTTACATGCATTCTCTGTTTCATCTAACACTTCTATATGAAAGTCTAACTGGAGTCTACTAAGAGTAGGAAGCCGTGACCTACCTTAGGGCCGAGCAGGTGCGCAAACATCTACTTGGGTTCCATATTCCATCTTTGTAGCGAATCTTGTAGATCCGGAAGGTCTAAGAATGATTGATGCATTCAAGTAAGTAACAAATGAGGAATTTGGGGTCATAGGGGTAGAATAGTCAATTGTAAAATAATCATTCTAGATTCTTGAGTATTGCTATTTCACCTCTTTTATGGAAAACAAGGTTTACCTAAGTCAACTTGCCTCTCTAATTCACGTAAGACCTTATTAGTAACTAACAAGTTAACCCATTTAAGGAATAGCAAGGATTTAGGCTTAGAACTAATTATTAAACTAAATCTTGCAAAAAGGAAGCCATCCTAGAGTTACTAATTATTCTAGGTGAATCATTACTACAACTACCCAAGGGTCTCATAAGAATTTCAAGAAAGAACCTTCATTTAATGCTTTACCATAATCATAAATGGTGTAAGAAGAAAGGAGGAATTAAAGGAAGAAGAAATGAGGGATTTTAGGAGGTTACCTTCCCAACCTTTAGGTCTCAAGAAGCTGAAAATATCTCCAGTTGGCGGCTGTAACTTGGGGAAATGACTATTAGGTCAAGTCAATAAATGGGGCTTTAAATAGTGATATAACTGCTCGTCAACCGTCTGGCGGTCTAGTCGTCGCTACTACGGCACCGCTTCAGCGGTTGAGGAACCGCTGGACGGCCCTTTAACCAATATGTATCTCTGCTTTGGCGGGGCACATTGTAGATGCAACGCAATCGCTGGGGTCGAAGTCTATCACTTTAGCAGTATATCTAGGCCCAGTACTGGACCAATTCTGATATGTACACACAATATGCACGACTGGCCCGATCAATTTAGCGATTTTTAAGAGCGTAACAAATCGAAGGTGTTTAAGGGGGTCAAGGTTGCAAATTTTCCGATAGTCAGAGTAACTACGAAATGGGTCGTTACAATCCTGAAAAGAAATGCAGTTTTGGGAGAGTTTCATGATAGGATCCATGAAGATATTAGTGCAGAACCGGTTAGTTACGAAGTTGCATCACAAAACAACTTGACAAGTTTTTTTTTTTTTTTTGCGAAGAGCTTATTGGCTAAAACTTTTGATAGTCGTGCAAAAGAAATACATGTGAAAGTTGTAGATGCATGGTTAAGAGTCTAAGTGGGAGATTGTTGGGTATGTACCATTAACCATGCATTTAGATATGGTATATTCTGACAATTGTCATGGTTAAAAGTCTAAGTGGGAGATTGTTGGGATATATACCATTAACCATGTGTTTGGATATAGTATTTATTATAGAACAATTATTTATTCAATTTAATAAAGAGTTAAATAGATCATGTACTAGTATGTGTGTCATTTACTTATATAATAGATGATTTAGAGTATAGAGTTTAGCTTATACATGGAAGATTAAATCATCGGTTATTATAAGTATAAAGTTTATGTTCACAATCTAAGATGGAAATTGGACGAAGCTATCGATATGATTGTAGCACAAGATTATACTTTCGGTGGCATTCAACAAAAATAATAAAAGTAACTTATAAAATTAAAAAAATAATAATTTAATAGAAAATATTTTCTGAGAAACAAAAGGTGTAAGTAAAAAGGTTCACGCAATAATAATAAAAATAAAAAAATAATAATTTAATGGAAATTATTTTCTGACAAACAAAAGGTGTAAGTAAAAAGTTGTAAGCAAAAGATAGAAGCACTTCTTTGCAAAGGAATCTGGTCGGGATTGGTTAAGGGGCTTTTGGAAGATAAGAATTCACATTTGTTATAAGAAGTAATCAAGTACTTTTAAATTAATTAGGTGAGGGGATTTTGGGAAGGGAAATTCCTCTAAACTCTTTTTAATCTCTTGTTGCACGGTACGATTTTTTTTTTTCTTTTCAGTATCCCTTTTTTATGATTTGTGAGAGTGTAAATTATGAACTGCACCATATTTGTTTAAATAATAATAATTTGAAAATTATTTTCTTGCAAAATATATATTTAGTTGACCCGTCATTCTGGTATATAAGAAACGTGCAAGTAAAATAATGTACAATTGGTTGATCCCGTCATTCACAGTGTATAATAAAAGATTTGCCAAAAAAAAAAAAAAGGATTTTCAATCTGAAAAATTCCAATTTAGATTGATTAGGGGTTTTGGGAAGACAAAAAAGAATTCTATAGCCTATCAAAAATTAGGAAAAAAGATGGAAAATGATAATTAAGGTTATATTATCTAATATAATCATGCTATTTTTTTGGTAAGAAAATGTTACAAGGAACAATATAAGTGTGCACCTATGGCTTGTGTATCTTTTCAATGAAGGGTAGCTTTTCAATGTCGCATGGATCAACCAACGTTGCTGCTTGGTTGAAGCCTTGGTTATTGCACAGAAACATGCGTAGCTCCATGCGTCACATGTACATTCGATGTCTTAACCATTTTTTGGAAAAACATTTGCCATAGCTTCCCTCTTATCATCTCCAGGGGAGGCTAAAAACATAGAAGAAGGATCAGAGGAACCTCATTTTTTCAAGGGAGAACAAGAGATTAAGGGGATGACCATTTAGGGGTCAGACATTTTTGTCGTTAACTTTTACTGCTACTCGGCCAGAACGGAAAATTTCTTGCCAATAATAAAGTTTTCTTCCCTCTCAATTGCAAACTCTTTTATATTCAAATATCATGACCCATCTCAGACGCCATTTTCTATCCATCCACTATCCTTCTTACACTAATTCTCTTTATAAACACAGAGAGGCATCTACTACAAGGAGCAATACATTTAGCTTTATAAAATAAAGTAATACGTTACTCCCTCTTATTAAATCATTTATCATTCTTTTAAATTATATATATTTATATATATATATATATACACACACACTATTAAACTTTGATTCGCCCACACCTTTTAAAAACCCTTGACATACTTTGTCGTAACGAATTGCGTCTTGACTCGTTTACCCCTGTTAACTTTTCCCCTAGCCTCATTAGAACGTGATTGACTTGTGGGGATGGGTAGCATGATTCCCGAGGTCATCGGGTGAGTTTTAGTGTGATTTGAGGAATTTAGAGCTTTAAAGTGAAAAATATTTGACCAATAGTTGACTTTTGGATAAACGAACCTTTTTTTGAAAATTCATCGATTTCGTGAGGTCCAGAGGGTTGATTATGACTTGGTAAGAAGTACGGTTCAGATCACGAGGCAATCGGGAGCATTTTGAACCATTGGTTGGAAAGTTGGTTTTGGCCGTTGGGTTTCCGATCAAAATGACCTCCGTTGGGAATTCTGAAGGCACGGTTGAGTTCGTAGTGTATTTTTACATATGTCGGCATATCTAGTTTGTATTCGGGAGGTCTCAAATGGGTGTCGGGATTTGAATGAAACTTGGTGGAAATAACATTTTTCTGGTTTCTGGTGTCTTGCCTCAGCGAGAGTCTTTCCACCTCTGCGGTTCCACCCAAGTGGGATTTGTCCTGCAGACGTGAGATCTGTGCCAGTTAATAAGATCCGCCTCAGTAGACGGCTCTCTGCCGAGGCGGGATCGCGTAAGCGGACCTTTTACTGTGGAGGTGCATAGCGCTGAATCAGATTTCTCTTTTTACTCCAACTCTGAAACCATTATTTCCCTTCACTAAGTTCTTGACGTTGGAGCTATAAGGGCTATTTCAGGAGCATTAGGGGTTGAATGTTCATAAGGGTAAGTTCCTTTACTTCTTTTTATGTTTAAGTCATAATTATGAAGGAAATATATAGTGGTTAAAGAGGCTAATCGATGAAGATTTTTTCTTAGGCCCTAGGTTGAAGATTATTGATTCTCTTTTCAAATCTTGTGGGTTTTTTATGTTAATTCTTGTTGATTCATACCATTTAATCATTGGGAAAGTAATTCTAGGCTTAAATCTTCCTTATATCTCACGAATTAAAGTTATGGAAAGTTAGGGTTTCATCCCAAATTGGGGATTTTAGATCTAATGGTTAAATTGATGATTAATAAAGTTTATTCAGTAATTGGGGAATGGAATTGAACTTCTTAAGCATTGTGTTAACGATTCTATCCTTGAAATTCCCATTTTGCCCTTGTGGGCTTGGTTTCCTCTTTAAAAGGGTTGTTTTCGATTTGAATAATATAGTAGTAATATGGGTATCATTAGTTAGACTTTGATTAGCAAAAGGTATGTATGGATTGAATTCACGGGAGAAAGCATGATTAGGTCTTCAGACATAATGTTAGGATGGATATACTCTTAGGTTGGTAGGACTTCTGTTTATGTGGGCTTGCCGCTGTTATTTTATTCATTGTGACATGTGGTGTACTTGTTGATGTGATTGTAGTGATGTGGGGTGATAGATTCACTATGGTGATTGAAACTCTATGTTGATTCCATTGCCATAGTTGTTGTGATTTATGCAAGTTTTGATATGTTTTTTTGATGCTTTGTGATCTCTATAGCATATTCATTGGCTCGATTATATTGATTTCTCATTCTTGCATTCATACATTCATGCATGCTGGAAATGTTTTGGAAAACAGAGTGATGAAAGGATCATGGAACAATTGATGGAA